>NW_028322259.1:2500000-2812500 GCF_059928025.1 Delphinapterus leucas
ACACAGTGGACCATACTCTGGGTTTCCCATGCATGTTTTAGCTGAAGGAAGAATCCCTTAAAGCTGGAGAGTTGGGCCCCATGGAATGGGTACCATGCAGTATGACTTCAAAGGGTCTGCATTTGCTCATCGAACCTCACCAATGCTATCAGCCCGAGGTGTCCAGCCTTATGTTTCACTCAGCTCTGGGTGTAGATGTGGTAAATCCAGGTTGCATCACAAGCCCTGAATGAATTATTTAAGAATTGCTCTCTATTTCACTGTCATTGTGTTTGTTTTGTAAATCATTTTGATAATGGATTTTATCGGATTTTCTCTGCTGCATTCATGGCTCTGTACACACACTTGAGTGTCTTACGGAGACATATAAATCCATGGGTTTGAAGATTCTTACTAGTCATGTGTAATCCTAGGCCTTGAATATGGGGTGTTTAGTCCATTTCGTTGAGCAAGGGCTAGGTCTTGACTATTACATATTTGGCTTATGGAAAGGTATCTGTGCTAATTTCTATCTCTGGTTTTATGCAGCACCCCAACTCACCTTTCCCCTTAAGCAAGCATAAGTTGGTTTTCTAAATTTGAGACGCTGTTCTGTTTAGTAATTTAGTTCATGTGTAGCCAAGTTTACATTCCGTGTATTAGTGATATCTTATGATGTTTCATTTTCTGTGTGACTTATTTCACTTAGAATCATCGTACCTGAATCCCCTCATTATGCCGCGACGGGCCTGATGACATAGATTTCATTGCTGAGTGAGATTCCATTTTACGTACGTACCACAACTTCTTTATCCATTTTTCACATTCTGGGATATTTTACTTGTACCGTAGACGAGGTTCTTGTAAACAGAGCCGTCCAAAACTTTGGGGTGGCTGTGTGTTTTTGATTTTAATTTCCCTAAGCTATAGGACCATAAGTGCAAGTGCTATAGGCTCCGTTGCTTTGTTTTTTAGGTGTTTCAGGAAACACAATACACTTCTCCAGAGTGGCTATTGGCAATTTACATCTTGCCCATCAGCATAACAAGGCTCCATGTTCTCCATGGCCTGTGCTTTCTTTCTGGATTTTACACTTTTTTCAGAATGCGCTTTCGACCGGGGGGCATTGAGCCTTCATTGTAGTGCAGATTTTTTTAACATGCTTGCTTGGTTGGCCAAAAAGGGCGTATGCGTTTTTTCCTGAATTCAGGAAAATTTCCTGTATTCAGGAAAAAACGCATACGCCCTTTTTGGCCAACTGAATCATTGTCGACGTTCTGCCTCTTTTCCTATGCTTTAAATGCAATTCCAGTCTACCCCCTGAAATCGTTTTCCTGCAATTCTGCCCCGCTTTCAAGTCCTCTTCACAGCCTTCCTTCAATATATTTTTGGATGATAGCTGTCATTTATAACTCTGCAGGTTTTTGAATTACAGTGCCCCTGAGCTCCTTTCTTCAACTCGCTTTCTTGTGAGCTGGCCGCAAACCCACAGGATTGCTTCAGGCCCTAATCTGTTTCCGGCACGGCATGCTGAGCCTTTGGTTAATTCCTCTTCCTGGTGGGAAATGAGCATTAAATTTGCCTGTGCAGACACCTTCACACGAGTCGTCATGGTGCCCCTTTGCCCCGGTTATCTCTATGGAGGTTGGAGTTGGAGGGCCTGCTCACTCAAGGTCAGTGTGCCCACGGAGCCAACCCTGCAACTTCAGGGCATGGTTGGGTGTTAGGATCACCACGTGGGGTCCTTTTCCCTTAGGATGGAGGTGGCCTTTTGGGCTGCTGATTTCCAGGTTTTCAGATACTGCCAGTATCTTGGCCAGATGTGGCGGTGGGTGAAGCCCCTTGGTGACCGTAGTTTATCCTACCTGGATCGCATTCTTGCATTGTTCCATTTCAAGTGGTCCCAGGTTTTGCACTAATACTCCAATGGCGATTCACCGTTCACCAGGAATGTAAAGGTCAAAGGGTTTAGCTAAATTAGGGAGTTCCAGGGCAAGGGTCTGAATTGACTGCTCTTTCCATTCGTGAAAGGCCACTTCTGCATTCTATTCAATAGGATCATCATCTTTTCCTTTCAGTGTTTCATATAGAGGCCCAGCTAGTAGGCTGTAGTTAGGGATCCAGAAGCAGCAAACCCTGGCCTCCCCAGGAACCCCTAAGCTGTCTTCTAGTTTCAGAAATGGGTAAGGCTGTAAATTGTTTCTTCCCTTTCCTGGGATGGGCTTCTCCGACCTTCTGTGAGAATGAAGCCCAGGCAGGTCATTGTAGTCTGTGATATTTGAGCTTTTTCTTGGACAACTTGTATCCTTTATTGGCTTGGTAGTTCAGAGGTCTCCTTAGTAGGGCTGGCGATCAGAATGTCATCTGCATATTGAAGGAGTGTTTCCTTTTCCAGAGGTAGAACTTTTAGTTCTTTAGCTGAGCTTTCCCCAAAGATGGTGTGGGAATTTTTGAACCCTTGGGGCAACACGGTCCGGAAGTATTGTTTTAGTTGTATGTTGAGTCCTGCCACTCACAAGCCAAAATTTCTTGTGACTCTGGGACTAATAGAATACAAAAGAAGGCATCATTGAAGACTAATACAGAATACCATGTCCTGGTGGTTGGTAGAATGACCAGCAGGGTGTAGGATTTAGGAACTACTGGAGGTATATCCTCGGTGGCTTCACTGACTGTCCTGACATCCTTTACCAGGACTCCAGCAGCCCATGGGGCTCTCGAGGTCAGGCCAATCCCAGGATATGGAGCTCACCTGGGCAGGTACCCCACCCCCACCCCAGCCCACGGGGCTCTCGTGTTCAGGCCCCTCCCAGGATATGGGGTTCCCTGGGCAGGTTCCCCTGCAGCCCATGGGGCTCCCGTGGTCAGGCCCCTCCCAGGATACAGAGCTACCCTTGCAGGTACCATGGCAGGGCTGGGAACACAGGAACCGTGCATATCGCCCTCATTGCAGATCACTCCCAACTCACCTGTCACTCAGATCTGACACAGAGCACCTCAGAGCAGGACTTGAACTAACAAACAGCAGCTCCGACAGGTCTGTGACCCTGGGCATCACTCTGTGTGGCCTCCCTCCACCTGGTCTTCCAGAGACTTCCACTGCACCCGGGGCACCAGGCCTCTGTCTCCACCCACCAGCCACCCCTCCTCTCCCTGACTCCTGGGTTCCTCTCATTAGGAGAGGGTTTTCTTGAAGTTGTCTTCCACTCATGGGCCAGATAATATAATTAGAAAACAAGCCAGATCTACAGCCCCTTGTCTATCCTGACTCTCAGGAGGCCACACCTGTTCCTTGGACCTGGCCGATTCAGCAAGTTCCAGTTTCTGCAACTGTGAGCCCCTGAGGGGTGATTATTGGCTGGCCTGGGAAGCCCGACCGTGCCGGCCAGACCTCCCCAGGTGTGCCTGGGTTCAGATCAATATAAACACCGCTCCAGGCAGCAAGAGCCCCTGCAGCTGTGCCTGACGCCATTTTCTCTGCCCTGTCAGCAGTCTTGGGGCTGGACTGGTGGGAGGGAGTGAGAGGCCACGGCTTTGCGGGTGGCCCAGTGTGAGTGGGGCTCTGCTGGACTTTCTGCAACAGTTGCCAAGATGCCACCTGCTAAAGAAGAGGATGTGTCACCCATAACTGCCGCTGGAATTTCTCCCTGGGCAGAGGTGAGTGAGGAAGAAAGCAGTGGGGGCCGGGACAGCAGGGGTATCTCAGGCAGGGAAATGGAAAGCTTCCAGAAGAGCACCCAGGGCCAGGACCATCCTGGCTGGCCTGCAGGCACCAAGTCGGGTGGCATGCTGTCACTCATGTGGCTCCATGGCCCTTCCTCTAGGCTTTCAAGTCCTTGTACATATTCAGGTGTTTTACCTGGGAAGGGTGGGAACATTTCAGCAGCAGCTGGCCTGGGGCTCAGGCCACGTTTACTCACAGATGCCTCGGCACAGTCCCCCAGCTTTGCAATGAGGACGCTTGTTGCGTGGGGCCTGCTGGCTGAATGGGAGATGATTCCCCACCACTGACCAACTTCAGAATTGTTTACAACTGGAGCAAGTGCCCTGATACGGTTTTCCTCTGTGTAACCGGTGGGTTCTGTTTTTTTTTCTTTTTTTCGTTTTTGGTTCAAGGTATATTTTATTCCTCTTTTTTGTATTTACAGATATAAGCATGGAAATAATTTATTCATATAAATACATGTATGTGAAGGGAAGAATATTTTTTCTGTTTTACTTTTTGTAATTTGAATTTTATTTTATTTTTTTATACAGCAGTTTCTTTTTGGTTATCTATTTTATACATATAAATGTATACATGCCAATCCCAATCTCTCAACTCCTCCCACCACCACCCCCCAACAGCTTTCCCCCCTTGGTGTCCATACGTTTGTTGTCTACATCTGTTGCTCTATTTCTGCCTTGCAAAACGGTTCATCTGTACAATTTGTCTAGGTTCCACATATATGCATTAATAGACAAGATTTGTTTTTCTCTTTCTGACTTACTTCACTCTGTATGACAGTCTCTAGATCCATCAACGTCTCTACAAATGACCCAATTTCATTCCTTTTTATGGCTTAGTAATATTCCATTTTATATATGTACCACATCTTTATGCATTCGTCTGTCTGTGGGCATTTAGGTTGCTTCCATTACCTGGATATTGTAAATAGTGATGCAATGAACATTGCGGTGAATGTCTCTTTTTGATTTATGGTTTTGTCTGGGTATATGCCCAGTAGTGGGATTGCTGTATCATATGGTAATTCTATTCTTAGTTTTATAAGAAACTCCATAATGTTCTCCACAGTGACTGTATCAATTTACATTCCCAACAATAGTGGAAGAGGCTTCCTTATCTCCACACCCTTTCCAGCATTTGTTGTTTGTAGATTTTCTGATGATGCCCATTCTAACAGGTGTGAGGTGATACACCATGGATGAGTCTATTTCGTTGAGCAAAGAGTAGGTCTTGTCTAGTACATATTTGGCTTATGGAAAGGTATCTGTGCTAATTTCTATCTCTGGTTTTATACAGCACCCCAACTCAACTTTCCCCTTAAGCAAGCATAAGTTTTTATCTAAATGTGAGACTCTGTTCGGTTTTGGAATTCAGTTTATGTGTAGCCAAGTTTACACTCTCTCTATTAGTGATATCTTATGATAATTATCTTTCTCTGTGTGACCTATTTCTCTTAGAATCATCATACTTAAATCCACTCAATTTGCTGCTACAGGCCTGATGACATTGATTTCATTGCTGAGTGATATTCCGTTGTACGTAAGTAGCACAACTCCTTTATCCATTTTTTTCTTTCTGGGATATTTAATTTGTACTGGACTCAAGGTTCTTGTAAACACAGCAGCCCTAAATTTTGTGTTGGCTGTGTCTTGTTGATTTTAATTTTCCTAAGCTATAGGGCCAAAAGTGCCCTAGGGTCTGTAGCTTTGTTTTTCAGATGTTTCAGGATACACCATAAACATCTCCAGAGTGTCTGTTGGCAATTTACATCCCACCCGTCAGCATAACAAGGCTCCCTGTTCTCCATGGCCTCTCCTGTGTTTCTGGTTTTTACACTTTTTTCAGATGGCCCTTTTGACGAATGGGAAATGAGACTTCATTGTAGTGTGGATTTCCATTTCTCGAGTGCTTGGTTGGCCAAAAAGGGCATATGTGTTTTTTCCTGAATATATTCAGGAAAAAATGTTTACGCACTTTTGTCCAAGTGCATCACTGTCAAAGATCTGCCGCTTTTCACATGCTTTAAATGCAATTCCAATCTACCTCCTGAAATATGATTCCTGCAATTCTGCCTCGTTTTCAAGTCCTCTTTGCAGACTTACTTCAATATATTTTTGCCAATAGCTGTCATTTATAACTCTGCAGGTTTGTGAATTACAGTGCCCGTGATTTCCTTTCTTAACTCGTTTCCTTGAAAACTGGCCACAGAACCGCAGGTTTGCTTCAGGCCGTAATCAGGGTCCGGCACGGCACTCTGAGACTTTGGTTCATTCCATTTCCTGGTGGGAAATTAGAGTGAAATGTGCCCCTCCAGACACCTGCCTCACTCCTAGCCCCTTGGTGATGTGTGTCCTCTGGTTTGAGGCCACACGTGCTGGGTTCCTCACCTTTGGCTGATGTGGCCCCACTGGTGTGAGGACACTCCTGCCTGGTTCCCATCCCCTTGGTGATGTGGGCCCTCCGGTGAGAGTCTGATCCTGGTTGGGTTCCTCACACTTCTGTGAGGTGGGCCCTCTTCTCTGAGGTCACTCCTGCCTGGCTGGCACACCCCGCCTTGGCGACGTCGGCCCTCTGGTGGGATTTGGTGCCTGCTGGGTATCTCCTCCCCTCGGTAATGAGGGCCCTCTGGCGTCAGGCCCTAACTCCTGGGCTCCCAATATTTTCTGATATGTGCCCTGTGGTTCGAGTACACTCCTGCCAGGTTCCCAACCCCATGGGAATGTGGGCCTTCTGCTCTGAGGTCTCAACCGTGGGTTGTTCAGTTTCATGATGAGGGCCCTCTGGTGTGAGTTCTCTCCGGCCTGGATCCCATAGCCTCGCTTCTCCTGGCCACCTGCGGGGAGGTTACAACTGCGGGGTTCCTCACCTTTTTTCTTCTATGGGCCCTCTGTTTTGAGACTCCTCCTGCCTGCCTCACTCCCAGCCCCTTGGTGATGTGTGTCCTCTGGTTTGAGGCCACGTATGCTGGGTCCCTCGCCTTTCGATGATGTGGCCCCACTGGTGTGAGGACACTCCTGCCTGGTTCCTATCCCCTTGATGATGTGGGCCCTCTGGTGAGAGTCTGATCCTGGCTGGGTTCCTCACCCTTCTGTGAGGTGGGCGCTCTGCTGTGACGTCACTCCTGCCTGGCTGGCACACCCCACCTGGGCAACATCGGCCCTCTTGTGGCAGTTGGAGCCTGCTGGGAACCTCCCCTCGGTGATGGGGGCCCTCTTGCATCAGGCCCTAACTGCTGGGTACCCACATTTTCTGATACGTGCTTAGTGGTGCGAGGACACTCCTGCGAGGTTCCCATCCCCATGGGCATGTGGGCCTTCTGCTCTAAGGTCCCAACACCTGTGTTGTTCACCGTTTCATGATGTTGGCTCTCTGGTGTTAGTTCACTCAGGCCTAGATCCCATAGACTCTGTGCTCTGAGCGGCCTGCTGGGAGGTTCCTACTGCTGGATTCCTTACCTTTTTTATTCTTTGGGTCCTGTGTTTTCATGCTCCTACTTCCTGACTCACTCCCAGCCCATTTGTGATGGAGGTCCTCTGGTTTAAGGCCACATGTACCGGTTTCCTCACCTTTATTGATGTGGCCCCACTGGTGTGAGGACACTCCTGCCTGGTTCCCATCCCCTTGGTGATGGGGGCCCTCTGGTGAGAGTCTGATCCTGTCTGGATTCCTCACACTTCTGGGAGGTGGGCCCTCTGCTGTGAGGTCACTCCTGCCTGGCTGGCACACGTCACCTTGGCGATGTGGGCCCTCAGTTGGGAGTTGGTGCCTGCTGGGAGTCTCCTCCCCTCGGTAATGAGGGCCCTCTGGCGTCAGGCCCTAACTCATGGGCTCCCAAAATTTTCTGATGTGCGCCCTGTCGTGCGAGTACACTCCAGACAGGGTCCCATCCCCATGGGGATGTGGGCTTTCTGCTCTGAGGTCCCAACGGCTGGGTTGCTCACAGTGTCAGAATGTGGGCCCTCTGCTGTGAGTTCACTCCGGCATGGATCCCATAGCCTCGGTGCTCTGGGCCACCTGCTTGGAGCTTCCAACTGCGGGGTTCCTCACCTTTTTTATTCTATGGGCGCTCTGTTGTGAGTCTCCTCCTGCATGCCTCACTCCCAGCCCTTTCGTGATGTGTGTCCCCTTGTTTGAGGCCACATGTGCTGTGTTCCTCACCTTTCGCTGATGTGGCCCCACTGGTGTGAGGACACTCCTGCCTGGTTTCCATCCCCTTGGTGATGTGGGCGCTCTGGTTAGAGTCTGATCCTGTTTGGGCTCCTCACACTTCTGTGAGGTGGGCCCTCTGCTGTGAGGTAACTCCTGCCTGGCTTGCTCCCGTTCCATTGGTGACGTCAGCCCTCTGGTGGCATTTGGAGCCTGCTGGTAGCCTCCTCTCCTCCGTGATGAGGGCCCTCTGGCGTCAGGCCATAACTGCTGGGTTCCCACATTTTCTGATACGTGCTAAGTTGTGCGAGGACACTCCTGCGAGGTTCCCATCCCCATGGGGATGTGGGCCTTCTGCTCTGAGGTCCCACTGGCTGGGTTGCTCACAGTTTCATGATGTGGGCCCTCTGCTGTGAGTTCACTGTGGTCTGGATCCCATAGACTCCATGCTCTGGGCCACCTGCTGGGAGGTTCAAACTGCTGGATTCCTCACATTTTTTATTCTGTGGGCCCTGTGTTGTTAGGCTACTCCTGCCTGCCTCACTTGGAGCACCTTGGAAATGTGGGTCCTCTGGTTTAGGCCACATGTGCTGGGTTCCTCACCTTTCTATAATGTGGCCACACTGGTGTGAGGACACTCCTGCCTTGTTCCGATCCCCTTGGTGATGTGGGCCCTCTGGTGAGAGTCTTATCCTGGCTGGGTTCCTCACCCTTCTGTGAGGTAGGCCCTCTGCGGTGAGGTCACTCCTGCCTGGCTGGCACACGTCAACTTGGCGACGTGGGCCCTCAGTTGGGAGTTGGTGCCTGCTGGGAGTCTCCTCCCCTCGGTAATGAGGGCCCTCTGGCATCAGACCCTAACTCCTGGGCTCCCAAAATTTTCTGATGTGCGCCCTGTGGTGCGAGTACACTCCTGCCAGGTTCCCAACCCCATGGGAATGTGGGCCTTCTGCTCTGAGATCCCAATGGTACGTTGCTCTGTTTCATGATGAGGGCCCTCTGGTGTGAGTTCACTCCAGAATGGACCCCATAGCCTCGCTACTCCTGGCCACCTGCGGGGAGGTTCCAACTGCGGGATTCCTCACCTTTTTCGTTCTATGGGCCCTCTGTTTTGAGACTCCTCCTGCCTGCCTCACTCCCAGCCCCTTGGTGATGTGTGTCCTCTGGTTTGAGGCCACGTGTGCTGGGTCCCTCACCTTTCGATGATGTGGCCCCACTGGTGTAAGGACACTCCTGCCTGGTTCCTATCCCCTTGGTGATATGGGCCCTCTGGTGAGAGTCTGATCCTGGCTGGGTTCCTCCCACTTCTGTGAGGTGGGCCCTCTGCTGTGAGGTCACTCCTGCCTGGCTGGCACACCCCTCCTTGGCAATGTCGGTCCTCTTGTGGCAGTTGGAGCCTGCTGGGAGCCTCCTCCCCTCGGTGATGAGGGCCCTCTGGCGTCAGGCCCTAACTGCTGGGTACCCACATTTTCTGATACGTGCTAAGTGGTGCGAGGACACTCGTGCCATGTTCCCAACCCCATGGGGATGTGGGCCTTCTGCTCTGAGGTCCCAACGGCTGGGTTGCTCACAGTTTCATGATGTGGGCCCTCTGCTGTGAGTTCACTGTGGCCTGGATCGCATAGACTCGGTGCTCTGGGCCGCCTGCTGGGAGGTTCCCACTGCAGGATTCCTCAGCTTTTTTATTCTATTGGCCCTGTGTTGTGAGGCTACTCCTGCCTGCCTCACTCCGAGCCCCTTAGAGATCTGGATCCTCTGGTTTAGGCCACATGTGCTGGGTTCCTCACCTTTCTATGATGTGGCCACCGTGGTGTGAAGACAGTCCTGCCTGGTTCTGATGCCCTTGGTGATGTGGGCCCTCTGGTGAGAGTCTTAACCTGGCTGAGTTCCTCACCATTCTGTGAGGTAGGCCCTCAGCTGTGAGGTCACTCCTGCCTGGCTGTTGCACGTCACCTTGGCGACATTGGCCCTCAGTTGGGAGATGGTGCCTGCTTGGGGTCTCCTCCCCTTGGTAATGAGGGCTCTCTGGCGTCAGGCCCTAACTTCTGGGCTCCCAAAATTCTCTGATGTGCGCCCTGTGGTGCGAGTACACTTCTGCCAGGTTCCCAACCACATGGGAATGTGGGCCTTCTGCTCTAAGGTCCCAACGGCTGGGTTGCTCACAGTTTCATGATGAGGGCCCTCTGTTTTGAGTTCAGTCAGGCCTGGATCCCATAGCCTCGCTGCTCCTGGCCACCTGCTGGGAGGTTCCAACTGCGGGACTCCTCACCTTTTTTACGCTATGGGCCCTCTGTTTGGAGGCTCCTCCTGCCTGCCTCACTCCCAGCCCCTTGGTGATGTGTGTCCTGTAGTTTGAGGCCACGTGTGCTGGGTCCGTCACATTTCGGTGATGTGGCCCCACTGGTGTGAGGACACTCCTGCCTGGTTTCCATTCCCTTGGTGATGTGGGCCCTCTGGTGAGAGTCTGATCCTCTTTGGGTTCCTCACACTTTTGTGTGGTTGGCCCTCTGCTCTGAGGTCACTCCTGCCTTGCTGGCACACCCCGCATTGGCGACGTCGGCCTTCTGGTAGCAGTTGGAGCTTGCTGGGAGCCTCCTCTCCTCAGTGATGAGGGCCCTCTGGCGTCCGGCCCTAACTGCTGGGCTCCCCACATTTTCTGATGTGTGCCCACTGGTGCGATGACACTCCTGCTTGGTTCCCTTCCCCATGGGGATGTGGGCCTTGTGCTCTGAGGTTACAACGGCTGGGTTGCTTACAGTATCACGATGAGAGCCCTCTGTTGTGAGTTCATCACTGCCTGGATCCCATAGCCTCGGTGCTCTCGGCCGCCTGCTGGGATGTTCCAACTGCTGGATTCCTCACCTTTTTTATACAATGGCCCATGTGTTTTGAGGTTAATCCTGCCTGCCTCGCTCCGAGACCCATGGTGATGTGGGTCCTCTGGTTTGAGGCCACATGTGCTGGGTACCTCAACTTTCGATGATGTGGCCCCACGGGTGTGAGGACACTCCTGCCTAGTTCCCAGCCCCTTGCTTATGTGGGCACTCTGGTGAGAGTCTGATCCTGACTGGGTTCCTTACCCTTCTGTGAGGTGGGCCCTCTGATGTGAGGTCACTCCTGCCTGGATGGCTCATGTCGCCTTGGCGACGTAGGCCCTCTGTTGGCCACTGAAGCATGCTGGGAGCCTCCTACCCTCTTTAATAAGGGCCCTGGAAGAAACGCATATGCCCTTTTTGACCAAGTGCATCATTGTCGAGGTTCTGCCTCTTCTCCTATACTTTCAGAGGACTTCCCGTCTACCTCCTGAGGTTCTGCCCCGCGTTCAAGTCCTCTTTGCAGCCTTACTTCAATATATTTTTGGACGATAGCTGTCATTTATAACTCTGCAGGTTTGTGAATTACAGTGCCCCTGAGCTCCTTTCTTCAACTCACTTTCTTGTGAGCTGGCCACAAAACCGCAGGATTGCTTCAGGCCCTAATCTGGTTCCGGCACGGCATGCTGAGCCTTTGGCTAATTCCTCTTTCTGGTGGGAAATGAGCGTTAAATTTGTTCGTGCAGACACCTACAGCTAATCTCTCATTGGTTCTCCCTATTCCTGATCATCTTGCGCAGAAATTCCAAACTGTGCCAAACAGGAGGTTTAAGGCACTGACTCTCCAGTGGGGAGAGTTTTAGTAAAGCGTCTGGAATGGTAAAACCGAGTACGAGGGGACGAAAACTGAGATGCATTTAAAAAGGTTTCCCGGTCACACGGTGGACCATATTCTGGGTTGCCCATGCATGTTTTAGCTGAAGGAAGAATCCCTTAAACCTGCAGAGTTGGGACCCATGGAATGGGTACCGTGCAGTATGACTTCAAAGGGTTGCCATTGCTCACTGAACGTCACCAATGCTTTCAGCCCGAAGTGTCCAGCCTTATGTCTCACTCAGCTCGGGGTGTAGATGTGGTAAATCCACGTTGCATCACAAGCCTTGAATGAATGATTTAAGAATTGCTCTCTATTTCACTGTCATTGTGTTTTGTTTTTGTAATTTATTTTGATAATGGGATTTATCGGATTTTCACTGCTGCGTTTATGCCGCTGTACACATGATTGATTCTTTTATGGAGACATATAAATCCATGGGTGTTCAGATTCTTACTAGTCAGGTATATTCCTAGGCATAGAATATGGGGTGTTGAGTCCATTTCGTGGCGCAAGGAGAGGTCCTGACTATTACATATTTGCTTATGGAAAGATATCTGTTCTAATTTCAATCTCTGGTTTTATGCAGCACCACAACTCACCTTTCCCCTTAAGCAAGCATAAGTTGGTTTTCTAAATTTGGGACCCTTTGCTGTTTTGTAATTGAGTTCATGTGCAGCCATGTTTACATTCCGTGTATTTGAGATATCTTATGGTGTTTCTTTTTCTGTGTGACTTAGTTAACTTAGAATCATCGTACCTGAATCCACTCATTATGCCACGATGGGCCTCATGACATAGATTTCATTGCTGAGTGATATTCCATTGTACGTACGTACAACAACTTCTTTATCCATTTTTCGCTTTCTGGGATATTTCACTTGTACCGTAAACGAGGTTCTTGTAAGCAGAGCCGTCCAAAATTTATGGGTGGCTGTGTCTTTTTGATTTTAATTTCCCTAAGCTATAGAACCATAAGTTGAAGTGCCGTAGGCTCCGTTGCTTAGTTTTTTAGGTGTTTGAGGAAACACCATACAGTTCTCCACAGTGGCTGTTGGCAATTTACATCCCGCCCATCAGCATAACAAGGCTCCCTGTTCTCCATGACCTGTCCTGCCTTTCTGGATTTTACACTTTTTCAGATGGCCCTTTTGACCGGGAGGCAGTGAGACTTCATTGTAGTGCAGATTTCCTTTACACGCTTGCTTGTTTGGCCAAAAAGTGCGTAGGCGTTTTTTCCTGAATATATTCAGGAAAAAACGCATACGCCCTTTTTGGCCAAGTGCATCATTGTCGACATTCTGCCTCTTTTCCTATGTTTTAAGTGCAATTCCAGTCTACCCCCTGAAATTGTTTTCCTGAAATTCTGCCCCGCTTTCAAGTCCTCTTCGAATTCTTACTACAGTACATTTTTGGACGATAGCTGTCATTCATAACTCTGCAGGTTTGTGAATTACAGTGCCCCTGAGCTCCTTTCTTCAACTCGCTTTCTTGTGAGCTGGCCGCAAAACCACAGGATTGCTTCAGGCCCTAATCTGTTTCCGGCAGGGCACGCTGAGCCTTTGGTTAATTCCTCTTCCTGGTGGTAAATGAGCGTTCCATTTGCCCGTGCAGACACCTACAGCTAGTCTCTCATTGGTTCTCCCTATTCCTGTTCATCTTGCGCAGAAATTGCAAACTGTGCCAAACAGGAGGTTAAAGGCACTGACTCTCCAGGTGGGGAGAGTGTTAGTAAAGCGTCTGGAATGGTGAACCCGAGTACCAGGGGACGAAAACTGAGATGCATCTGAAAACATTTCCCAATCACACGGTGGACCATACTCTGGGTTTTCCATGCATGTTTTAGCTGAACGAAGAATCCCTTAAACCTGGAGATTTGGGACCCATGGAATGGGTACCATGCAGTATGACTTCAAAGGGTCTGCGTTTGCTCACCGAACCTCACCAATGCTATCAGCCCGAAGTGTCCAGCCTTGTGTCTCACCCAGCTGCGGGTGTGGATGTGGTAAATGCAGGTTGCATCACAAGCCCTGAATGAATTATTTAAGAATTGCTCTCTATTTCACTGTCATTGTGTTTTGTTTTAGAAATTTATTTTGATAATGGGATTTATCGGATTTTCACTGCTGCGTTTAGGCCGCTGTACACACGCTTGATTTCCTTATGGAGACATATAAATCCATGGGTTTTATGATTCTTACTTGTCAGGTATCTTCCCAGGCGTTGAATATGTGGTGTTGAGTCCATTTCGTTGAGCAAGGAGTAGGTCTTGTCTATTATATATTTGACTTATGGAACGGCATCTGTGCTAATTTCAATCTCTGGTTTTATGCAGCCCCCCAACTCGCCTTTCCCCATAAGCAAGCATAAGTTGGTTTTCTAAATTTGAGACCCTGTTCTGTTTTGTAATTCAGTTCATGTGTAGCCAACTTTACATTCCGTGTATTAGTGATATCTTATGATGTTTCTTTTTCTGTGTGACTTATTTCTCGTAGAATCATCGTATCTGAATCCACTCATTATGCCGCTACGGGCCTGATGACGTGGATTTAATTGCTGAGTGATATTCCATTGTACGTGCGTACCACAACTTCTTTATCAATTTTTTGCTTTCTCGGATATTTAACTAGTACCGTAGATGAGGGTCTTGAAAACAGAGCCGTCCCAAACTTTGGGGTGGCTGTGTGTTTTTGATTTTAATTTCCCTAAGCTATAGGACCATAAGTGGAAGTGTCATAGGCTGTGTTGCTTTGTTTCCTACGTGTTTCAGGAAACACCATAAACATCTACAGAGTGGCTGTTGGCCATTTACATCCGCCCATCAGCATAACAAGGCTCCCTGTTCTCCATGAACTGTCCTGCCTTTCTGGATTTTACACTTTTTTCAGATGGCCCTTTTGCCCGGGGGGCAGTGAGACTTCATTGTAGTGCAGATTTCCTTTACACGCTTGCTTGGTAGGCCAAAAATTGCGTATGCGTTTTTTCCTGAATATATTCAGGAAAAAACGCATATACCCTTTTTGGCCAAGTGCATCATTGTCGACATTCTGCCTCTTTTCCTATGCTTTAAGTGCAATTCCAGTCTACCCCTTGAATTCGTTTTCCTGAAATTCTGCCCCACTTTCAAGTCCTCTTCGAAGACTTACTTCAATATATTTTTGGACGACAGCTGTCATTCATAACTCTGCAGGTTTGTGAATTACAGTGCCCCTGAGCTCCTTTCTTCAACTCGTTTTCTTGTGAGCTGGCCGCAAAACCGCAGGATTGCTTCAGGTCCTAATCTCTTTCCGGCAAGGCACGCGGAGCCTTTGGTTAATTCCTCTTCCTGGGGTGAAATGAGCGTTACATTTGCCCGTGCAAACACCTACATCTAGTCTCTCATTCGTTCTCCCTATTCCTGTTCATCTGGCGCAGAAATTGCAAACTGTGCCAAACAGGAGGTTAAAGGCACTGACTCTCCAAGTGGGGAGAGTGGTAGTAAAGCGTCTGGAATGGTGAACCCGAGTACCAGGGGATGAAACCTGAAATGCATCTGAAAACGTTTCCCAATCACACGGTGGACCATACTCTGGGTTTCCCATGCATGTTTTAGCTGAAGGAAGAATCCCTTATACCTGGAGAGTAGGGACCCATGGAATGGGTACCATGCAGTATGACTTCAAAGGGTCTGCGTTTGCTCACTGAACCTCACCAATTCTATCAGCCTGAAGTGTCCAGCCTTATGTCTCACCCAGCTCTGGGTGTAGATGTGGTAAATCCAGGTTGCATCACGAATTCTGAATGAATTATTTAAGCATTGCTCTCTATTTCACTGTCATTGTGTTTTGTTTGTGAAATTTATTTTGATAATGGGATTTATTGGATTTTCACTGCTGCATTTAGGCCGCTGTACACATGCTTGTGTTCCTTACGGAGATATATAAATCCATGGGTTTTAAGATTCTTACTTGTCAGGTATCTTCCCAGGCGTTGAATATGGGGTGTTGAGTCCATTTCATTGAGCAAGGAGTAGGTCTTGTGTATTATATATTTGGCTTATGGAACGGTATCTGTGCTAATTTCAATGTCTGCTTTTATGCAGCACCCCAACTCACCTTTCCCCGTAAGCAAGCATAAGTTGGTTTTCTAAATTTGAGACCCTGTTCTGTTTCGTAATTCAGTTCATGTGTAGCGAAGTTTACATTCCGTGTATTAGTGATATCTTATGATGTTTCTTTTTCTATGTGACTTATTTCTCGTAGAATAATCGTAACTGAATCCACTCATTATGCCCCTAGGGACCTGATGACGTAGATTTCATTGCTGAGTGATATTCCATTTTACGTGCGTACGACAACTTCTTTATCCATTTTTTGCTTTCTCGGATATTTAACTTGTACCGTAGACGAGGTTCTTGTAAACAGAGCCGTCCCAAATTTCGGTTGGCTGTGTCTTTTTGATTTTAATTTCCCTAAGCTATAGGACCGTAAGTGGAAGTGCCATAGGCTGTGTTGCTTTGTTTCCTACGTGTTTCAGGAAACACCATAAACTTCTCCAGAGTGGCTGTTGGCAATTTATATCCCGCTCATCAGCATAACAAGGCTCCCTGTTCTCCATGACCTGTCCTGCCTTTCTGGATTTTACACTTTTTTCACATGGCCCTTTTGACCGGGGGGCAGTGAGACTTCATTGTAGTGCAGATTTCCTTTACACGCTTGCTTGGTTGGCCAAAAAGGGCGTATGCGTTTTTTCCTGAATATATTCAGGAAAAAACGCATACGCCCTTTTTGGACAAGTGCATCCTTGTCGACATTCTGCCTCTTTTCCTATGCTTTAAGTGCAATTCCAGTCTACCCCCTGAAATCGTTTTCCTGAAATTCAGCCCCGCTTTAAAGTCCTCTTCGAACACTTACTTCAATACATTTTTGGACGATAGCTGTCATTCATAACTCTGCAGGTTTGTGAATTACAGTGCCCCTGAACTCCTTTCTTCAACTCGCTTTCTTGTGAGCTGCCGCAAAACCGCAGGATTGCTTCAGGCCATAATCTATTTCCAGCAGGGCACGCTGAGCCTTTGGTTAATTCCTCTTCCTGGTGGGAAATGAGCGTTCCATTTGCCCGTGCAGACACCTACAGCTAGTCTCTCATTGGTTCTCCCTATTCCTGTTCATCTTGCGCAGAAATTGCAAACTGTGCCAAACAGGAGGTTAAAGGCACTGACTCTCCAAGTGGGGAGAGTGTTAGTAAAGCGTCTGGAATGGTGAACCCGAGTACCAGGGTAGGAAAACTGAGATGCATTTGAAAACGTTTCCCGGTCACACAGTGCACTGTAATGTGGGTTTCCCATGCATGTTTTAGCTGAAGGAAGAATCCCTTAAACCTGGAGAGTTGGGACCCATGGAATGGGTACCATGCGGTATGACTTCAAATGGTCTGCGTTTGCTCAGCGAACCTCACCAATGCTATCAGCCTGAAGTGTCCAGCCTTATGTCTCACCCAGCTCTGGGTGTAGATGTGGTAAATCCAGGTTGCATCACAAGCCCTGAATGAATTATTTAAGAATTGCTCTCTATTTCACTGTCATTGTGGTTTTTTTTTGAAATTTATTTTGATAATGGGATTTATCGGATGTTCACTGCTGCGTTTAGGCCGCTGTACACACGCTTGATTTCCTTATGGAGACATATAAATCCATGGGTTTTAAGATTCTTACTTGTCATGTATATTGCCAGGCATTGAATATGGGGTGTTGAGTCCATTTCGTTGAGCAGGGAGTAGGTTTTGTCTATTATATATTTGTCTTATTGAACGGTATCTGTGCTAATTTCAATCTCTGGTTTGATGCAGCACCCCAACTCACCTTTCCCCATAAGCAAGCATAAGTGGGTTTTCTCAATTTGAGACCCTGTTCTGTTTTGTAATTCAGTTCATGTGTAGCCAAGTTTACATTCCGTGTATTAGTGATATCTTATGATGTTTATTTTTCTGTGTGACTTATTTCTCGTAGAATCATCGTACCTGAATCCACTCATTATGCCGCTATGGGCCTGATGACGTAGATTTCATTGCTGAGTGATATTCCATTGTACGTGCGTACCACAGTTTCTTTATCCATTTTTTGCTTTCTCGGATATTTAACTTGTACCGTAGACGAGGTTCTTGTAAACAGAGCCGTCCGAAACTTTGGGGTGGCTGTGTGTTTTTTAATTTAATTTCCCTAAGCTATAGGACCATAAGTGGAAGTGCCATAGGCTGTGTTGCTTTGTTTCCTATGTGTTTCAGGATACACCATACACTTCTCCAGAGTCCCTGTTGGCAATTTACATCCCGCCCATCAGCATAACAAGGCTCCCTGTTCTCCATGACCTGTCCTGCCTTTCTTGATTTTGCACGTTTTTCAGATGGCCCTATTGACCGGGGGGCAGTGAGACTTCATTGTAGTGCAGATTTCCTTTACACGCTTGCTTGGTTGGCCAAAAAGGGCGTATGCGTTTTTTCCTGAATATATTCAGGAAGAAACGCATACGCCCTTTTTGGCCAAGTGCATCATTGTCTACATTCTGCATCTTTTCCAATGCTTTAAGTGCAATAACAGTCTACCCCCTGAAATCGTTTTCCTGAAATTCTGACCCACTTTCAAGTCCTCTTCGAAGACTTACTTCAATATATTTTTGGACGATAGCTGTCATTCATAACTCTGCAGGTTTGTGAATTACAGTGCCCCTGAGCTCCTTTCTTTAACTCGTTTTCTTGTGAGCTGGCCGAAAAACCGCAGGATTGCTTCAGGCCCTAATCTGTTTCCGGCAGGGCTCGCTGAGCCTTTGGTTAATTCCTCTTCCTGGTGGGAAATGAGCGTTCCATTTGCCCGTGCAGACACCTACAGCTAGTCTCTCATTGGTTCTCCCTATTCCTGTTCATCTTGCGCAGAAATTGCAAACTGTGCCAAACAAGAGTTTAAAGGCACTGACTCTCCAAGTGGGGAGAGTGTTAGTAAACCGTGTGGAATGGTGCACCCGAGTACCAGGGGACGAAAACTGAGATGCATTTGAAAACGTTTCCCAATCACATGGTGGACCATACTCTGGGTTTCCCATACATGATTTAGCGGAAGGCAGAATCCCTTAAACCTGGCGAGTTGGGACACATGGAATGGGTACCATGCAGTATGACTTCAAAGGGTCTGCATTTGCACACCGAACCTCACCAATGCTATCAGGCCGAAGTGTCTGGCCTTAAGTCTCCCCAGCTCTGGGTGTAAATGTGGTAAATCCAGGTTGCATCAGAAGCCCTGAGTGAATTATTAAAAATTGCTCTCTATTTCACTGTCATGGTGTTTTGTTTTTGAAATTTATTTTGATAATGGGATTTATCGGATTTTCACTGCTGCGTTTAGGCCACTGAACACACGCTTGATTCTCTTACGGAGACATATAAATCCATGGGTTTTAAGATTCTTACTAGGCAGGTATATTCCTAGGCATTGAATATGGGGTGTTGAGTCCATTTCGTTGAGCAAGGAGTAGGTCTTGTCTATTACATATTTGGCTTATGGAACGGTATCCGTGCGATTTTCTATCTCTGGTTTTATGCAGCACCCCAACTCACATTTCCCCTTAAGCAAGCATAAGTTGCTTTTCTAAATTTGAGACCCTGTTCTGTTTTGTAATTCAGTTCATATGTAGCCAAGTTTACATTCCTTGTATTAGTGATATCTTATGATGTTTCATTTTCTGTGTGACTCATTTCACTTAGAATCATCGTACCTGAATCCACTCATTATGCCGCGACGGGCCTGATGACATAGATTTCATTGCTGAGTGATATTCCATTGTACGTACGTACCACAACTTCTTTATCCATTTTTCACGTTCTGGGATATTTAACTTGTACCGTAGACGAGGTTCTTGTAAACAGAGCCGTCCGAAACTTTGGGGTGGCTGTGTGTTTTTGATTTTAATTTCCCTAAGCTATAGGACCATAAGTGGAAGTGCCGTAGGCTCCGTTGCTTTGTTTTTTAGCTGTTCCAGGAAACACCATAAACTTCTCCAGAGTGGCTGTTGGCAATTTACATCCCGCCCATCAGCATAACAAGGCTCCCTGTCCTCCATGGCCTGTGCTACCTTTCTGGATTTTACACTTTTTTCACATGGCCCTTTTGACCGGGGGGCAGTGAGACTTCATTGTAGTGCAGATTTCTTTAACATGCTTGCTTGGTTGGCCAAAAAGGGCGTATGCGTTTTTTCCTGAATATATTCAGGAAAAAACGAATACGCCCTATTTGGCCAAGAGCATCATTGTCGACGTTCTGCCTCTTTTCCTATGCTTTAAATGCAATTCCCGTCTACCTCCTGAAATCGTTATCCTGCAATTCTGCCCCACTTACAAGTCCTCTTCGCAGCCTTCCTTCAATATATTTTTGGACGATAGCTGTCATTTATAACTCTGCAGGTTTGTGAGTTACAGTGCCCCTGAGCTCCTTTCTTCAACTCGCTATCTTGTGAGCTGGCCGCAAACCCGCAGGATTGCTTCAGGCCCTAATCTGGTTCCGGCACTGCATGCTGAGCCTTTGGTTAATTCCTGTTCCTGGTGGGAAATGAGCGTTACATTTGCCCGTGCAGACACCTAAAGCTAGTCTCTCGTTGGTTCTCCCTATTCCTTTTCATCTTGCGCAGAAATTGCAAACTGTGCCAAACAGGAGGTTAAAGGCACTGACTCTCCAAGTGGGGAGAGTGTTAGTAAAGGGTCTGGAATGGTGACCCCAAGAAAAAGGGGACGAAAACTGAGATGCATTTGAAAACGTTTGCCAGTCCCTCGGTGCACCATACTGTGGGTTTCCCACGCATGTTTTAGCTGAAGGAAGAATTCGTTAAACCTGGAGAGATGGGACCCTTGGAATGGGTACCATGCAGTATGACTTCAAAGGGTCTGCATTTGCTCATCGAACCTCACCAATGCTATCAGCCCGAAGTGCCCAACCTTATGTCTCACTCAGCTCTGGGTGTAGATGTGGTAAATCCAGGTTGCATCACAAGCCCTGAATGAATTATTTAAGAATTGCTCTCTATTTCACTGTCCTTGTGTTTTGTTTTTGTAATTCATTTTGATAATGGGATTTATCGGATTTTCTCTGCTGCATTCATGCCTCTGTACACACGCTTCATTCTCTTACGGAGACATATAAATCCATGGGTTTGAAGATTCTTACTAGTCAGGTGTATTCCTAGTCGTTGAATATGGGGTGTTTAGTCCATTTCGTTGAGCAAGGGGTAGGTCTTGACAATTACATATTTGGCTTATGGAAAGGTATCTGTGCTAATTTCTATCTCTGGTTTTATGCAGCACCCCAACTCACCTTTCCCCTTAAGCAAGCATAAGTTGCTTTTCTAAATTTGAGACCCTGTTCTGTTTTGTAATTCAGTTCATGTGTAGCCAAGTTTACATTCCTTGTATTAGTGATATCTTATGATGTTTCATTTTCTGTGTGACTCATTTCACTTAGAATCATCCTACCTGAATCCACTCATTATGCCGCGACGGGCCTGATGACATAGATTTCATTGCTGAGTGATATTCCATTGTACGTACGTACCACAACTTCTTTATCCATTTTTCACGTTCTGGGATATTTAACTTGTACCGTAGACGAGGTTCTTGTAAACAGAGCCGTCCGAAACTTTGGGGTGGCTGTGTGTTTTTGATTTTAATTTCCCTAAGCTATAGGACCATAAGTGGAAGTGCCGTAGGCTCCGTTGCTTTGTTTTTTAGCTGTTCCAGGATACACCATACACTTCTCCAGAGTGGCTGGTGGCAATTTACATCCCGCCCATCAGCAGAACAAGGCTCCCTGTTCTCCATGGCCTGTGCTGCCTTTCTGGATTTTACACTTTTTTCACATGGCCCTTTTGACCGGGGGGCAGTGAGACTTCATTGTAGTGCAGATTTCTTTAACATGATTGCTTGGTTGGCCAAAAAGGGCCTATGCGTTTTTTCCTGAATATATTCAGGAAAAAACGCATACGCACTTTTTGGCCAAGAGCATCATTGTCGACGTTCTGCCTCTTTTCCTATGCTTTAAATGCAATTCCCTTCTACCTCCTGAAATCGTTATCCTGCAATTCTGCCCCACTTACAAGTCCTCTTCGCAGCCTTCCTTCAATATATTTTTGGACGATAGCTGTCATTTATAACTCTGCAGGTTTGTGAGTTACAGTGCCCCTGAGCTCCTTTCTTCAACTCGCTATCTTGTGAGCTGGCCGCAAACCCGCAGGATTGCTTCAGGCCCTAATCTGGTTCCGGCACGGCATGCTGAGCCTTTGGTTAATTCCTGTTCCTGGTGGGAAATGAGCGTTACATTTGCCCGTGCAGACACCTAAAGCTAGTCTCTCATTGGTTCTCCCTATTCCTGTTCATCTTGCGCAGAAATTGCAAACTGTGCCAAACAGGAGGTTAAAGGCACTGACGCTCCAAGCGGGGAGAGTGTTAGTAAAGGGTCTGGAATGGTGAACCCGAGTAAAAGGGGACGAAAACTGAGATGCATTTGAAAACGTTTGCCGGTCCCTCGGTGCACCATACTGTGGGTTTCCCACGCATGTTTTAGCTGAAGGAAGAATTCATTAAACCTGGAGAGATGGGACCCATGGAATGGGTACCATGCAGTATGACTTCAAAGGGTCTGCATTTGCTCATCGAACCTCACCAATGCTATCAGCCCGAAGTGCCCAACCTTATGTCTCACTCAGCTCTGGGTGTAGATGTGGTAAATCCAGGTTGCATCACAAGCCCTGAATGAATTATTTAAGAATTGCTCTCTATTTCACTGTCCTTGTGTTTTGTTTTTGTAATTCATTTTGATAATGGGATTTATCGGATTTTCTCTGCTGCATTCATGCCTCTGTACACACGCTTCATTCTCTTACGGAGACATATAAATCCATGGGTTTGAAGATTCTTACTAGTCAGGTGTATTCCTAGTCGTTGAATATGGGGTGTTTAGTCCATTTCGTTGAGCAAGGGGTAGGTCTTGACAATTACATATTTGGCTTATGGAAAGGTGTCTGTGCTAATTTCTATCTCTGGTTTTATGCAGCACCCCAACTCACCTTTCCCCTTAAGCAAGCATAAGTTGCTTTTCTAAATTTGAGACCCTGTTCTGTTTTGTAATTCAGTTCATGTGTAGCCAAGTTTACATTCCTTGTATTAGTGATATCTTATGATGTTTCATTTTCTGTGTGACTCATTTCACTTTGAATCATCGTACCTGAATCCACTCATTATGCCGCGACGGGCCTGATGACATAGATTTCATTGCTGAGTGATATTCCATTGTACGTACGTACCACAACTTCTTTATCCATTTTTCACGTTCTGGGATATTTAACTTGTACCGTAGACGAGGTTCTTGTAAACAGAGCCGTCCGAAACTTTGGGGTGGCTGTGTGTTTTTGATTTTAATTTCCCTAAGCTATAGGACCATAAGTGGAAGTGCCGTAGGCTCCGTTGCTTTGTTTTTTAGCTGTTCCAGGAAACACCATACACTTCTCCAGAGTGGCTGTTGGCAATTTACATCCCGCCCATCAGCATAACAAGGCTCCCTGTTCTCCATGGCCTGTGCTGCCTTTCTGGATTTTACACGTTTCTCACATTGCCCTTTTGACCGGGGGGCAGTGAGACTTCATTGTAGTGCAGATTTCTTTAACATGCTTGCTTGGTTGGCCAAGAAGGGCGTATGCGTTTTTTCCTGAATATATTCAGGAAAAAACGCATACGCACTTTTTGGCCAAGAGCATCATTGTCGACGTTCTGCCTCTTTTCCTATGCTTTAAATGCAATTCCCGTGTACCTCCTGAAATCGTTATCCTGCAATTCTGCCCCACTTACAAGTCCTCTTCGCAGCCTTCCTTCAATATATTTTTGGACGATAGCTGTCATTTATAACTCTGCAGGTTTGTGAGTTACAGTGCCCCTGAGCTCCTTTCTTCAACTCGCTATCTTGTGAGCTGGCCGCAAACCCGCAGGATTGCTTCAGGCCCTAATCTGGTTCCGGCACGGCATGCTGAGCCTGTGGTTAATTCCTCTTCCTGGTGGGAAATGAGCGTTACATTTGCCCGTGCAGACACCTAAAGCTAGTCTCTCATTGGTTCTCCCTATTCCTGTTCATCTTGCGCAGAAATTGCAAACTGTGCCAAACAGGAGGTTAAAGGCACTGACTCTCCAAGTGGGGAGAGTGTTAGTAAAGGGTCTGGAATGGTGAACCCGAGTAAAAGGGGACGAAAACTGAGATGCATTTGAAAACGTTTGCCGGTCCCTCGGTGCACCATACTGTGGGATTCCCACGCATGCTTTAGCTGAAGGAAGAATTCGTTAAACCTGGAGAGATGGGACCCATGGAATGGGTACCATGCAGTATGACTTCAAAGGGTCTGCATTTGCTCATCGAACCTCACCAATGCTATCAGCCCGAAGTGCCCAACCTTATGTCTCACTCAGCTCTGGGTGTAGATGTGGTAAATCCAGGTTGCATCACAAGCCCTGAATGAATTATTTAAGAATTGCTCTCTATTTCACTGTCTTTGTGTTTTGTTTTTGTAATTCATTTTGATAATGGGATTTATCGGATTTTCTCTGCTGCATTCATGCCTCTGTACACACGCTTCATTCTCTTACGGAGACATATAAATCCATGGGTTTGAAGATTCTTACTAGTCAGGTGTATTCCTAGTCGTTGAATATGGGGTGTTTAGTCCATTTCGTTGAGCAAGGGGTAGGTCTTGACAATTACATATTTGGCTTATGGAAAGGTATCTGTGCTAATTTCTATCTCTGGTTTTATGCAGCACCCCAACTCACCTTTCCCCTTAAGCAAGCATAAGTTGCTTTTCTAAATTTGAGACCCTGTTCTGTTTTGTAATTCAGTTCATGTGTAGGCAAGTTTACATTCCTTGTATTAGTGATATCTTATGATGTTTCATTTTCTGTGTGACTCATTTCACTTAGAATCATCGTACCTGAATCCACTCATTATGCCGCGAGGGCCTGATGAGATAGATTTCATTGCTGAGTGATATTCCATTGTACGTATGTACCACAACTTCTTTATCCATTTTTCACGTTCTGGGATATTTAACTTGTACTGTAGGCGAGGTTCTTGTAAACAGAGCCGTCCGAAACTTTGGGGTGGCTGTGTGTTTTTGATTTTAATTTCCCTAAGCTATAGGACCATAAGTGGAAGTGCCGTAGGCTCCGTTGCTTTGTTTTTTAGCTGTTCCAGGAAACACCATACACTTCTACAGAGTGGCTGTTGGCAATTTACATCCCGCCCATCAGCATAACAAGGCTCCCTTTTCTCCATGGCCTGTGCTGCCTTTCTGGATTTTACACTTTTTTCACATGGCCCTTTTGACCGGGGGGCAGTGAGACTTCATTGTAGTGCAGATTTCTTTAACATGCTTGCTTGGTTGGCCAAAAAGTGCGTATGCGTTTTTTCCTGAATATATTCAGGAAAAAACGCATACGCCCTTTTTGGCCAAGAGCATCATTGTCGACGTTCTGCCTCTTTTCCTATGCTTTAAATGCAATTCCCGTCTACCTCCTGAAATCGTTATCCTGCAATTCTGCCCCACTCACAAGTCCTCTTCGCAGCCTTCCTTCAATATATTTTTGGACGATAGCTGTCATTTATAACTCTGCAGGTTTGTGAGTTACAGTGCCCCTGAGCTCCTTTCTTCAACTCGCTATCTTGTGAGCTGGCCGCAAACCCGCAGGATTGCTTCAGGCCCTAATCTGGTTCCGGCACGGCATGCTGAGCCTTTGGTTAATTCCTCTTCCTGGTGGGAAATGAGCGTTACATTTGACCGTGCAGACACCTAAAGCTAGTCTCTCATTGGTTCTCCCTATTCCTGTTCATCTTGCGCAGAAATTGCAAACTGTGCCAAACAGGAGGTTAAAGGCACTGACTCTCCAAGTGGGGAGAGTGTTAGTAAAGCGTCTGGAATGTTGAACCCGAGTACCAGGGGACGAAAACTGTGATGCATTTGAAAACGTTTCCCAATCACACGGTGGACCATACTCTGGGTTTCCCATGCATGTTTTAGCTGAAGGAAGAATCCCTTAAACCTGGAGAGTTGGGACCCATGGAATGGGTACCATGCAGTATGACTTCAAAGGGTCTGCGTTTGCTCACCGAACCTCACCAATGCTATCAGCCCGAAGTGTCCAGCCTTATGTCTCACCCAGCTCTGGGTGTAGATGTGGTAAATCCAGGTTGCATCTCAAGCCCTGAATGAATTATTTAAGAATTGCTCTCTATTTCACTGTCATTGTGTTTTGTTTTTGAAACTTGTTTTGATAATGGGATTTATCGCATTTTCACTGCTGCGTTTCGGCCACTGTACACGCGCTTGATTTCCTTATGGAGACATATAAATCCATGGGTTTTAAGATTCTTACTTCTCAGGTATCTTCCCAGGCGTTGAATATGGGGTGTTGAGTCCATTTCGTTGAGCAAGGAGTAGGTCTTGTCTATTATATATTTGGCTAATGGAACGGTGTCTGTGCTAATTTCAATCTCTGGTTTTATGCAGCATCCCAACTCAACTTTCCCCATAAGCAAGCATAAGTTGGTTTTCTAAATTTTAAACCCTGTTCTATTTTGTAATTCAGTTCATGTGTAGCCAAGTTTACATTCCGTGTATTAGTGATATCTTATGATGTTTCTTTTTCTGTGTGATTTATTTCTCGTAGAATCATTGTACCTGAATCCACTCATTATGCCGCTATGGGCCTGATGACGTAGATTTCATTGCTGAGTGATATTCCATTGTACGTGCGTACCACAACTTCTTTATCCATTTTTTGCTTTCTCGGATATTTAACTTGTACCGTAGACGAGGTTCTTTAAACAGAGCCGTCCCAAACATTGGGGTGGCTGTGTGATTTTGATTTTAATTTCCCTAAGCTATAGGACCATAAGTGGAAGTGCCATAGGCTGTGTTGCTTTGCTTCCTACGTGTTTCAGGAAACACCATACGATTTTCCAGAGTGGCTGTTGGCAATTTACATCCCGCCCCACAGAATAACAAGGCTCCCTGTTCTCCATGACCTGTCCTGCCTTTCTGGATTTTACACTTTTTTCAGATGGCCCTTTTGACCGGGGGGCAGTGAGACTTCATTGTAGTGCAGATTTCATTTACACGCTTGCTTGGTTGGCTAAAAAGGCCGTATGCGTTTTTTCCTGAATATATTCAGGAAAAAACGCATAGGCCCTTTTTGGCCAAGTGCATCATTGTCGACAGTCTGCCTCTTTTCCTATGCTTTAAGTGCAATTCCAGTCTACCCCTGAAATCGTTTTCCTGAAATTCTGCCCCGCTTTCAAGTCCTCTTCGAAAACTTTCTTCAGTACATTTTTGGACGATAGCTGTCATTCCTAACTCTGCAGGTTTGTGAATTACAGTGCCCCTGAGCTCCTTTCTTCAACTCGCCCTCTTGTGAGCTGGCCGCAAAACCACAGGATTGCTTCAGGTAGTAATCTGTTTCCGGCAGGGCCCGCTGAGCCTTTGTTTAATTCCTCTTCCTGGTGGGAAATGAGCATTCCATTTGCCCGTGCAGAGACCTACAGGTAGTCTCTCATTGGTTCTCCCTATTCCTGTTCATCTTGCGCAGAAATTGCAAACTGTGCCAAATAGGAGGTTAAAGGCACTGACTCTCCAAGTGGGGAGAGTGTTAGTAAAGCGTCTGGAATGGTGAACCCGAGTACCAGGGTTCGAAAACAGTGATGCATTTTAAAACGTTTCCCAATCACACGGTGGACCATACTCTGGGTTTCCCATGCATGTTTTAGCTGAAGTAAGAATCCCTTAAACCTGGAGAGTTGGGACCCATGGAATGGGTACCATGCAGTTTGACTTCAAAGGGTCTGCGTTTGCTCACCGAACCTCACCAATGCTATCAGCCGGAAGTGTCCTGCCTTATGTCTCACCCAGCTCTGGGTGTAGATGTGGTAAATCCAGGTTGCATCACAAGCCCTGAATGAATTATTTAAGAATTGCCCTCTATTTCACTGTCATTGTGTTTTGTTTTTGAAATTTATTTTGATAACGGGATTTTTCGGATTTTCACTGCTGCGTTGAGGCCGCTGTACACACGCTTGATTATCTTATGGAGACATATAAATCCATGGGTTTGAAGATTCTTACTAGTCATGTGTAATCCTACGCGTTGAATAAGGGGTGTTTAGTTCATTTCGTTGAGCAAGGGGTAGGTTTTGACTATTACATATTTGGCTTATGGAAAGGTATCTGTGCTAATTTCTATCTCTGGTTTTATGCAGCACCCCAACTCACCTTTCCCCTTAAGCAAGCATAAGTTAGTTTTCTCAATTTGAGTCCCTGTTCTGTTTTGTAATTCAGTTCATGTGTAGCCAAGTTTACATTCCGTGTATTAGTGATATCTTATGATGTTTCATTTTCTGTGTGACTTATTTCACTTAGAATCATCGTACCTGAATCCACTCATTATGCCGCGATGGGCCTGATGACATAGATTTCATTGGTGAGTGATATTCCATTCTACGTACGTACCACAACTTCTTTATCCATTTTTAACATTCTGGGATATTTAACTTGTACCGTAGACGAGGTTCTTGTAAACAGAGCTGTCCAAAATTTTGGGGTTGCTGTGTGTTTTTGATTTTAATTTCCCTAAGCTATAGGACCATAAGTGGAAGTGCCGTAGGCTCCATTGCTTGGTTTTTTAGGTGTTTCAGGAAACACAGTACACTTCTCCAGAGTGGCTGTTGGCAATTTACACCCTGCCCATCAGCATAACAAATCTCTCTGTTCTCCATGGCCTGTGTTGTCTTTCTGGAGTTTACACTTTTTTCTGATGGCACTTTTGACCGGGGGGCAGTGAGACTTCATTGTAGTGCAGATTTCCTTTAAACGCTTGGTTGGTTGGCCAAAAAGGGCGTATGCGTTTTTTCCTGAATATATTCAGGAAAAAACGCATACGCCCTTTTTGGCCATGTGCATCATTGTCGACATTCTGCCTCTTTTCCTATGCTTTAAGTGCCATTCCAGTCTGCCCCTGAAATCGTTTTCCTGAAATTCTGCCCCGCTTTCAAGTCCTCTTCGAAGACTTACTTCAGTACATTTTTGGACGATAGCTGTCATTCATAACTCTGCAGGTTTGTGAATTACAGTGTCCCTGTGCTCCTTTCTTCAACTCGCTTTCTTGTGAGCTGGCTGCAAAACCACAGGATTCCTTCAGGCAGTAATTTGTTTCCGGCAGGGCACGCTGAGCCTTTGTTTAATTCCTCTTCCTGGTGGGAAATGAGCGTTCCATTTGCCCGTGCAGACACCTACAGCTAGTCTCTCTTTGGTTCTCCCTATTCCTGTTCATCTTGCGCAGAAATTGCAAACTGTGCCAAACAGGAGGTTAAAGGCCCTGACTCTCCAAGTGGGGAGAGTGTTAGTAAAGCGTCTGGAATGGTGAACCCGAGTACCAGGGGACGAAAACTGAGATGCAATTGAAAACGTTTCCCAATCACACGGTGGACCATACTCTGGGTTTCCCATGCATGTTTTATCTGAAGGAAGAATCCCTTAAACCTGGAGAGTTGGGACCCATGGAATGGGTACCATGCAGTATGACTTCAAAGGGTCTGCGTTTGCTCATCGAACCTCACCAATGCTATCAGCCCAAAGTGTCCAGCCTTATGTCTCACCCAGCTCTTTGTGTAGATGTGGTAAATCCAGGTTGCATCGCAAGCCCTGAATGAATTATTTAAGAAATGCTCTCTATTTCACTGTCATTGTGTTTTGTTTTTGAAATTTAATTTGAAAATGGGATTTATCGGATTTTCACTGCTGCGTTTAGGCCGCTGTACACACGCTTGACTTCCTTATGGAGACATATAAATGCATGGGTTTTAAGATTCTTACGTGTCAGGTATATTCCCAGGCGTTGAATATGGGGTGTTGAGTCCATTTCGTTGAGCAAGGAGTAGGTCTTTTCTATTATATATTTGGCTTATGGAACGGTATGTGTGTTAATTTTAATCTCTGGTTTTATGCAGCACCCCAACTCACCTTTCCCCATAAGCAAGCATAAGTTGGTTTTCTAAATTTGAGACCCTGTTTTGTTTTTTGTAATTCAGTTCATGTGTAGCCAAGTTTAAATTCCGTGTATTAGTGATATCTTATGATGTTTCTTTTCCTGTGTGACTTATTTCTCGTAGAATCATCATACCTGTATCCACTCATTATGCCGCTATGGGCCTTATGACGTAGATTTAATTGCTGAGTGTTATTCCATTGTACGTACGTACCACAACTTCTTTATCCATGTTTAGCTTTCTCGGATATTTAACTTGTACCGTAGACGAGGTTCTTGTAAACAGAGCCGTCCCAAACATTGGGGTGGCTGTGTGTTTTTGTTTTAATTTCCCTAAGCTATAGGACCATAAGTGGAAGTGCCATAGGCTATGTTGCTTTTTTTCCTACGTGTTTCAGGAAACACCATACACTTCTCCAGAGTGGCTGTTGGCAATTTACATCCCGCCCATCAACATGACAAGGCTCCCTCTTCTCCATGACCTGTCCTGCCTTTCTAGATTTTACACTTTTTTCAGATGTCCCTTTTGACCGGGGGGCAGTGAGACTTCATTGTAGTGCAGATTACGTTTACACGCTTGCTTGGTTGGCCAAAAAGGGCATATGCGTTTTTTTCTGAATATATTCAGGAAAAAGCGAATACGCCCTTTTTCGCCAAGTGCATCATTGTCGACATTCTGCCTCTTTTCCTATGCTTTAAGTGCAATTCCAGTCTACCCCCTGAAATCGTTTTCCTGAAATTCTGCCCCGCTTTCAAGTCCTCTTCGAAGACTTACTTCAATACATTTTTGGACGATAGCTGTCATTCATAACTCTGCAGGTTTGTGAAATACAGTGCCCCTGAGCTCCTTTTTCAACTCGCTTTCTTGTGAGCTGGCCGAAAACCACAGGATTGCTTCAGGCCCTAATCTGTTTCCGGCAGGGCACGCTGAGCCTTTGGTTATTTCCTCTTCCTCGTGGGAAATGAGCGTTCCATTTGCCCGTGCAGACACCCACATCTAGTCTCTCATTGGTTCTCCCTATTCCTGTTCATCTTGCGCAGAAATTGCAAACTGTGCCAAACAGGAGGTTAAAGGCACTGACTCTCCAAGTGGGGAGAGTGTTAGTAAAGCGTCTGGAATGGTGAACCCGAGTACCAGGGGACGAAAACTGAGATGCATTTGAAGACGTTTCCCAATCACACAGTGGACCATGCTCTGGGTTTCCCATGCATGTTTTAGCTGAAGGAAGAATCTCTTAAACCTGGAGAGTTGGGAGCCATGGAATGGGTACTATGCAGTATGACTTCAAAGGGTCCGCGTTTGCTCACCGAACCTCACCAATGCTATCAGCCCGAAGTGTCCAGCCTTATGTCTCACCCAGCTCTGGGTGTAGATGTGGTAAATCCAGGTTGCATCACAAGCCCTGAATGAATGATTTAAGAATTGCTCTCTATTTCACTGTCATTATGTTTTGTTTTTGAAATTTATTTTGATAATGGGATTTATCTGACGTTCACTGCTGCATTTAGGCCCCTGTACACACGCTTGATTTCCTTATGGAGACATATAAATCCATGGGTTTTAAGATTCTTACTTGTCAAGTATCTTCCCAGGCGTTGAATATGGGGTGTTGAGTCCATTTCGTTGAGCAAGCGGTAGGTCTTGAATATTACATATTTGGCTTATGGAAAGGTATCTGTGCTAATTTCTATCTCTGGTTTTATGCAGCACCCCAACTCACCTTTCCCCATAAGCAAGCATAAGTTGGTTTTCTCAATTTGAGTCCCTGTTCTGTTTTGTAATTCAGTTCATGTGTAGCCAAGTTTACATTCCGTGTATTAGTGATATCTTATGATGTTTCATTTTCTGTGTGACTTATTTCTCGTAGAGTCATCGTACCTGAATCCACTCATTATGCCGCTATGCGTTTGATGACGTAGATTTCATTGCTTTGTGATATTCCATTGTACGTACGTACCACAACTTCTTTATCCATTTTTTGCTTTCTTGGATATTTAACTTGTACCGTAGACGAGGTTATTGTAAACAGAGCCGTCCCAAACTTTGGGGTTGCTGTGTGTTTTTGATTTTAATTTCCCTAAGCTATAGGACCATAAGTGGAAGTGCCATAGGCTGTGTTGCTTTGTTTCCTACGTGTTTCAGGAAACACCATACACTTCTCCAGGGTGGCTGTTGGCCATTTACATCCCGCCCATCAGCATAACAAAGGTTCCTGTTCTCCATGACCTGGCAGCCTTTCTGGATTTTACACTTTTTTCAGATGGCCCTTTTGACCTGGGGGCAGTGAGACTTCATTGTAGTGCAGATTTCCTTTACACGCTTGCTTGGTAGGCCAAAAAGTGCGTATGCGTTTTTTCCTGAATATATTCAGGAAAAAACGCATACGCCCTTTTTGGCCAAGTGAATCATTGTCGTCATTCTGCCTCTTTTCCTATGCTTTAAGTGCAAATCCAGTCTACCCCCTGGAATCGTTTTCCTGAAATTCTGCCCCGCTTTCAAGTCCTCTTCGAAGACTTACTTCAAAATATTTTTGGACGATAGCTGTCATTCATAACTCTGCAGGTTTGTGAATTACAGTGCCCCTGACCTCCTTTCCTCAACTCGATTTCTTGTGAGCTGGCCGCAAACCGAAGGATTGCTTCAGGCCCTAATCTGTTTCCGGCAGGGCACGCTGAGCCTTTGGTTAATTCCTCTCCCTGGTGGGAAATGAGCGTTCCATTTGCCCGTGCAGACACCTACAGCTAGTCTCTCATTGGTTCTCCCTATTCCTGTTCATCTTGCGCAGAAATTGCAAACTGTGCCAAACAGGAGGTTAAAGGCACTGACTCTCCAAGTGGGGAGAGTGTTAGTAAAGCGTCTGGAATGGTGAACCCGAGTACCAGGGTTCGAAAACTGAGATTCATTTGAAAACGTTTCCCAATCACACAGTGAACCATACTCTTGGTTTCCCATGCATGTTTTAGCTGAAGGAAGAATCCCTTAAACCTAGAGAGTTGGGAACCTGGGAATGGGTACCATGCAGTATGACTTCAAAGGGTCTGCGTTTGCTCACCGAACCTCACCAATGCTATCAGCCCGAAGTGTCCAGCCTTATGTCTCACCCAGCTCTGGATGTAGATGTGGTAAATCCAGGTTGCATCACAAACCCTGAATGAATTATTTAAGAATTGCTCTCTATTTCACTGTCATAGTGTTTTGTTTTTGAAATTTATTTTGATAATGGGATTTATTGGATTTTCACTGCTGCGTTTAGGCCGCTGTACACACGCTTGATTTCCTTATGGAGACATATAAATCCATGGGTTTTAAGATACTTACTTGTCAGTTATATTCCGAGGCGTTTAATATGCGGTGTTGAGTCCATTTCGCTGAGCAAGGAGTAGGTCTTGTCTATTATATATTTGGCTTATGGAAAGGTATCTGTGCTAATTTCAATCTCTGATTTTATGCAGCACCCCAACTCACCTTTCCCCATAAGCAAGCATAAGTTGGTTTTCTAAATATGAGACCCTGTCCTGTTTTGTAATACAGTTCATGTGTAGCCAAGGTTATATTCCGTGTATTAGTGATATCTTATGATGTTTCTATTTCTGTGTGACTTATTTTTCGTAAAATCTTCGTACCTGAGTCCACTCATTATGCCGCTACGGGCCTGATGACGTAGATTTCATTGCTGAGTGATATTCCATTGTACGTGCGTACCACAACTTCTTTATCCATTTTTTGCTTTCTCGGATATTTAACGTGTACCGTAGACGAGGTTCTTGTAAACAGAGCCATCCTAAACATTGCGGTGGCTGTGTGATTTTGATTTTAATTTCCCTAAGCTATAGGGCCATAAGTGGATGTGCCATATTCTGTATTGCTTTGTTTCCTACGTGATTCAGGAAACACCATACACTTCTCCAGGGTGGCTGTTGGCAATTTACATCCCGTCCATCAGCATAACAAGGCTCCCTGTTTTCCATGACCTGTCCTGCCTTTCTGGATTTTACACTTTTTTCAGATGGCCCTTTTGACCGGGGGGCAGTGAGACTTCATTGTAGTGCAGATTTCATTTACACGCTTGCTTGGTTGGCCAAAAAGTGCGTATGCCTTTTTTCCTGAATATATTCAGGAAAAAACGCATACGCCCTTTTTGGCCAAGTGCATCATTGTCGACATTCTGCCTCTTTTCCTATGCTTTAAGTGCAATTCCAGTCTACCCCCTGAAATCGTTTTCCTGAAATTCTGTCCCGCTTTAAAGGTCTCTTCGAAGACTTACTTCAATACATTTTTGGACGATAGCTGTCATTCATAACTCTGCAGGTTTGTGAATTACAGTGCCCCTGAGCTCCTTTCTTCAACTCGCTTTCTTGTGAGCTGGCCGCAAAACCACAGGATTGCTTCAGGCCCTAATCTGTTTCCGGCAGGTCACGCTGAGCCTTTGGTTAATTCCTCTTCCTGGTGGGAAATGAGTGTTCCATTTGCCCGTGCAGACACCTACAGCTAGTCTCTCATTGGTTCTCCTTATTCCTGTTCATCTTGGGCAGAAATTGCAAACTGTGCCAAACAGGAGGTTAAAGGCACTGACTCTCCAAGTGGGGAGAGTGTTAGTACAGCTTCTGGAATGGTGAACCCGAATACCAGGGTTCGAAAACTGAGATGCATGTGAAAACGTTTCCCAATCACACGGTGGACCATACTCTGGGTTTCCCATGCATGTTTTAGCTGAAGGAAGAATCCCTTAAACCTGGAGAGTTGGGACCCATGGAATGGGTACCATGCAGTATGACTTCAAAGGGTCTGCGTTTGCTCACCGAACCTCACCGATGCTATCAGCACGAAGTGTCCAGCCTTATGTCTCACCCAGCTCTGGGTGTAGACGTGGTAAATCCAGGTTGCATCTCAAGCCCTGAATGAATTATTTAAGAATTGCTCTCTCTTTCTCTGTCATTGTGTTTTGTTTTTGAAATTTATTTTGATAATGGGATTTATCGGATTTTCAGTGCTGCGTTTAGGCCGCTGTACACACGCTTGATTTCCTTATGGAGACATATAAATCCATGGGTTTTAAGATTCTTACTTGTCAGGTATCTTCCCAGGCGTTGAATATGGGGTGTTGAGTCCATTTCGTTGAGCAAGGAGTAGGTCTTGTCTATTATATATTTGGCTTATGGAAAGGTATCTGTGCTAATTTCAATCTCTGGTTTTATGCAGCACCCCAACTCACCTTTCCCCATAAGGAAGCATAAGTTGGTTTTCTAAATTTGAGACCCTGTTCTGTTTTGTAATTCAGGTCATGTGTAGCAAAGTTGACATTCCGTATATTTGTGATATCTTATGAAGTTTCTTATTCTGTGTGACTTATTTCTCGTAGAATCATCGTATCTGAATCCACTCATTATGCCGCTACGGGCCTGATGACGTAGATTTCATTGCTGAGTGATATTCCATTGTACGTGCGTACCACAACTTCTTTATATATTTTTTGCTTTCTCGGATATTTAACTTGTACCATAGAGGAGGTTCTTGTAAACAGAGCTGTCCCAAACATTGGGGTGGCTGTGTGTTTTTGATTTTAATTTCCCTAAGCTATAGGACCATAAGTGGAAGTGCCATAGGCTGTGTTGCTTTGTTTCCTACGTGTTTCAGGAAACACCATACACTTCTCCAGTGTGGCTGTTGACACTTTACATCCCGCCCATCAGCATAACAAAGCTCCCTGTTCTCCATGACCTGTGCAGCCTTTCTGGATTTTACACTTTTTTCAGATGGCCCTTTTGACCTGGGGGCAGTGAGACTTCATTGTAGTGCAGATTTCCTTTACACGCTTGCTTGGTTGGCCAAAAAGTGCGTATGCCTTTTTTCCTGAATATATTCAGGAAAAAACGCATACGCCCTTTTTGGCCAAGTGCATCATTGTCGTCATTCTGCCTCTTTTCCTATGCTTTAAGTGCAATTCCAGTCTACTCCCTGGAATCGTTTTCCTGAAATTCTGCCCCGCTTTCAAGTCCTATTCGCAGACTTACTTCAATACATTTTTGGACGATAGCTGTCATTCATAACTCTGCAGGTTTGTGAATTACAGTGCCCCTGAGCTCCTTTCCTCAACTCGCTTTCTTGTGAGCTGGCCGCAAAACCGCAGGATTGCTTCAGACCCTAATCTGTTTCTGGCAGGGCACGCTGAGCCTTTTGTTAATTCGTCTTCCTGGTGGGAAATGAGCGTTCCATTTGCCCGTGCAGACACCTACAGCTAGTCTCTCATTGGTTCTCCCTATTCCTGTTCATCTTGCGCAGAAATTGCAAACTGTGCCAAACAGGAGTTTAAAGGCACTGACTCTCCAAGTGGGGAGAGTGTTAGTAAAGCGTCTGGAATGGTGAATCCGAATATCAGGGTTCGAAACCTGAGATGCATTTGAAAACGTTTCCAAATCACATGGTGGACCACACTCTGTGTTCCCATGCATGTTTTAGCTGAAGGAAGAATCCCTTAAACCTGGAGAGCTGGGACACATGGAATGGGTACCATGCAGTATGACTTCAAAGGGTCTGCGTTTGCTCACTGAACCTCACCAATGCTATCAGCCCGACGAACAAAGCCTTATGTCGCACCCAGCTCTGAGTTTGATGTGGTAAATCCAGCTTGCATCACAAGCCCTGAATGAATTATTTAAGAATTGCTCTCTATTTCACTGTCATTGTGTTTTGTTTTTGAAATTTATTTTGATAATGGGATTTATCGAATTTTCACTGCTGCGTTTAGGCCGCTGTACACACGCTTGATTCCCTTATGCAGACATATAAATCCATGTGTTTTAAGATTCTTACTTGTCAGGTATCTTCCCAGGCGATGAATATGGGGTGTTGAGTCCATTTTGTTGAGCAAGGAGTTGGTCTTGTCTATTATATATTTGGCTTATGGAAAGGTATGTGTGCTAATTTCAATCTCTGCTTTTATGCAGCACCCCAACTCACCTTTCCCCATAAGCAAGCATAAGTTGGTTTTCTAAATTTGAGACCCTGTTCTGTTTTGTAATTCAGTTCATGTGTAGCCAAGTTTACATTCCGTGTATTAGTGATATCTTATGAAGTTTCTTATGCTGTGTGACTTATTTCTCGTAGAATCATTGTACCTGAATCCACTCATTATGCCGCTACGGGCCTGATGACGTAGATTTCATTGCTGTGTGATATTCCATTGTACGTGCGTACCACAACTTCTTTATCCATTTTTTGCTATCTCGGATATTTAACTTGTACCGTAGACGAGGTTCTTGTAAACAGAGCCATCCCAAACTTTGGGGTTGCTGTGTGTTTTTGATTTTAATTTCCCTAAGCTATAGGACCATAAGTGGAAGTGCCATAGGCTGTGTTGCTTTGTTTCCTACGTGTTTCAGGAAACACCATACACTTCTCCAGGGTGGCTGTTGGCAATTTACATCCCGCCCATCAGCATAACAATGGTTCCTGTTCTCCATGACCTGTTCAGGCTTTCTGGATTTTACACTTTTTTCAGATGGCCCTTTTGACTGCGGATCAGTGAGACTTCATTGTAGTGCAGATTTCCTTTACACGCTTGCTTGGTTGTCAAAAAGTGCGTATGCGTTTTTTCCTGAATATATTCAGGAATAAACGCATACGCCCTTTTTGGCCAAGTGCATCATTGTCGACATTCTGCCTCTTTTCCTATGCTTTAAGTGCAATTCCAGTCTACCCCCTGAAATCGTTTTCCTGAAATTCTGCCCCGCTTTAAAGGTCTCTTCGAAGACTTACTTCAATACATTTTTGGACGATAGCTGTCATTCATAACTCTGCAGGTTTGTGAATTACAGTGCCCCTGAGCTCCTTTCTTCAACTCGCTTTCTTGTGAGCTGGCCGCAAAACCACAGGATTGCTTCAGGCCCTAATCTGTTTCCGGCAGGTCACGCTGAGCCTTTGGTTAATTCCTCTTCCTGGTGGGAAATGAGTGTTCCATTTGCCCGTGCAGACACCTACAGCTAGTCTCTCATTGGTTCTCCTTATTCCTGTTCATCTTGCGCAGAAATTGCAAACTGTGCCAAACAGGAGGTTAAAGGCACTGACTCTCCAAGTGGGGAGAGTGTTAGTACAGCTTCTGGAATGGTGAACCCGAATACCAGGGTTCGAAAACTGAGATGCATGTGAAAACGTTTCCCAATCACACGGTGGACCATACTCTGGGTTTCCCATGCATGTTTTAGCTGAAGGAAGAATCCCTTAAACCTGGAGAGTTGGGACCCATGGAATGGGTACCATGCAGTATGACTTCAAAGGGTCTGCGTTTGCTCACCGAACCTCACCGATGCTATCAGCACGAAGTGTCCAGCCTTATGTCTCACCCAGCTCTGGGTGTAGACGTGGTAAATCCAGGTTGCATCTCAAGCCCTGAATGAATTATTTAAGAATTGCTCTCTCTTTCTCTGTCATTGTGTTTTGTTTTTGAAATTTATTTTGATAATGGGATTTATCGGATTTTCAGTGCTGCGTTTAGGCCGCTGTACACACGCTTGATTTCCTTATGGAGACATATAAATCCATGGGTTTTAAGATTCTTACTTGTCAGGTATCTTCCCAGGCGTTGAATATGGGGTGTTGAGTCCATTTCGTTGAGCAAGGAGTAGGTCTTGTCTATTATATATTTGGCTTATGGAAAGGTATCTGTGCTAATTTCAATCTCTGGTTTTATGCAGCACCCCAACTCACCTTTCCCCATAAGGAAGCATAAGTTGGTTTTCTAAATTTGAGACCCTGTTCTGTTTTGTAATTCAGGTCATGTGTAGCAAAGTTGACATTCCGTATATTTGTGATATCTTATGAAGTTTCTTATTCTGTGTGACTTATTTCTCGTAGAATCATCGTATCTGAATCCACTCATTATGCCGCTACGGGCCTGATGACGTAGATTTCATTGCTGAGTGATATTCCATTGTACGTGCGTACCACAACTTCTTTATATATTTTTTGCTTTCTCGGATATTTAACTTGTACCATAGAGGAGGTTCTTGTAAACAGAGCTGTCCCAAACATTGGGGTGGCTGTGTGTTTTTGATTTTAATTTCCCTAAGCTATAGGACCATAAGTGGAAGTGCCATAGGCTGTGTTGCTTTGTTTCCTACGTGTTTCAGGAAACACCATACACTTCTCCAGTGTGGCTGTTGACACTTTACATCCCGCCCATCAGCATAACAAAGCTCCCTGTTCTCCATGACCTGTGCAGCCTTTCTGGATTTTACACTTTTTTCAGATGGCCCTTTTGACCTGGGGGCAGTGAGACTTCATTGTAGTGCAGATTTCCTTTACACGCTTGCTTGGTTGGCCAAAAAGTGCGTATGCCTTTTTTCCTGAATATATTCAGGAAAAAACGCATACGCCCTTTTTGGCCAAGTGCATCATTGTCGTCATTCTGCCTCTTTTCCTATGCTTTAAGTGCAATTCCAGTCTACTCCCTGGAATCGTTTTCCTGAAATTCTGCCCCGCTTTCAAGTCCTATTCGCAGACTTACTTCAATACATTTTTGGACGATAGCTGTCATTCATAACTCTGCAGGTTTGTGAATTACAGTGCCCCTGAGCTCCTTTCCTCAACTCGCTTTCTTGTGAGCTGGCCGCAAAACCGCAGGATTGCTTCAGACCCTAATCTGTTTCTGGCAGGGCACGCTGAGCCTTTTGTTAATTCGTCTTCCTGGTGGGAAATGAGCGTTCCATTTGCCCGTGCAGACACCTACAGCTAGTCTCTCATTGGTTCTCCCTATTCCTGTTCATCTTGCGCAGAAATTGCAAACTGTGCCAAACAGGAGTTTAAAGGCACTGACTCTCCAAGTGGGGAGAGTGTTAGTAAAGCGTCTGGAATGGTGAATCCGAATATCAGGGTTCGAAACCTGAGATGCATTTGAAAACGTTTCCAAATCACATGGTGGACCACACTCTGTGTTCCCATGCATGTTTTAGCTGAAGGAAGAATCCCTTAAACCTGGAGAGCTGGGACACATGGAATGGGTACCATGCAGTATGACTTCAAAGGGTCTGCGTTTGCTCACTGAACCTCACCAATGCTATCAGCCCGACGAACAAAGCCTTATGTCGCACCCAGCTCTGAGTTTGATGTGGTAAATCCAGCTTGCATCACAAGCCCTGAATGAATTATTTAAGAATTGCTCTCTATTTCACTGTCATTGTGTTTTGTTTTTGAAATTTATTTTGATAATGGGATTTATCGAATTTTCACTGCTGCGTTTAGGCCGCTGTACACACGCTTGATTCCCTTATGCAGACATATAAATCCATGTGTTTTAAGATTCTTACTTGTCAGGTATCTTCCCAGGCGATGAATATGGGGTGTTGAGTCCATTTTGTTGAGCAAGGAGTTGGTCTTGTCTATTATATATTTGGCTTATGGAAAGGTATGTGTGCTAATTTCAATCTCTGCTTTTATGCAGCACCCCAACTCACCTTTCCCCATAAGCAAGCATAAGTTGGTTTTCTAAATTTGAGACCCTGTTCTGTTTTGTAATTCAGTTCATGTGTAGCCAAGTTTACATTCCGTGTATTAGTGATATCTTATGAAGTTTCTTATGCTGTGTGACTTATTTCTCGTAGAATCATTGTACCTGAATCCACTCATTATGCCGCTACGGGCCTGATGACGTAGATTTCATTGCTGTGTGATATTCCATTGTACGTGCGTACCACAACTTCTTTATCCATTTTTTGCTATCTCGGATATTTAACTTGTACCGTAGACGAGGTTCTTGTAAACAGAGCCATCCCAAACTTTGGGGTTGCTGTGTGTTTTTGATTTTAATTTCCCTAAGCTATAGGACCATAAGTGGAAGTGCCATAGGCTGTGTTGCTTTGTTTCCTACGTGTTTCAGGAAACACCATACACTTCTCCAGGGTGGCTGTTGGCAATTTACATCCCGCCCATCAGCATAACAATGGTTCCTGTTCTCCATGACCTGTTCAGGCTTTCTGGATTTTACACTTTTTTCAGATGGCCCTTTTGACTGCGGATCAGTGAGACTTCATTGTAGTGCAGATTTCCTTTACACGCTTGCTTGGTTGTCAAAAAGTGCGTATGCGTTTTTTCCTGAATATATTCAGGAATAAACGCATACGCCCTTTTTGGCCAAGTGCATCATTGTCGACATTCTGCCTCTTTTCCTATGCTTTAAGTGCAATTCCAGTCTACCCCCTGAAATCGTTTTCCTGAAATTCTGCCCCGCTTTAAAGGTCTCTTCGAAGACTTACTTCAATACATTTTTGGACGATAGCTGTCATTCATAACTCTGCAGGTTTGTGAATTACAGTGCCCCTGAGCTCCTTTCTTCAACTCGCTTTCTTGTGAGCTGGCCGCAAAACCACAGGATTGCTTCAGGCCCTAATCTGTTTCCGGCAGGTCACGCTGAGCCTTTGGTTAATTCCTCTTCCTGGTGGGAAATGAGTGTTCCATTTGCCCGTGCAGACACCTACAGCTAGTCTCTCATTGGTTCTCCTTATTCCTGTTCATCTTGCGCAGAAATTGCAAACTGTGCCAAACAGGAGGTTAAAGGCACTGACTCTCCAAGTGGGGAGAGTGTTAGTACAGCTTCTGGAATGGTGAACCCGAATACCAGGGTTCGAAAACTGAGATGCATGTGAAAACGTTTCCCAATCACACGGTGGACCATACTCTGGGTTTCCCATGCATGTTTTAGCTGAAGGAAGAATCCCTTAAACCTGGAGAGTTGGGACCCATGGAATGGGTACCATGCAGTATGACTTCAAAGGGTCTGCGTTTGCTCACCGAACCTCACCGATGCTATCAGCACGAAGTGTCCAGCCTTATGTCTCACCCAGCTCTGGGTGTAGACGTGGTAAATCCAGGTTGCATCTCAAGCCCTGAATGAATTATTTAAGAATTGCTCTCTCTTTCTCTGTCATTGTGTTTTGTTTTTGAAATTTATTTTGATAATGGGATTTATCGGATTTTCAGTGCTGCGTTTAGGCCGCTGTACACACGCTTGATTTCCTTATGGAGACATATAAATCCATGGGTTTTAAGATTCTTACTTGTCAGGTATCTTCCCAGGCGTTGAATATGGGGTGTTGAGTCCATTTCGTTGAGCAAGGAGTAGGTCTTGTCTATTATATATTTGGCTTATGGAAAGGTATCTGTGCTAATTTCAATCTCTGGTTTTATGCAGCACCCCAACTCACCTTTCCCCATAAGGAAGCATAAGTTGGTTTTCTAAATTTGAGACCCTGTTCTGTTTTGTAATTCAGGTCATGTGTAGCAAAGTTGACATTCCGTATATTTGTGATATCTTATGAAGTTTCTTATTCTGTGTGACTTATTTCTCGTAGAATCATCGTATCTGAATCCACTCATTATGCCGCTACGGGCCTGATGACGTAGATTTCATTGCTGAGTGATATTCCATTGTACGTGCGTACCACAACTTCTTTATATATTTTTTGCTTTCTCGGATATTTAACTTGTACCATAGAGGAGGTTCTTGTAAACAGAGCTGTCCCAAACATTGGGGTGGCTGTGTGTTTTTGATTTTAATTTCCCTAAGCTATAGGACCATAAGTGGAAGTGCCATAGGCTGTGTTGCTTTGTTTCCTACGTGTTTCAGGAAACACCATACACTTCTCCAGTGTGGCTGTTGACACTTTACATCCCGCCCATCAGCATAACAAAGCTCCCTGTTCTCCATGACCTGTGCAGCCTTTCTGGATTTTACACTTTTTTCAGATGGCCCTTTTGACCTGGGGGCAGTGAGACTTCATTGTAGTGCAGATTTCCTTTACACGCTTGCTTGGTTGGCCAAAAAGTGCGTATGCCTTTTTTCCTGAATATATTCAGGAAAAAACGCATACGCCCTTTTTGGCCAAGTGCATCATTGTCGTCATTCTGCCTCTTTTCCTATGCTTTAAGTGCAATTCCAGTCTACTCCCTGGAATCGTTTTCCTGAAATTCTGCCCCGCTTTCAAGTCCTATTCGCAGACTTACTTCAATACATTTTTGGACGATAGCTGTCATTCATAACTCTGCAGGTTTGTGAATTACAGTGCCCCTGAGCTCCTTTCCTCAACTCGCTTTCTTGTGAGCTGGCCGCAAAACCGCAGGATTGCTTCAGACCCTAATCTGTTTCTGGCAGGGCACGCTGAGCCTTTTGTTAATTCGTCTTCCTGGTGGGAAATGAGCGTTCCATTTGCCCGTGCAGACACCTACAGCTAGTCTCTCATTGGTTCTCCCTATTCCTGTTCATCTTGCGCAGAAATTGCAAACTGTGCCAAACAGGAGTTTAAAGGCACTGACTCTCCAAGTGGGGAGAGTGTTAGTAAAGCGTCTGGAATGGTGAATCCGAATATCAGGGTTCGAAACCTGAGATGCATTTGAAAACGTTTCCAAATCACATGGTGGACCACACTCTGTGTTCCCATGCATGTTTTAGCTGAAGGAAGAATCCCTTAAACCTGGAGAGCTGGGACACATGGAATGGGTACCATGCAGTATGACTTCAAAGGGTCTGCGTTTGCTCACTGAACCTCACCAATGCTATCAGCCCGACGAACAAAGCCTTATGTCGCACCCAGCTCTGAGTTTGATGTGGTAAATCCAGCTTGCATCACAAGCCCTGAATGAATTATTTAAGAATTGCTCTCTATTTCACTGTCATTGTGTTTTGTTTTTGAAATTTATTTTGATAATGGGATTTATCGAATTTTCACTGCTGCGTTTAGGCCGCTGTACACACGCTTGATTCCCTTATGCAGACATATAAATCCATGTGTTTTAAGATTCTTACTTGTCAGGTATCTTCCCAGGCGATGAATATGGGGTGTTGAGTCCATTTTGTTGAGCAAGGAGTTGGTCTTGTCTATTATATATTTGGCTTATGGAAAGGTATGTGTGCTAATTTCAATCTCTGCTTTTATGCAGCACCCCAACTCACCTTTCCCCATAAGCAAGCATAAGTTGGTTTTCTAAATTTGAGACCCTGTTCTGTTTTGTAATTCAGTTCATGTGTAGCCAAGTTTACATTCCGTGTATTAGTGATATCTTATGAAGTTTCTTATGCTGTGTGACTTATTTCTCGTAGAATCATTGTACCTGAATCCACTCATTATGCCGCTACGGGCCTGATGACGTAGATTTCATTGCTGTGTGATATTCCATTGTACGTGCGTACCACAACTTCTTTATCCATTTTTTGCTATCTCGGATATTTAACTTGTACCGTAGACGAGGTTCTTGTAAACAGAGCCATCCCAAACTTTGGGGTTGCTGTGTGTTTTTGATTTTAATTTCCCTAAGCTATAGGACCATAAGTGGAAGTGCCATAGGCTGTGTTGCTTTGTTTCCTACGTGTTTCAGGAAACACCATACACTTCTCCAGGGTGGCTGTTGGCAATTTACATCCCGCCCATCAGCATAACAATGGTTCCTGTTCTCCATGACCTGTTCAGGCTTTCTGGATTTTACACTTTTTTCAGATGGCCCTTTTGACTGCGGATCAGTGAGACTTCATTGTAGTGCAGATTTCCTTTACACGCTTGCTTGGTTGTCAAAAAGTGCGTATGCGTTTTTTCCTGAATATATTCAGGAATAAACGCATACGCCCTTTTTGGCCAAGTGCATCATTGTCGACATTCTGCCTCTTTTCCTATGCTTTAAGTGCAATTCCAGTCTACCCCCTGAAATCGTTTTCCTGAAATTCTGCCCCGCTTTAAAGGTCTCTTCGAAGACTTACTTCAATACATTTTTGGACGATAGCTGTCATTCATAACTCTGCAGGTTTGTGAATTACAGTGCCCCTGAGCTCCTTTCTTCAACTCGCTTTCTTGTGAGCTGGCCGCAAAACCACAGGATTGCTTCAGGCCCTAATCTGTTTCCGGCAGGTCACGCTGAGCCTTTGGTTAATTCCTCTTCCTGGTGGGAAATGAGTGTTCCATTTGCCCGTGCAGACACCTACAGCTAGTCTCTCATTGGTTCTCCTTATTCCTGTTCATCTTGCGCAGAAATTGCAAACTGTGCCAAACAGGAGGTTAAAGGCACTGACTCTCCAAGTGGGGAGAGTGTTAGTACAGCTTCTGGAATGGTGAACCCGAATACCAGGGTTCGAAAACTGAGATGCATGTGAAAACGTTTCCCAATCACACGGTGGACCATACTCTGGGTTTCCCATGCATGTTTTAGCTGAAGGAAGAATCCCTTAAACCTGGAGAGTTGGGACCCATGGAATGGGTACCATGCAGTATGACTTCAAAGGGTCTGCGTTTGCTCACCGAACCTCACCGATGCTATCAGCACGAAGTGTCCAGCCTTATGTCTCACCCAGCTCTGGGTGTAGACGTGGTAAATCCAGGTTGCATCTCAAGCCCTGAATGAATTATTTAAGAATTGCTCTCTCTTTCTCTGTCATTGTGTTTTGTTTTTGAAATTTATTTTGATAATGGGATTTATCGGATTTTCAGTGCTGCGTTTAGGCCGCTGTACACACGCTTGATTTCCTTATGGAGACATATAAATCCATGGGTTTTAAGATTCTTACTTGTCAGGTATCTTCCCAGGCGTTGAATATGGGGTGTTGAGTCCATTTCGTTGAGCAAGGAGTAGGTCTTGTCTATTATATATTTGGCTTATGGAAAGGTATCTGTGCTAATTTCAATCTCTGGTTTTATGCAGCACCCCAACTCACCTTTCCCCATAAGGAAGCATAAGTTGGTTTTCTAAATTTGAGACCCTGTTCTGTTTTGTAATTCAGGTCATGTGTAGCAAAGTTGACATTCCGTATATTTGTGATATCTTATGAAGTTTCTTATTCTGTGTGACTTATTTCTCGTAGAATCATCGTATCTGAATCCACTCATTATGCCGCTACGGGCCTGATGACGTAGATTTCATTGCTGAGTGATATTCCATTGTACGTGCGTACCACAACTTCTTTATATATTTTTTGCTTTCTCGGATATTTAACTTGTACCATAGAGGAGGTTCTTGTAAACAGAGCTGTCCCAAACATTGGGGTGGCTGTGTGTTTTTGATTTTAATTTCCCTAAGCTATAGGACCATAAGTGGAAGTGCCATAGGCTGTGTTGCTTTGTTTCCTACGTGTTTCAGGAAACACCATACACTTCTCCAGTGTGGCTGTTGACACTTTACATCCCGCCCATCAGCATAACAAAGCTCCCTGTTCTCCATGACCTGTGCAGCCTTTCTGGATTTTACACTTTTTTCAGATGGCCCTTTTGACCTGGGGGCAGTGAGACTTCATTGTAGTGCAGATTTCCTTTACACGCTTGCTTGGTTGGCCAAAAAGTGCGTATGCCTTTTTTCCTGAATATATTCAGGAAAAAACGCATACGCCCTTTTTGGCCAAGTGCATCATTGTCGTCATTCTGCCTCTTTTCCTATGCTTTAAGTGCAATTCCAGTCTACTCCCTGGAATCGTTTTCCTGAAATTCTGCCCCGCTTTCAAGTCCTCTTCGAAGACTTACTTCAAAACATTTTTGTACGATAGCTGTCATTCATAACTCTGCAGGTTTGTGAATTACAGTGCCCCTGAGCTCCTTTCTTCAACTCGCTTTCTTGTGAGCTGGCCGCAAAACCGCAGGATTGCTTCAGGCCCTAATCTGTTTCTGGCAGGGCACGCCGAGCCTTTTGTTAATTCCTCTTCCTGGTGGGAAATGAGCGTTCCATTTGCCCGTGCAGACACCTACAGCTAGTCTCTCATTGGTTCTCCCTATTCCTGTTCATCTTGCGCAGAAACTGCAAACTGTGCCAAACAGGAGGTTAAAGGCACTGACTCTCCAGGTGGGGAGAGTATTACTAAAGCTTCTGGAATGGTGAACCTGAGTACCAGTGCACGAAAACTGAGATGCATTTGAAAACGTTTCCCAATCACACGGTGGACCATACTCTTGGTTTCCCATGCATGTTTTAGCTGAAGGAAGAATCCCTTAAACCTGGAGAGCTGGGACCCATGGAATGGGTACCATGCAGTATGACTTCAATGGGTCTGCGTTTGCTCACCGAACCTCACCAATGCTATCAGCGCGAAGTGCCCAGCCTTATGGCTCACCCAGCTCTGGGTGTAGATGTGCTAAATCCAGGTTGCATCACAAGCCCTGAATGAATTATTTAAGAATTGCTCTCTATTTCACTGTCATTGTGTTTTGTTTTTGAAATTTATTTTGATAATGGGATTTATCGGATTTTCACTGCTGCCTTTAGGCCGCTCTACACACGCTTGATTTCCTTATGGAGACATATAAATCCATGGGTTTTAAGATTCTTACTTGTCAGGTAACTTCCCAGGTGATGAATATGGGTTGTTGAGTCCATTTCGTTGAGCAAGGAGTAGGTCTTTTCTATTATATATTTGGCTTATGGAACGGTATCTGTGCTTATTTCAATCTCTGGTTTTATGCAGCACCCCAACTCACCTTTCCCCATAAGCAAGCATAAGTTGGTTTTCTAAATTTGAGTACCTGTTCTGTTTTGTAATTCAGTTCATGTGTAGCCAAGTTTACATTCCATGTATTAGTGATATTTTATGAAGTTTCTTATTCTGTGTGACTTATTTCTCGTAGAATCATCGTACCTGAATCCACTCATTATGCCGCTACGGGCCTGATGACGTAGATTTCATTGCTGAGTGATATTCCTTTGTACGTGCGTACCACAACTTCTTTATCCATTTTTTGCTTTCTCGGATATTTAACTTGTACCATAGAAGAGGTTCTTGTAAACAGAGCCATCCCAAACATTGGGGTGGCTGTGTGTTTTTGATTTTAATTTCCCTAAGCTATAGAACCATAAGTGGAAGTGCCATAGGCTGTGTTCCTTTGTTTCCTACGTGTTTCAGGAAACACCATACACTTCTCCAGAGTGGCTGTTGGCAATTTACATCCCGCTCATCAGCATAACAAGGCTCCGTGTTCTCCATGACCTGTCCTGCCTTTCTGGATTTTGCACTTTTTTCAGATGGCCCTTTTGACTGGGGGGCAGTGAGACTTCATTGTAGTGCAGATTTCCTTTACACGCTTGCTTGGTTGGCCAAAAAGTCGTATGCATTTTTTCCTGAATATATTCAGGAAAAAACGCATATACACTTTTTGGCCAAGTGCATCATTGTCGACATTCTGCCTCTTTTCCTAAGCTTTAAGTGCAATTCCAGTCTACCCCTTGAAATCGTTTTCCTGAAATTCTGCCCCGCTTTCAAGTTCTCTTCGAAGACTTACTTCAATACATTATTGGACGATAGCTGTCATTCATAACTCTGCAGGTTTGTGAATTACAGTGCCCCTGAGCTCCTTTCTTCAACTCGCTTTCTTGTGAGCTGGCCGCAAAACCGCAGGATTGCTTCAGGTCCTAATCTCTTTCCGGCAGGGCACGCGGAGCCTTTGGTTAATCCCTCTTCCTGGGGGGAAATGAGCGTTCCATTTGCCCATGCAGACACCTACAGCTAGTCTTTCATTGGTTCTCCCTATTCCTCTTCATCTTGTGCAGAAATTGCAAACTGTGCCAAACAGGAGGTTAAAGGCACTGACTCTCCAAGTGGGGAGAGTGTTAGTAAAGGTCTGGAATGGTGAACCCGAGTAAAAGGGGACGAAAACTGAGATGCATTTGAAAACGTTGCCTGGTCACAGGGTGCACCATACTGTGGGTTTCCCATGCACGTTTTAGCTGAAGGAAGAATCCCTTAAAACTGGAGAGTTGGGACCCATGGAATGGGTACCATGCAGTATGACTTCAAAGGGTCTGCATTTGCTCATCGAACCTCACCAATGCTATCAGCCCGAAGTGTCCAACCTTATGTCTCACTCAGCTCTGGGTGTAGATGTGGTAAATCCAGGTTGCATCACATGCCCTGAATGAATTATTTAAGAATTGCTCTCTATTTCACTGTCATTGTGTTTTGTTTTTGTAATTCATTTTGATAATGGGATTTATCAGATTTTCTCTGCTGCGTTCATGCAGCTGTACACACGCTTGATTGTCTTACGGAGACATATAAATCCATGGGTTTGAAGATTCTTACTAGTCAGGTGTATTCCTAGGCGTTGAATGTGAGGTTTTTCGTCCATTTCTTTGAGCAAGGGGTAGGTCTTGACTATTACATATTTGGCTTATGGAAAGGTATCTGTGCTAATTTCTATCTCTGCTTTTATGCAGCACCCCAACTCACTTTTCCCCTTAAGCAAGCATAAGTTGGTTTTCTAAATTTGAGACCCTGTTATGTTTTGTAATTCAGTTCATGTGTAGCCAAGTTTACATTCTGGGTATTAGTGATAACTTATGATGTTTCATTTTCTGTGTGACTTATTTCACTTAGAATCATCGTACCTGAATCCACTCATTATGCCGCGACGGGCCTGATGAAATAGATTTCATTGGTGAGTGATATTCCATTGTACGTACCTACCACACTTCTTTATCCATTTTTCGCTTTCTGGGATATTTAACTTGTACCGTAGACGAGTTTCTTGTAAACAGAGCCATCCGAAATTTTGGTGTGGCTGTGTGTTTTTGATTTTAATATCCCTAAGCTATAGGACCATAAGTGGTAATGCAGTAGGCTCCGTTGCTTTGTTTTTTAGGTTTTTGAGGGAACACCATACACTTCTCCAGAGTGGCTGTTGGCAATTTACATCCCGCCCATCAGCATAACAAGGCTCCCTGTTCTCCATGGCCTGTGCTGCCTTTCTGGATTTTACACTTTTTTCAGATGGCCCTTTTGACCGGGGGGCAGTGAGACTTCATTGTAGTGCAGATTTCTTTAACATGCTTGCTTGTTTGGCCAAAAAGGGCGTATGCCTTTTTTCCTGAATATATTCAGGAAAAAACGCATACGCCCTTTTTGGCCAACTGAATCATTGTCGACGTTCTGCCTCTTTTCCTACGCTTTAAATGCAATTCCAGTCTACCCCCTGAAATCGTTTTCTTGCAATTCTGCCCCGCTTTCAAGTCCTCTTCGCAGCCTTCCTTCAATATATTTTTGGGTGATCGCTGTCATTTATAACTTGCAGGTTTGTGAATTACAGTGTCCCTGAGCTCCTTTCTTCAACTCGCTTTCTTGTAAGCTGGCCGCAAACCCGCAGGATTGCTTCAGGCACTAATCTGGTTCCTGCAGGGCATGCTGAGCCTTTCGTTAATTCCTCTTCCTGGTGGGAAATGAGCGTTAAATTTGCCCGTGCAGACACCTTCACACGAGTCGTCATGGTGCCCCTTTGCCCCGGTTATCTCTATGGAGGTTGGAGTTGGAGGGCCTCCTCACTCAAGGTCAGTGTGCCCACGGAGCCAACCCTGCAACTTCAGGGCATGGTTGGGTGTTAGGATCACCACGTGGGGTCCTTTTCCCTGAGGAGGGAGGTGGCCTTTTGGGCTGCTGATTTCCAGGTTTTCAGATACTGCCAGTATCTTGGCCAGATGTGGTGGTGGGCCAAGCCCCTTGGTGACCGTAGTTTATCCTACCTGGATCGCATTCTTGCATTGTTCCATTTCAAGTGGTCCCAGGTTTTGCACTAATACTCCAATGGCGATTCACCGTTCACCAGGAATGTAAAGGTCAAAGGGTTTAGCTAAATTAGGGAGTTCCAGGGCAAGGGTTTGAATTGACTGCTCTTTCCATTCTTGAAAGGCCACTTCTGCATTCTATTCAAAAGGATCATCATCTCTTCCTTTCAGTGTTTCATATAGGGGCCCAGCTAGTAGACTGTAGTTAGGGATCCAGAAGCAGCAAACCCTGGCCTCCCCAGGAACCCCTAAGCTGTCTTCTAGTTTCAGAAATGGGTAAGGCTGTAAATTGTTTCTTCCCTTTCCTGGGATGGGCTTCTCCGACCTTCTGTGAGAATGAAGCCCAGGCAGGTCACCGTAGTCTGTGATATTTGAGCTTTTTCTTGGACAACTTGTATCCTTTATTGGCTTGGTAGTTCAGAGGTCTCCTTAGTAGGGCTGGTGATCAGAATGTCGTCTGCATATTGAAGGAGTGTTTCCATTTCCAGAGGTAGAACTTTTAGGTCTTTAGCTGAGCTTTCCCCAAAGATGGTGTGGGAATTTTTGAACCCTTGGGGCAACACGGCCCGGAAGTATTGTTTTAGTTGCATGTTGAGTCCTGCCATTCACAAGCCAAAATTTCTTGTGACTCTGGGACTAATAGAATACAAAAGAAGGCATCATTGAAGACTAATACAGAATACCATGTCCTGGTGGTTGGTAGAATGACCAGCAGGGTGTAGGATTTAGGAACTACTGGAGGTATATCCTCGGTGGCTTACCTGACTGTCCTGACATCCTTTACCAGGACTCCAGCAGCCCATGGCGCTCTCGAGGTCAGGCCAATCCCAGGATATGGAGCTCACCTGGGCAGGTACCCCACCCCCACCCCAGCCCACGGGGCTCTCGTGTTCAGGCCCCTCCCAGGATATGGGGTTCCCTGGGCAGGTTCCCCTGCAGCCCATGGGGCTCTCGTGGTCAGGCCCCTCCCAGGATACAGAGCTACCCTTGCAGGTACCATGGCAGGGCTGGGAACACAGGAACCGTGCATATCGCCCTCATTGCAGAGCACTCCCAGCTCACCTGTCACTCAGATCTGACACAGAGCACCTCAGAGCAGGACTTGAACTAACAAACAGCAGCTCCGACAGGTCTGTGACCCTGGGCATCACTCTGTGTGGCCTCCCTCCACCTGGTCTTCCAGAGACTTCCACTGCACCCGGGGCACCAGGCCTCTGTCTCCACCCACCAGCCACCCCTCCTCTCCCTGACTCCTGGGTTCCTCTCATTAGGAGAGGGTTTTCTTGAAGTTGTCTCCCACTCATGGGCCAGATAATATAATTAGAAAACAAGCCAGAGCTGCAGCCCCTTGTCTATCCTGACTCTCAGGAGGCCACACCTGTTCCTTGGACCTGGCCGATTCAGCAAGTTCCATTTTCTGCAACTGTGAGCCCCTGAGGGGTGATTATTGGCTGGCCTGGGAAGCCCGACCGTGCCGGCCAGCCCTCCCCAGGTGTGCCTGGGCTCAGATCAATATAAACACCGCTCCAGGCAGCAAGAGCCCCTGCAGCTGTGCCTGACGCCATTTTCTCTGCCCTGTCAGCAGTCTCGGGGCTGGACTGGTGGGAGGGAGTGAGAGGCCACGGCTTTGTGGGTGGCCCAGTGTGAGTGGGGCTCTGCTGGGCTTTCTGCAGCAGTTGCCAGGATGCCACCTGCTAAAGAAGAGGATGTGTCACCCATACCTGCCGCTGGAATTTCTCCCTGGGCAGAGGTGAGTGATGAAGAAAGCAGTGGGGGCCGGGACAGCAGGGGTATCTCAGGCAGGGAAATGGAAAGCTTCCAGAAGAGCACCCAGGGCCAGGGCCATCCTGGCTGGCCTGCAGGCACCAAGTCGGCTGGCATGCTGTCACTCATGTGGCTCCATGGCCCTTCCTCTAGGCTTTCAAGTCCTTGTACATATTCAGGTGTTTTACCTGGGAAGGGTGGGAGCATTTCAGCAGCAGCTGGCCTGGGGCTCAGCCCACGTTTACTCACAGATGCCTCGGCACGGTCCCCCAGCTTTGCAATGAGGACGCTTGTTGTGTGGGGCCTGCTGGCTGAATGGGAGATGATTCCCCACCACTGACCAACTTCAGAATTGTTTACAACTGGAGCAAGTGCCCTGATACGGTTTTCCTCTGTGTAACTGGTGGGTTCTGTTTTTTATTCTTTTTTTCGTTTTTGGTTCAAGGTAGATTTTATTCCTCTTTTTTGTATTTACAGATATAAGCATGGAAATAATTTATTCATATAAATACATGTATGTGAAGGAAAGAATATTTTTTCTGTTTTACCTTTTGTAATTTGAATTTTATTTTATTTTTTTATACAGCAGGTTCTTTTTGGTTATCTATTTTATACCTATAAATGTATACATGCCAATCCCAATCTCTCAACTCCTCCCACCATCACCCCCCAACAGCTTTCCCCCCTTGGTGTCCATACGTTTGTTGTCTACATCTGTTGCTCTATTTCTGCCTTGCAAAACGGTTCATCTGTACAATTTGTCTAGGTTCCACATATATGCATTAATAGACAAGATTTGTTTTTCTCTTTCTGACTTACTTCACTCTGTATGACAGTCTCTAGATCCATCAACGTCTCTACAAATGACCCAATTTCATTCCTTTTTATGGCTTAGTAATATTCCATTTTATATATGTACCACATCTTTATGCATTCGTCTGTCTGTGGGCATTTAGGTTGCTTCCATTACCTGGATATTGTAAATAGTGATGCAATGAACATTGCGGTGAATGTCTCTTTTTGATTTATGGTTTTGTCTGGGTATATGCCCAGTAGTGGGATTGCTGTATCATATGGTAATTCTATTCTTAGTTTTATAAGAAACTCCATAATGTTCTCCACAGTGACTGTATCAATTTACATTCCCAACAATAGTGGAAGAGGGTTCCTTATCTCCACACCCTTTCCAGCATTTGTTGTTTGTAGATTTTCTGATGATGCCCATTCTAACAGGTGTGAGGTGATACACCATGGATGAGTCTATTTCGTTGAGCAAAGAGTAGGTCTTGTCTAGTACATATTTGGCTTATGGAACGGTATGTGTGCTAATTTCAATCTCTGGTTTTATACAGCACCCCAACTCAACTTTCCCCTTAAGCAAGCATAAGTTTTTATCTAAATGTGAGACTCTGTTCGGTTTTGGAATTCAGTTTATGTGTAGCCAAGTTTACACTCTCTCTATTAGTGATATCTTATGATAATTATCTTTCTCTGTGTGACCTATTTCTCTTAGAATCATCATACTTAAATCCACTCAATTTGCTGCTACAGGCCTGATGACATTGATTTCATTGCTGAGTGATATTCCGTTGTACGTAAATAGCACAATTCCTTTATCCATTTTTTTCTTTCTGGGATATTTAATTTGTACTGGACTCAAGGTTCTTGTAAACACAGCAGCCCTAAATTTTGTGTTGGCTGTGTCTTGTTGATTTTAATTTTCCTAAGCTATAGGGCCAAAAGTGGAAGTGCCCTAGGGTCTGTAGCTTTGTTTTTCAGATGTTTCAGGATACACCATAAACATCTCCAGAGTGTCTGTTGGCAATTTACATCCCGCCCGTCAGCATAACAAGGCTCCCTGTTCTCCATGGCCTGTCCTGTGTTTCTGGTTTTTACACTTTTTTCAGATGGCCCTTTTGACGAATGGGAAATGAGACTTCATTGTAGTGCGGATTTCCATTTCTCGAGTGCTTGGTTGGCCAAAAAGGGCATATGTGTTTTTTCCTGAATATATTCAGGAAAAAATGTATACGCACTTTGTCCAAGTGCATCACTGTCAAAGATCTGCCGCTTTTCACATGCTTTAAATGCAATTCCAATCTACCTCCTGAAATATGATTCCTGCAATTCTGCCTCGTTTTCAAGTCCTCTTTGCAGACTTACTTCCATATATTTTTGCCAATAGCTGTCATTTATAACTCTGCAGGTTTGTGAATTACAGTGCCCGTGATTTCCTTTCTTAACTCGTTTCCTTGAAAACTGGCCACAGAACCGCAGGTTTGCTTCAGGCCGTAATCAGGGTCCGGCACGGCACCCTGAGACTTTGGTTCATTCCACTTCCTGGTGGGAAATTAGAGTTAAATGTGTCCCTCCAGACACCTGCCTCACTCCTAGCCCCTTGGTGATGTGTGTCCTCTGGTTTGAGGCCACATGTGCTGGTTTCCTCACCTTTGGCTGATGTGGCCCCACTGGTGTGAGGACACTCCTGCCTGGTTCCCATCCCCTTGGTGATGTGGGCCCTCCGGTGAGAGTCTGATCCTGGTTGGGTTCCTCACACTTCTGTGAGGTGGGCCCTCTTCTCTGAGGTCACTCCTGCCTGGCTGGCACACCCCGCCTTGGCGACGTCGGCCCTCTGGTGCGATTTGGTGCCTGCTGGGTGTCTCCTCCCCTCTGTAATGAGGGCCCTCTGGCGTCAGGCCCTAACTCCTGGGCTCCCAATATTTTCTGATATGCGCCCTGTGGTTCGAGTACACTCCTGCCAGGTTCCCAACCCCATGGGAATGTGGGCCTTCTGCTCTGAGGTCCCAACCGTGGGTTGCTCAGTTTCATGATGAGGGCCCTCTGCTGTGAGTTCTCTCCGGCCTGGATCCCATAGCCTCGCTGCTCCTGGCCACCTGCTGGGAGGTTACAACTGCGGGATTCCTCACCTTTTTTCTTCTATGGGCCTCTGTTTTGAGACTCCTCCTGCCTGCCTCACTCCCAGCCCCTTGGTGATGTGTGTCCTCTGGTTTGAGGCCACGTATGCTGGGTCCCTCGCCTTTCGATGATGTGGCCCCACTATTGTGAGGACACTCCTGCCTGGTTCCTATCCCCTTGATGATGTGGGCCCTCTGGTGAGAGTCTGATCCTGGCTGGGTTCCTCACCCTTCTGTGAGGTGGGCCCTCTGCTGTGAGGTCACTCCTGCCTGGCTGGCACACACCGCATTGGCGACGTCGGCCTTCTGGTAGCAGTTGGAGCTTGCTGGGAGCCTCCTCTCCTCAGTGATGAGGGCCCTCTGGCGTCCGGCCCTAACTGCTGGGCTCCCCACATTTTCTGATGTGTGCCCACTGGTGCGATGACACTCCTGCTTGGTTCCCTTCCCCATGGGGATGTGGGCCTTGTGCTCTGAGGTTACAACGGCTGGGTTGCTTACAGTATCACGATGAGGGCCCTCTGTTGTGAGTTCATCACTGCCTGGATCCCATAGCCTCGGTGCTCTGGGCCGCCAGCTGGGATGTTCCAACTGCTGGATTCTTCACCTTTTTTATACAATGGGCCATGTGTTTTGAGGTTAATCCTGCCTGCCTCGCTCCGAGACCCATGGTGATGTGGGTCCTCTGGTTTGAGGCCACATGTGCTGGGTACCTCAACTTTCGATGATGTGGCCCCACGGGTGTGAGGACACTCCTGCCTGGTTCCCAGCCCCTTGCTTATGTGGGCACTCTGGTGAGAGTCTGATCCTGACTGGGTTCCTTACCCTTCTGTGAGGTGGGCCCTCTGATGTGAGGTCACTCCTGCCTGATGGCTCATGACGCCTTGGCGACGTAGGCCCTCTGTTGGCCACTGAAGCATGCTGGGAGCCTCCTACCCTCTTTAATAAGGGCCCTGGAAGAAACGCATATGCCCTTTTTGACCAAGTGCATCATTGTCGAGGTTCTGCCTCTTCTCCTATACTTTCAGAGGACTTCCCGTCTACCTCCTGAAATCTTATTCCAGGAATTCTGCCCCGCGTTCAAGTCCTCTTTGCAGCCTTACTTCAATATATTTTTGGACGATAGCTGTCATTTATAACTCTGCAGGTTTGTGAATTACAGTGTCCCTGAGCTCCTTTCTTCAACTCGCTTTCTTGTGAGCTGGCCGCAAAACCGCAGGATTGCTTCAGGCCCTAATCTGGTTCCGGCATGGCATGCTGAGCCTTTGGCTAATTCCTCTTCCTGGTGGGAAATGAGCGTTAAATTTGTTCGTGCAGACACCTACAGCTAATCTCTCATTGGTTCTCCCTATTCCTGTTCATCTTGCGCAGAAATTCCAAACTGCCAAACAGGAGGTTAAAGGCACTGACTCTCCAAGTGGGGAGAGTGTTAGTAAAGCGTCTGGAATGGTAAAACCGAGTACGAGGGGACGAAAACTGAGATGCATTTAAAAAGGTTTCCCGGTCACACGGTGGACCATATTCTGGGTTGCCCATGCATGTTTTAGCTAAAGGAAGAATCCCTTAAACCTGGAGAGTTGGGACCCATGGAATGGGTACCATGCAGTATGACTTCAAAGGGTTGCCTTTGCTCACCGAACGTCAGCAATGCTATCAGCCCGAAGTGTCCAGCCTTATGTCTCACTCAGCTCGGGGTGTAGATGTGGTAAATCCACGTTGCATCACAAGCCCTGAATGAATTATTTAAGAATTGCTCTCTATTTCACTGTCATTGTGTTTTGTTTTTGTAATTTATTTTTATAATGGGATTTATCAGATTTTCACTGCTGCGTTTATGCCGCTGTACATATGCTTGATTCTCTTATGGAGACATATAAATCCATGGGTTTTCAGATTCTTACTAGTCAGGTATATTCCTAGGCATAGAATATGGGGTGTTGAGTCCATTTCTTTGAGCAAGGAGTAGGTCCTGACTATTACATACTTGCTTATGGAAAGGTATCTGTGCTAATTTCAATCTCTGGTTTTATGCAGCACCACAACTCACCTTTCCCCTTAAGCAAGCATAAGTTGGTTTTCTAAATTTGGGACCCTTTGCTGTTTTGTAATTGAGTTCATGTGCAGCCATGTTTACATTCCGTGTATTTGAGATATCTTATGGTGTTTCTTTTTCTGTGTGACTTAGTTAACTTAGAATCATCGCACGTGAATCCACTCATTATGCCGCGACGGGCCTCATGACATAGATTTCATTGCTGAGTGATATTCCATTGTACGTACGTACCACAACTTCTTTATCCATTTTTCGCTTTCTGGGATATTTCACTTGTACCGTAAACGAGGTTCTTGTAAGCAGAGCCGTCCAAAATTTATGGGTGGCTGTGTCTTTTTGATTTTAATTTCCCTAAGCTATAGAACCATAAGTTGAAGTGCCGTAGGCTCCGTTGCTTAGTTTTTTAGGTGTTTGAGGAAAACCATACTCTTCTCCAGAGTGGCTGTTGGCAATTTACATCCCGCCCATCAGCATAACAAGGCTCCCTGTTCTCCATGGCCTGTCCTGCCTTTCTGGATTTTTCACTTTTTTAGGTGTCCCTTTTGACAGGGGGGCAGTGAGACTTCATTGTAGTGCAGATTTCTTTACACGCATGCTTGTTTGGCCAAAAAGGGCGTATGTGTTTTTTTCCTGAATATATTCAGGAAAAAACGCATACGCCCTTTTTGACCAAGTGCATCATTGTCGACTTTCTGTCTCTTTCCCTATGCTTTAAATGCAATTCCAGTCTGCCCCTGAAATCGTTTTCCTGCAATTCTGCCCCGCTTTCAAGTCCTCTACGCAGCCTTACTTCAATATATTTTTGGACAATAGCTGTCATTTATAACTCTGCAGGTTTGTGAAAGACAGTGCGCCTGAGCTCCTTTCTTCTACTCGCTTTCTTGTGAGCTGGCCGCAAACCCACAGGATTGCTTCATGCCCTAATCTGGTTCCGGAACAGCACGCTGATCCTTTGGTAAATTCCTCTTCCTGATGGGAAATGAGCGTTATATTTGAACGTGCAGACACCTAGAGCTAGTCTCTCATTGGTTCTCCCTATTCTTGTTTATCTTGTGCAGAAATTGCAAACTGTGCCAAACATGAGGTTAAAGGCACTGACTCTCTAAGTGGGGAGAGTATTAGTAAAGGGTCTTGAATCGTGAACCCGAGTAAAAGGGCTCGAAAACTGAGATGCATTTGAAAACGTTTCCTGGTCACACGGTGCACCATACTGTGGGTTTCCCATGCATGTTTTTGCTGAAGGAAGAATCCCTTAAACCTGGAGAGTTGGGACCCATGGAATGGGTACCATGAAGTATGACTTCAAAGGGCCTGCATTTTCTCAACGAATCACACCAATGCTATCAGCCCGAAGTGTACAGCCTTATGTCTCACTCAGCTCTGGTTGTAGATGTGGTAAATCCAGGTTGCATCACAAGCCCTGAATGAATGATTTAAGAATTGCTCTCTATTTCACTGTCATTGTGTTATGTTTTTGAAATTGATTTTGATAATGGGATTTATCGGATTTTCACTGCTGCATTTAGGCCACTGTACACACGCTTGATTCTCTTACAGAGACATATAAACCCATGGGTTTGAAGATTCTTACTAGTTATGTGTAATCCTAGGCGTTGAATATGTGGTGTTTAGTCCATTTCGTTGAGCAAGGAGGAGGTCTTGACTATTACATATTTGGCTTATGGAAAGGTATCTGTGCTAATTTCTATCTCTGCTTTTATGCAGCAACCCAACTCACATTTCCCCTTAAGCAAGCATAAGTTGGTTTTCTAAATTTGAGACCCTGTTCTGTTTTGTAATTCAGTTCATGTGTAGCCAAGTTTACATTCCGTGTATTAGTGATATCTTATGATGTTTCATTTTCTGTGTGACTTATTTCACTTAGAATCATCGTACCTGAATCCACTCATTATGCCACGATGGGCCTGATGACATAGATTTCATTGCTGAGTGATATTCTATTGTACGTACATACCACAACTTCTTTATCTATTTTTCGCTTTCTGGGATATTTAACTTGTACCGTAGACGAGGTTCTTGTAAACAGAGCCGTCCGAAATTTTGGGGTGGCTGTGTGTTTTTGATTTTAATTTCCCTAAGCTATAGGACCATAAGTGGTAATGCAGTAGGCTCCGTTGTTTTGTTTTTTAGGTTTTTGAGGGAACACCATACACTTCTCCAGAGTGGCTGTTGGCAATTTACATCCCGCCCATCAGCATAACAAGGCTCCCTGTTCTCCATGGCCTGTGCTGTCTTTCTGGATTTTACACTTTTTTCAGATGGCCCTTTTGACCTGGGGGCAGTGAGACTTCTTTGTAGTGCAGATTTCTTTAACAGGCTTGCTTGGTTGGCCAAAAAGGGCGTATGCCTTTTTTCCTGAATATATTCAGGAAAAAACGCATACGCCCTTTTTGGCCAAGTGCATCATTGTCAACCTTCTGCCTCTTTTCCTATGCTTTAAATGCAATTCCAGTCTACCCCCTGAAATCGTTTTCCTGCAATTCTGCCCCGCTTTCCAGTCCTCTTCGCAGCCTTCCTTCAATATATTTTTGGACGATAGCTGTCATTTATAGCTCTGCAGATTTGTGAATTACAGTGCCCCTGAGCTCCTTTCTTCAACTCGCTTTCTTGTGAGCTGGCCGCAAACCCGCAGGAATGCTTCAGGCCCTAATCTGGTTCCGGCACGGCATGCTGAGCCTTTGGTTAATTCCTCTTCCTGGTGGGAAATGAGCGTTCCATTTGCCCGTGCAGACACCTACAGCTAGTCTCTCATTGGTTCTCCCTATTCCTGTTCATCTTGCGCAGAAATTGCAAACTGTGCCAAACAGGAGGTTAAAGGCACTGACTCTCCAAGTGGGGAGAGTGTTAGTAAAGGGTCTGGAATGGTGAACCCGAGTAAAAGGGGACGAAAACTGAGATGCATTTGAAAACGTTTCCCGGTCACACAGTGCACTTTACTGTGGGATTCTCATGCATGTTTTAGCTGAAGGAAAAATCCCTTAAAACTGGAGAGTTGGGACCCATGGAATGGGTACCATGGAGTATGACTTCAAAGGGTCTGCATTTGCTCATCGAACCTCACCAATGCTATCAGCCTGAAGTGTCCAGCCTTATGTCTCACTCAGCTCTGGGTGTAGATGTGGTAAATCCAGGTTGCATCACAAGCCCTGAATGAATTATTTAAGAATTGCTCTCTATTTCACTGTCATTGTGTTTGTTTTTGTAATTCATTTTGATAAAGGGTTTTATCGGATTTTCTCTGCTGCATTCATGCCGCTGTACACACACTTGAGTCTTTTACGGAGACATATAAATCCATGGGTTTGAATATTCTTACTAGTCATGTGTAATCCTAGGCGTTGAATATGGGGTGTTTAGTCCATTTTGTTGAGCAAGGGCTAGGTCTTGACTATTACATATTTGGCTTATGGAAAGGTATCTGTGCTAATTTCTATCTCTGGTTTTATGCAGCATCCCAACTCACCTTTCCCCTTAAGCAAGCATAAGTTGGTTTTCTAAATTTGAGACCCTGTTCTGTTTTGTAATTCAGTTCATGTGTAGCCAAGTTTACATTCCGTGTATTAGTGATATCTTATGATGTTTCATTTTCTGTGTGACTTATTTCACTTAGAATTATCGTACCTGAATCCACTCATTATGCCACGACGGGCCTGATGACATAGATTTCATTGCTGAGTGAGATTCCATTTTACGTACGTACCACAACTTCTTTATCCATTTTTCACATTCTGGGATATTTAACTTGTACCGTAGACGAGGTTCTTGTAAACAGAGCCGTCCAAAACTTTGGGGTGGCTGTGTGTTTTTGATTTTAATTTCCCTAAGCTATAGGACCATAAGTGGAAGTGCTATAGGCTCCGTTGCTTAGTTTTTTAGGTGTTTCAGGAAACACAATACACTTCTCCAGAGTGGCTATTGGCAATTTACATCCCGCCCATCAGCATAACAAGGCTCCATGTTCTCCATGGCCTGTGCTGTCTTTCTGGATTTTACACTTTTCTCAGATTGCGCTTTTGACCGGGGGGCAGTGAGACTTCATTGTAGTGCAGATTTCTTTAACATGCTTTCTTGGTTGGCCAAAAAGGGCGTATGCGTTTTTTCCTGAATATATTCAGGAAAAAACGCATACGCCCTTTTTGGCCAACTGAATCATTGTCGACGTTCTGCCTCTTTTCCTATGCTTTAAATGCAATTCCAGTCTACTCCCTGAAATCGTTTTCCTGCGATTCTGCCCCGCTTAAAAGTCCTCTTCACAGCCTTCCTTCAATATATTTTTGGACGATAGCTGTCATTTATAACTGCAGGTTTGTGAATTACAGTGCCCCTGAGCTCCTTTCTTCAACTCACTTTCTTTGAGCTGGCCGCCAAACCGCAGGATTGCTTCAGGCCCTAATCTCTTTCCAGCAGGGCACACTGAGCCTTTGGTTAATTCCTCTTCCTCGAGGGAAATGAGCATACCATTTGCCCGTGCAGACACCTACAGCTAGTCTCTCATTGGTTCTCCCTATTCCTGTTCATCTTGCGCAGAAATTCCAAACTGTGCCAAACAGGAGGTTAAAGGCACTGACTCTCCAAGTGGGGAGAGTGTTAGTAAAGCGTCTGGAATGGTGAACCCGAGTACCAGGGTTCGAAAACTGAGATACATTTTAAAACGTTTCCCAATCACACGCTGGACCATACTCTGGGTTACCCATGCATGTTTTAGCTGATGGAAGAATCCCTTAAACCTGGAGAGTTGGGACCCATGGAATGGGTACCATGCAGTGTGACTTCAAAGGGTCTGCGTTTGCTCACCGAACCTCACCAATGCTATCAGCCCGAAGTGTCCAGCCTTATGTCTCACCCAGCTCTGGGTGTAGATGTGGTAAATCCAGGTTGCATCACAAGCCCTGAATGAATTATTTAAGAATTGCTCTCTATTTCACTGGCATTGTGTTTTGTTTTTGAAATTTATTTTGATAATGGGATTTATCGGATTTTCACTGCTGCGTTTAGGCCACTGTACACATGCTTGATTTCCTTATGGAGACATATAAATCCATGGGTTTTAAGATTCTTACTTGTCAGGTATCTTCCCAGGCGTTGAATATTGGGTGTTGAGTCCATTTCGTTGAGCAAGGAGTAGGTCTTGTCTATTATATATTTGGCTTATGGAACGGTATCTGTGCTAATTTCAATCTCTGGTTTTATGCAGCTCCCCAACTCACCTTTCCCCTTAAGCAATCATAGGTTGGTTTTCTCAATTTGAGGCCCTGTTCTGTTTGGTAATTCAGTTAATGTGTAGCCAAGTTTACATTCCGTGTATTAATGATATCTTATGTTGTTTCTTTATCTGTGTGACTTATTTCTCGTAGAATCATCGTACCTGAATCCACTCATTATGCCGCTAAGGACCTGATGACGTAGATTTCATTGCTGAGTGATATTCCACTGTACGTGCGTACCACAACTTCTTTATCCATTTTTTGCTTTCTTGGATATTTAACTTGTACCGTAGACGAGGTTCTTGTAAACAGAGCCATCCCAAACATTGGGATGGCTGTGTGTTTTTAATTTTAATTTCCCTAAGCTATAGGACCATAAGTGGAAGTGCCATAGGCTGTGTTGCTTTGTTTCCTACCTGTTTCAGGAAACACCATACACTTCTCCAGAGTGGCTGTTGGCAATTTACATCCCGCCCATCAGCGTAACAAGGCTCCCTGTTCTCCATGACCTGTCCTGCCTTTCTGGATTTTACACTTTTTTCAGATGGCGCTTTTGACCGGGGGGCAGTGAGACTTCCTTGTAGTGCAGATTTCCTTTACACGCTTGCTTTGTTGGCCAAAAAGGGCGTATGCGTTTTTTCCTGAATATATTCAGGAAAAAACGCATACGCCCTTTTTGGCCAAGTGCATCATTGTCGACATTCTGCCTCTTCTCCTATGCTTTAAGTGCAATTCCAGTCTACCCCCTGAAATCGTTTTCCTGAAATTCTGCCCCGCTTTCAAGTCCTCTTCGAAGACTTACTTCAATACATTTTTGGACGATAGCTGTCATTCATAACTCTGCAGGTTTCTGAATTTCAGTGCTCCAGAGCTCATTTCTTCAACTCGCTTTCTTGTGAGCTGGCCGCAAAACCGCAGGATTGCTTCAGGCCCTAATCTGTTTCCGGCAGGGCACGCTGAGCCTTTGGTTAATTCCTGTTCCTGGTGGGAAATGAGCGTTCCATTTGTCCGTGCAGACACCTACAGCTAGTCTCTCATTGGTTCTCCCTATTCCTGTTCATCTTGCACAGAAATTGCAAACTGTGCCAAACAGGAGGTTAAAGGCACTGACTCTCCAAGTGGGGAGTGTGTTAGTAAAACGTCTGGAATGGTGAACCCGAGTACCAGGGGACGAAAACTGTGATGCATTTGAAAACGTTTCCCAATCACACGGTGGACCATACTCTGGGTTTCCCATGCATGATTTCCCTCAAGGAAGAATCCCGTAAACCTTGAGAGTTGGGACATATGGAATGGGTACCATGCAGTATGACTTCAAAGGGTCTGCGTTTGCTCACCGAACCTCACCAATGCTATCAGCCCGAAGTGTCCAGCCTTATGTCTCACCCAGCTCTGGGTGTAGATGTGGTAAATCCAGGTTGCATCACAAGCCCTGAATCAATTATTTAAGAATTGCTCTCTATTTCACTGGTAATGTGTTTTGTTTATGAAATTTATATTGATAATGGGATTTATCGAATTTTCACTGCTGCGTTTAGGCCACTGTACACACGCTTGATTTCCTTATGGAGACATATAAATCCATGGGTTTTAAGATTCTTGCTTGTCAGGTATATTCCCAGGCGTTGAATATGGGGTGTTGAGTCCATTTCGTTGAGCAAGGAGTAGGTCTTGTGTATTATATATTTGGCTTATGGAACGGTATCTGTGCTAATTTCAATCTCTGGTTTTATGCAGCTCCCCAACTCACCTTTCCCCTTAAGCAATCATAGGTTGGTTTTCTCAATTTGAGGCCCTGTTCTGTTTGGTAATTCAGTTAATGTGTAGCCAAGTTTACATTCCGTGTATTAATGATATCTTATGGTGTTTCTTTATCTGTGTGACTTACTTCTCGTAGAATCATCGTACCTGAATCCACTCATTATGCCGCTAAGGACCTGATGACGTAGATTTCATTGCTGAGTGATATTCCACTGTACGTGCCTACCACAACTTCTTTATCCATTTTTTGCTTTCTTGGATATTTAACTTGTACCGTAGACGAGGTTCTTGTAAACAGAGCCATCCCAAACATTGGGGTGGCTGTGTGTTTTTGATTTTAATTTCCCTAAGCTATAGGACCATAAGTGGAAGTGCCATAGGCTGTGTTGCTTTGTTTCCTACGTGTTTCAGGAAACACCATACACTTCTCCAGAGTGGCTGTTGGCAATTTACATCCCGCCCATCAGCGTAAAAAGGCTCCCTGTTCTCCATGACCTGTCCTGCCTTTCTGGATTTTACACTTTTTTCAGATGGCGCTTTTGACCGGGGGGCAGTGAGACTTCATTGTAGTGCAGATTTCCTTTACACGCTTGCATGGTTGGCCAAAAAGGGCGTATATATTCAGGAAAAAACGCATACGCCCTTTTTGGCCAAGTGCATCATTGTCGACATTCTGCCTCTTTTCCTATGCTTTAAGTGCAATTCCAGTCTACCCCCTGAAATCGTTTTCCTGAAATTCTGCCCCGCTTTCAAGTCCTCTTCGAAGACTTACTTCAATACATTTTTGGACGATAGCTGTCATTCATAACTCTGCAGGTTTCTGAATTTCAGTGCTCCTGAGCTCATTTCTTCAACTCGCTTTCTTGTGAGCTGGCCGCAAAACCGCAGGAATGCTTCAGGCCCTAATCTGGTTCCGGCAGGGCACGCTGAGCCTTTGGTTAATTCCTCTTCCTGGTGGGAAATGAGCGTTCCATTTGCCCGTGCAGACACATACAGCTAGTCTCTCTTTGGTTCTCCCTATTCCTGTTCATCTTGCGCAGAAATTGCAAACTGTGCCAAACAGGAGGTTAAAGGCCCTGACTGTCCAAGTGGAGAGAGTGTTAGTAAAGCGTCTGGAATGGTGAACCCGAGTACCAGGGGACGAAAACTGAGATGCAATTGAAAACGTTTCCCAATCACACGGTGGACCATACTCTGGGTTTCCCATGCATGTTTTAGCTGAAGGAAGAATCCCTTAAACCTGGAGAGTTGGGACCCATGGAATGGGTACCATGCAGTATGACTTCAAAGGGTCTGCGTTTGCTCATCGAACCTCACCAATGCTATCAGCCCGGCGTGTCCAGCCTTATGTCTCACCCAGCTCTGGGTGTAGATGTGTTAAATCCAGGTTGCATCACAAGCCCTGAATGAATTATTTAAGAATTGCTCTCTTTTTCACTGTCATTGTGTTTTGTTTTTGAAATTTATTTTGATAATGGGATTTATCGGATTTTCACTGCTGCGTTTAGGCTGCTGTACACACGCTTGACTTCCTTATGGAGAAATATAAATCCATGGGTTTTAAGATTCTTACTTGTCAAGTATCTTCCCAGGCGTTGAATATGGGGTGTTGAGTCCATTTCGTTGAGCAAGGAGTAGGTCTTGTCTATTATATATTTGGCTTATGGAAAGTTATCTGTGCTAATTTCAATCTCTGGTTTTATGCAGCACCCCAACTCACCTTTCCCCATAAGCAAGCATAAGTTGGATTTCTAAATTTGAGACCCTGTTCTGTTTTGTAATTCAGTTCATGTGTAGTCAAGTTTACATTCCGTTTATTAGTGATATCTTATGATGTTTCTTTTTCTGTGTGACTTATTTCTCGTAGAATCATCGTACCTGAATCCACTCATTATGCCGCTACGGGCCTGATGACGTAGATTTCATAGCTGAGTGATATTCCATTGTACGTGCGTACCACAATTTCTTTATCCATTTTTTCTTTCTCGGATATTTAACTTGTACCATAGACGAGGTTATTGTAAACACAGCCATCGCAAACATTGGGGTGGCTGTGTGATTTTGATTTTAATTTCCCTAAGCTATAGGACCATAAGTGGAAGTGCCATAGGCTGTGTTGCTTTTTTTCCTACGTGTTTCAGGATACACCATACACTTCTCCAGAGTGGCTGTTGGCAATTTACATCCCACCCATCAACATAACAAGGCTCCCTGTTCTCCATGACCTGTCCTGCTTTTCTGGATTTTACACTTTTTTCAGATGGCCCTTTTGACCGGGGGGCAGTGAGACTTCATTGTAGTGCAGATTTCCTTTACACGCTTGCTTGGTTGGCCAAAAACTGCGTATGTGTTTTTTCCTGAATATATTCAGGAAAAAACGCATATGCCCTTTTTGGCCAAGTGCATCATTGTCGACATTCTGCCTATTTTCCTATGCTTTAAGTGCAATTCCAGTCTACCCTATGAAATCGTTTTCAGAAATTCTGCCCCGGTTTCAAGTCCTTTTCGAAGACTTACTTCAGTATATTTTTGGACGATAGCTGTGATTCATAACTCTGCAGGTTTGTGAATTACAGTGCCCCTGAGCTCCTTTCTTCAACTCGCTTTCTCGTGAGCTGGCCGCAAATCCGCAAGATTGCTTCAGGCCCTAATCTGTTTCTAGCAGGGCACGCTGAGCCTTTTGTTAATTTCTCTTCCTGGTGGGAAATGAGCGTTGCATTTGCCCGTGAAGACACCTACAGCTAGTCTCTCATTGGTTCTCCCTATTCCTGTTCATCTTGCGCAGAAATTGCAAACTGTGCCAAACAGGAGGTTAAAGGCACTGACTCTCCAAGTGGGGAGAGTGTTAGTAAAGGGTCTGGAATGGTGAACCCGAGTACCAGGGTTCGAAAACTGAGATGCATTTGAAAACGTTTCCCAATCACACGGTGGACCATACTCTGGGTTTCCCATGCATGTTTTAGCTGAAGGAAGAATCCCTGAAACCTTGAGAGTTGGGACCCATGGCATGGGTACCATGCAGTATGACTTCAAAGGGTCTGCGTTTGCTCACCGAACCTCACCAATGCTATCAGCCCAAAGTGTCCAGCCTTATGTCTCACCCAGCTCTTTGTGTAGATGTGGTAAATCCAGGTTGCATCGCAAGCCCTGAATGAATTATTTAAGAAATGCTCTCTATTTCACTGTCATTGTGTTTTGTTTTTGAAATTTATTTTGATAATGGGATTTATCGGATTTTCACTGCTGCGTTTAGGCCGCTGTACACACGCTTGACTTCCTTATGGAGACATATAAATGCATGGGTTTTAAGATTCTTACGTGTCAGGTATATTCCCAGGCGTTGAATATGGGGTGTTGAGTCCATTTCGTTGAGCAAGGAGTAGGTCTTGTCTATTATATATTTGGCTTATGGAACGGTATGTGTGTTAATTTCAATCTCTGGTTTTATGCAGCACCCCAACTCACCTTTCCCCATAAGCAAGCATAAGTTGGTTTTCTAAATTTGAGACCCTGTTCTGTTTTTTGTAATTCAGTTCATGTGTAGCCAAGTTTAAAATCCGTGTATTAGTGATATCTTATGATGTTTCTTTTCCTGTGTGACTTATTTCTCGTAGAATCATCATACCTGTATCCACTCATTATTCCGCTATGGGCCTTATGACGTAGATTTTATTGCTGAGTGTTATTCCATTGTACGTACGTACCACAACTTCTTTATCCATGTTTAGCTTTCTCGGATATTTAACTTGTACCGTAGACGAGGTTCTTGTACAGAGAGCCGTCCCAAACTTTGTGGTGGTGGTGTCCTTTTTATTTTTTTTCCCTAACCTATAGTACCATAAATGGAAGTGCCATAGGCTGTGTTGCTTTGTTTCCTACGTGTTTCAGGAAACACCATACACTTCTCCAGAGTGGCTGTTGGCAATTTCCATCACGTCCATCAGCATAACAAGGCTCTTTGTTCTCCATGACCTGTCCTGCCTTTCTGGATTTTACACTTTTTTCAGATGGCCCTTTTGACGGGGGGGCAGTGAGACTTCATTATAGTGCAGATTTCATTTACACGCTTGCTTGGTTGGCCAATAAGTGCGTATGCGTTTTTTCCTGAATATATTCAGGAAAAAACGCTTACGCACTTTATGGCCAAGTGCATCATTGTCGACATTCTGCCTCTTTTCCTATGCTTTAAGTGCAATTCCAGTCTACCCTATGAAATCGTTTTCCTGAAATTCTGCCCCGCTTTCAAGTCCTCTTCGAAGACTTACCTCAATACATTTTTGGACGATAGCTGTCATTCATAACTCTGCAGGTTTGTGAATTACAGTGCCCCTGAGTTCTTTCTTCAACTCGCTTTCTTGTGAGCTGGCCGCAAAACCACAGGATTGCTTCAGGCCCTAATCTGTTTCCGGCAGGGCACGCTGAGCCTTTGGTTAATTCCTCTTCCTGGTGGGAAATGAGCGTTCCATTTGCCCGTGCAGACACCTACAGCTAGTCTCTCATTGGTTCTCCCTATTCCTGTTCATCTTGCGCAGAAATTCCAAACTGTGCCAAACAGGAGGTTAAAGGCACTGACTCTCCAAGTGGTGAGAGTGTTAGTAAAGCGTCTGGAATGGTGAACCCGAGTACCAGGGTTCGAAAAATGACATGCATTTGAAAACGTTTCCCAGTCACACGGTGGACCATACTCTGGGTTTCCCATGCATGTTTTAGCTGAAGGAAGAATCCCTTAAACCTGGAGAGTTGGGAGCCTCGGAATGGGTACCATGCAGTATGACTTCAAAGGGTCTGCATTTGCTCACCGAATCTCACCAATGCTATCAGCCCAAAGTGTCCAGCCTTATGTCTCACCCAGCTCTTTGTGTAGATGTGGTAAATCCAGGTTGTATCGCAAGCCCTGAATGAATTATTTAAGAAATGCTCTCTATTTCACTGTCATTGTGTTTTGTTTTTGAAATTTATTTTGATAATGGGATTTATCGGATTTTCACTGCTGCGTTTAGGCCGCTGTACACACGCTTGATTTCCTTATGGAGACATATAAATCCATGGGTTTCAAGATTCTTACTTGTCAGGTATTTTCCCAGGCGTTGAATATGGGGTGTTGAGTCCATTTCGTTGAGCAAGGAGTAGGTCTTGTCTATTATATATTTGGCTTATGGAAAGGTATCTGTGCTAATTTCAATCTCTGCTTTTATGCAGCACCCCAACTCACCTTTCCCCATAAGCAAGCATAAGTTGGTTTTCTAAATTTGAGACCCTGTTCTGTTTTGTAATTCAGTTCATGTGTAGCCAAGTTTACATTCCGTGTATTAGTGATATCTTATGATGTTTCTTTTCCCCTGTGAATTATTTCTCATAGAATCATCATACCTGAATCCACTCATTATGCCGCTACGGGCCTTATGACGTAGATTTAATTGCTGAGTGTTATTCCATTGTACGTACGTACCACAACTTCTTTATCCATGTTCTGCTTTCTCGGATATTTAACTTGTACCGTAGACGAGGTTCCTGTAAACAGAGCCATCCCTAACATTGGGGTGGCTGTGTGTTTTTGATTTTAATTTCCCTAAGCTATAGGACCATAAGTGGAAGTGCCATAGGCTGTGTTGCTTTGTTTCCTACCTGTTTCAGAAACACCATACATTTCTGCAGAGTGGCTGTTGGCAATTTATATCCCGCCCATCAGCATAACAAGGCTCCCTGTTCTCCATGACCTGTCCTGCCTTTCTGGATTTTACACTTTTTTCAGATGGCCCTTTTGACCAGGGGGCAGTGAGACTTCTTTGTAGTGCAGATTTCTTTAACATGCTTGCTTGGTTGGCCAAAAAGGGCGTATGCATTTTTTCATGAATATATTCAGGAAAAAACGCATACGCCGTTGTTGGCCAAGTGCATCATTGTCGACATTCTGCCTCTTTACCTATGCTTTAAGTGCAATTCCAGTCTACCCCCTGAAATCGTTTTCCTGCAATTCTGCCCCGCTTTCAAGTCCTCTTCGAAGACTTACTTCAGTACATTTTTGGCCGATAGCTGTCATTCATAACTCTGCAGGTTTGTGAATTACAGTGCCCCTGAGCTCCTTTCTTCAACTCGCTTTCTTGTGAGCTGGCCGCAAACTCGCAGGAATGCTTCAGGCCCTAATCTGGTTCCGGCACAGCATGCTGAGCCTTTTGTTAATTCCTCTTCCTGGTGGGAAATGAGCGTTCCATTTGCCCGTGCAGACACCTACAGCTAGTCTCTCATTGGTTCTCCCTATTCCTGTTCATCTTGCGCAGAAATTGCAAACTGTGCCAAACAGGAGGTTAAAGGCACTGACTCTCCAAGTGGGGAGAGTGTTAGTAAAGGGTCTGGAATGGTGAACCCGAGTAAAAGGGGACGAAAACTGAGATGCATTTGAAAACGTTTCCCGGTCACACAGTGCACTGTACTGTGGGTTTCCCATGCATGTTTTAGCTGAAGGAAGAATCCCTTAAACGTGGAGAGTTGGGACCCATGGAATGGGTCCCATGCAGTATGACTTCAAAGGGTCTGCGTTTGCTCACCGAAGCTCACCAATGCTTTCAACCCGAAGTGCCCAGCCTTATGTCTCACCCAGATCTGGGAGTAGATGTGGTAAATCCAGGTTACATCACAAGCCCTGAATGAATTATTTAAGAATTGCTCTCTATTTTACTGTCATTGTGTTTTGTTTTTGAAATTAATTTTGATAATGGGATTTATCGGATTTTCACTGCTGCGTTTAGGCCGCTGTACACACGCTTGATTTCCTTATGGAGACATATAAATCCATGGGTTTTAAGATTCTTACTTGTCAGGTATCTTCCCAGGCGTTGAATATGGGGTGTTGAGTCCATTTCGTTGAGCAAGGAGTAGGTCTTGTCTGTTATATATTTGGCTTATGGAAAGGTATCTGTGCTAATTTCAATCTCTGGTTTTATGCAACACCCCAACTCACCTTTCCCCATAAGCAAGCATAAGTTGGTTTTCTAATTTTGAGACCCTGTTCTGTTTTGTATTTCAGTTCATGTGTAGTCAAGGTTACATTCCGTGTATTAGTGACATCTTATGATGTTTCTTTTCCTGTGTGACTTACTTCTCGTAGAATCATCGTAACTGAATCCACTCATTATGCTGCTACGGGCCTGATGACGTAGATTTCATTGCTGAATGATATTCCATTGTATGTGCGTACCACAACTTCTTTATCCATTTTTTGCTTTCTCAGATAATTACCTTGTACCGTAGACGAGTTTCTTGTAAACAGAGCAATCCCAAATATTGGGGTGGCTGTGTGTTTTTGATTTTAATTTCCCTATGCTATAGGACCATAAGTTTAAGTGCCATAGGCTGTGTTGCTTTGTTTCCTACGTGTTTCAGGAAACACCATACGATTTTCCAGAGTGGCTGTTGGCAATTTACATCCCGCCCATCAGCATAACAAGGCTCCCTGTTCTCCATGACCTGTCCTGCCTTTCTGGATTTTACACTTTTTTCAGATGGCCCTTTTGACCGGGGGGCAGTGAGACTTCATTGTAGTGCAGATTTCCTTTACACGCTTGCTTGGTTGGCCAAAAAGGGCGTATGCGTTTTTTCCTGAATATATTCAGGAAAAAACGCATACGCCCTTTTTGGCCAAGTGCATCATTGTCGACATTCTGCCTCTTTTCCTATTCTTTAAGTGCAATTCCAGTCTACCCCTGAAATCATTTTCCTGAAATTCTGCCCCGCTTTCAAGTCCTCTTCGAAGACTTACTTCAGTACATTTTTGGACGATAGCTGTCATTCCTAACTCTGCAGGTTTGTGAATTACAGTGCCCCTGAGGTCCTTTCTTCAACTCGCTTTCTTGTGAGCTGGCCGCAAAACCACAGGATTCCTTCAGGCAGTAATTTGTTTCCGGCAGGGCACGCTGAGCCTTTGTTTAATTCCTCTTCCTGGTGGGAAATGAGCGTTCCATTTGCCCGTGCAGACACCTACAGCTAGTCTCTCTTTGGTTCTCCCTATTCCTGTTCATCTTGCGCAGAAATTGCAAACTGTGCCAAACAGGAGGTTAAAGGCCCTGACTCTCCAAGTGGGGAGAGTGTTAGTAAAGCGTCTGGAATGGTGAACCCGAGTACCAGGGGACGAAAACTGAGATGCAATTGAAAACGTTTCCCAATCACACGGTGGACCATACTCTGGGTTTCCCATGCATGTTTTAGCTGAAGGAAGAATCCCTTAAACCTGGAGAGTTGGGACCCATGGAATGGGTACCATGCAGTATGACTTCAAAGGGTCTGCGTTTGCTCATCGAACCTCACCAATGCTATCAGCCCAAAGTGTCCAGCCTTATGTCTCACCCAGCTCTTTGTGTAGATGTGGTAAATCCAGGTTGCATCGCAAGCCCTGAATGAATTATTTAAGAAATGCTCTCTATTTCACTGTCATTGTGTTTTGTTTTTGAAATTTAATTTGAAAATGGGATTTATCGGATTTTCACTGCTGCGTTTAGGCCGCTGTACACACGCTTGACTTCCTTATGGAGACATATAAATGCATGGGTTTTAAGATTCTTACGTGTCAGGTATATTCCCAGGCGTTGAATATGGGGTGTTGAGTCCATTTCGTTGAGCAAGGAGTAGGTCTTTTCTATTATATATTTGGCTTATGGAACGGTATGTGTGTTAATTTTAATCTCTGGTTTTATGCAGCACCCCAACTCACCTTTCCCCATAAGCAAGCATAAGTTGGTTTTCTAAATTTGAGACCCTGTTCTGTTTTTTGTAATTCAGTTCATGTGTAGCCAAGTTTAAATTCCGTGTATTAGTGATATCTTATGATGTTTCTTTTCCTGTGTGACTTATTTCTCGTAGAATCATCATACCTGTATCCACTCATTATGCCGCTACGGGCCTTATGACGTAGATTTAATTGCTGAGTGTTATTCCATTGTACGTACGTACCACAACTTCTTTATCCATGTTTAGCTTTCTCGGATATTTAACTTGTACCGTAGACGAGGTTCTTGTAAACAGAGCCGTCCCAAACATTGGGGTGGCTGTGTGTTTTTGTTTTAATTTCCCTAAGCTATAGGACCATAAGTGGAAGTGCCATAGGCTATGTTGCTTTTTTTCCTACGTGTTTCAGGAAACACCATACACTTCTCCAGAGTGGCTGTTGGCAATTTACATCCCGCCCATCAACATGACAAGGCTCCCTCTTCTCGATGACCTGTCCTGCCTTTCTAGATTTTACACTTTTTTCAGATGTCCCTTTTGACCGGGGGGCAGTGAGACTTCATTGTAGTGCAGATTACGTTTACACGCTTGCTTGGTTGGCCAAAAAGGGCATATGCGTTTTTTTCTGAATATATTCAGGAAAAAGCGAATACGCCCTTTTTCGCCAAGTGCATCATTGTCGACATTCTGCCTCTTTTCCTATGCTTTAAGTGCAATTCCAGTCTACCCCCTGAAATCGTTTTCCTGAAATTCTGCCCCGCTTTCAAGTCCTCTTCGAAGACTTACTTCAATACATTTTTGGACGATAGCTGTCATTCATAACTCTGCAGGTTTGTGAAATACAGTGCCCCTGAGCTCCTTTTTCAACTCGCTTTCTTGTGAGCTGGCCGAAAACCACAGGATTGCTTCAGGCCCTAATCTGTTTCCGGCAGGGCACGCTGAGCCTTTGGTTATTTCCTCTTCCTCGTGGGAAATGAGCGTTCCCTTTGCCCGTGCAGACACCCACATCTAGTCTCTCATTGGTTCTCCCTATTCCTGTTCATCTTGCGCAGAAATTGCAAACTGTGCCAAACAGGAGGTTAAAGGCACTGACTCTCCAAGTGGGGAGAGTGTTAGTAAAGCGTCTGGAATGGTGAACCCGAGTACCAGGGGACGAAAACTGAGATGCATTTGAAGACGTTTCCCAATCACACAGTGGACCATGCTCTGGGTTTCCCATGCATGTTTTAGCTGAAGGAAGAATCTCTTAAACCTGGAGAGTTGGGAGCCATGGAATGGGTACTATGCAGTATGACTTCAAAGGGTCCGCGTTTGCTCACCGAACCTCACCAATGCTATCAGCCCGAAGTGTCCAGCCTTATGTCTCACCCAGCTCTGGGTGTAGATGTGGTAAATCCCGGTTGCATCACAAGCCCTGAATGAATGATTTAAGAATTGCTCTCTATTTCACTGTCATTATGTTTTGTTTTTGAAATTTATTTTGATAATGGGATTTATCTGACGTTCACTGCTGCATTTAGGCCCCTGTACACACGCTTGATTTCCTTATGGAGACATATAAATCCATGGGTTTTAAGATTCTTACTTGTCAAGTATCTTCCCAGGCGTTGAATATGGGGTGTTGAGTCCATTTCGTTGAGCAAGCGGTAGGTCTTGAATATTACATATTTGGCTTATGGAAAGGTATCTGTGCTAATTTCTATCTCTGGTTTTATGCAGCACCCCAACTCACCTTTCCCCATAAGCAAGCATAAGTTGGTTTTCTCAATTTGAGTCCCTGTTCTGTTTTGGAATTCAGTTCATGTGTAGCCAAGTTTACATTCCGTGTATTAGTGATATCTTATGATGTTTCATTTTCTGTGTGACTTATTTCTCGTAGAGTCATCGTACCTGAATCCACTCATTATGCCGCTATGCGTTTGATGACGTAGATTTCATTGCTTTGTGATATTCCATTGTACGTACGTACCACAACTTCTTTATCCATTTTTTGCTTTCTTGGATATTTAACTTGTACCGTAGACGAGGTTATTGTAAACAGAGCCGTCCCAAACTTTGGGGTTGCTGTGTGTTTTTGATTTTAATTTCCCTAAGCTATAGGACCATAAGTGGAAGTGCCATAGGCTGTGTTGCTTTGTTTCCTACGTGTTTCAGGAAACACCATACACTTCTCCAGGGTGGCTGTTGGCCATTTACATCCCGCCCATCAGCATAACAAAGGTTCCTGTTCTCCATGACCTGGCAGCCTTTCTGGATTTTACACTTTTTTCAGATGGCCCTTTTGACCTGGGGGCAGTGAGACTTCATTGTAGTGCAGATTTCCTTTACACGCTTGCTTGGTAGGCCAAAAAGTGCGTATGCGTTTTTTCCTGAATATATTCAGGAAAAAACGCATACGCCCTTTTTGGCCAAGTGAATCATTGTCGTCATTCTGCCTCTTTTCCTATGCTTTAAGTGCAAATCCAGTCTACCCCCTGGAATCGTTTTCCTGAAATTCTGCCCCGCTTTCAAGTCCTCTTCGAAGACTTACTTCAAAATATTTTTGGACGATAGCTGTCATTCATAACTCTGCAGGTTTGTGAATTACAGTGCCCCTGACCTCCTTTCCTCAACTCGATTTCTTGTGAGCTGGCCGCAAACCGCAGGATTGCTTCAGGCCCTAATCTGTTTCCGGCAGGGCACGCTGAGCCTTTGGTTAATTCCTCTCCCTGGTGGGAAATGAGCGTTCCATTTGCCCGTGCAGACACCTACAGCTAGTCTCTCATTGGTTCTCCCTATTCCTGTTCATCTTGCGCAGAAATTGCAAACTGTGCCAAACAGGAGGTTAAAGGCACTGACTCTCCAAGTGGGGAGAGTGTTAGTAAAGCGTCTGGAATGGTGAACCCGAGTACCAGGGTTCGAAAACTGAGATTCATTTGAAAACGTTTCCCAATCACACAGTGAACCATACTCTTGGTTTCCCATGCATGTTTTAGCTGAAGGAAGAATCCCTTAAACCTAGAGAGTTGGGAACCTGGGAATGGGTACCATGCAGTATGACTTCAAAGGGTCTGCGTTTGCTCACCGAACCTCACAAATGCTATCAGCCCGAAGTGTCCAGCCTTATGTCTCACCCAGCTCTGGATGTAGATGTGGTAAATCCAGGTTGCATCACAAACCCTGAATGAATTATTTAAGAATTGCTCTCTATTTCACTGTCATAGTGTTTTGTTTTTGAAATTTATTTTGATAATGGGATTTATTGGATTTTCACTGCTGCGTTTAGGCCGCTGTACACACGCTTGATTTCCTTATGGAGACATATAAATCCATGGGTTTTAAGATACTTACTTGTCAGGTATATTCCGAGGCGTTTAATATGCGGTGTTGAGTCCATTTCGCTGAGCAAGGAGTAGGTCTTGTCTATTATATATTTGGCTTATGGAAAGGTATCTGTGCTAATTTCAATCTCTGATTTTATGCAGCACCCCAACTCACCTTTCCCCATAAGCAAGCATAAGTTGGTTTTCTAAATATGAGACCCTGTCCTGTTTTGTAATACAGTTCATGTGTAGCCAAGGTTATATTCCGTGTATTAGTGATATCTTATGATGTTTCTATTTCTGTGTGACTTATTTTTCGTAGAATCTTCGTACCTGAGTCCACTCATTATGCCGCTACGGGCCTGATGACGTAGATTTCATTGCTGAGTGATATTCCATTGTACGTGCGTACCACAACTTCTTTATCCATTTTTTGCTTTCTCGGATATTTAACTTGTACCGTAGACGAGGTTCTTGTAAACAGAGCCATCCTAAACATTGCGGTGGCTGTGTGATTTTGATTTTAATTTCCCTAAGCTATAGGACCATAAGTGGATGTGCCATATTCTGTATTGCTTTGTTTCCTACGTGATTCAGGAAACACCATACACTTCTCCAGAGTGGCTGTTGGCAATTTACATCCCGTCCATCAGCATAACAAGGCTCCCTGTTTTCCATGACCTGTCCTGCCTTTCTGGATTTTACACTTTTTTCAGATGGCCCTTTTGACCGGGGGGCAGTGAGACTTCATTGTAGTGCAGATTTCATTTACACGCTTGCTTGGTTGGCCAAAAAGTGCGTATGCCTTTTTTCCTGAATATATTCAGGAAAAAACGCATACGCCCTTTTTGGCCAAGTGCATCATTGTCGACATTCTGCCTCTTTTCCTATGCTTTAAGTGCAATTCCAGTCTACCCCCTGAAATCGTTTTCCTGAAATTCTGTCCCGCTTTAAAGGTCTCTTCGAAGACTTACTTCAATACATTTTTGGACGATAGCTGTCATTCATAACTCTGCAGGTTTGTGAATTACAGTGCCCCTGAGCTCCTTTCTTCAACTCGCTTTCTTGTGAGCTGGCCGCAAAACCACAGGATTGCTTCAGGCCCTAATCTGTTTCCGGCAGGTCACGCTGAGCCTTTGGTTAATTCCTCTTCCTGGTGGGAAATGAGTGTTCCATTTGCCCGTGCAGACACCTACAGCTAGTCTCTCATTGGTTCTCCTTATTCCTGTTCATCTTGGGCAGAAATTGCACACTGTGCCAAACAGGAGGTTAAAGGCACTGACTCTCCAAGTGGGGAGAGTGTTAGTACAGCTTCTGGAATGGTGAACCCGAATACCAGGGTTCGAAAACTGAGATGCATGTGAAAACGTTTCCCAATCACACGGTGGACCATACTCTGGGTTTCCCATGCATGTTTTAGCTGAAGGAAGAATCCCTTAAACCTGGAGAGTTGGGACCCATGGAATGGGTACCATGCAGTATGACTTCAAAGGGTCTGCGTTTGCTCACCGAACCTCACCGATGCTATCAGCACGAAGTGTCCAGCCTTATGTCTCACCCAGCTCTGGGTGTAGACGTGGTAAATCCAGGTTGCATCTCAAGCCCTGAATGAATTATTTAAGAATTGCTCTCTCTTTCTCTGTCATTGTGTTTTGTTTTTGAAATTTATTTTGATAATGGGATTTATCGGATTTTCAGTGCTGCGTTTAGGCCGCTGTACACACGCTTGATTTCCTTATGGAGACATATAAATCCATGGGTTTGAAGATTCTTACTTGTCAGGTATCTTCCCAGGCGTTGAATATGGGGTGTTGAGTCCATTTCGTTGAGCAAGGAGTAGGTCTTGTCTATTATATATTTGGCTTATGGAAAGGTATCTGTGCTAATTTCAATCTCTGGTTTTATGCAGCACCCCAACTCACCTTTCCCCATAAGGAAGCATAAGTTGGTTTTCTAAATTTGAGACCCTGTTCTGTTTTGTAATTCAGGTCATGTGTAGCAAAGTTGACATTCCGTATATTTGTGATATCTTATGAAGTTTCTTATTCTGTGTGACTTATTTCTCGTAGAATCATCGTATCTGAATCCACTCATTATGCCGCTACGGGCCTGATGACGTAGATTTCATTGCTGAGTGATATTCCATTGTACGTGCGTACCACAACTTCTTTATATATTTTTTGCTTTCTCGGATATTTAACTTGTACCATAGAGGAGGTTCTTGTAAACAGAGCTGTCCCAAACATTGGGGTGGCTGTGTGTTTTTGATTTTAATTTCCCTAAGCTATAGGACCATAAGTGGAAGTGCCATAGGCTGTGTTGCTTTGTTTCCTACGTGTTTCAGGAAACACCATACACTTCTCCAGTGTGGCTGTTGACACTTTACATCCCGCCCATCAGCATAACAAAGCTCCCTGTTCTCCATGACCTGTGCAGCCTTTCTGGATTTTACACTTTTTTCAGATGGCCCTTTTGACCTGGGGGCAGTGAGACTTCATTGTAGTGCAGATTTCCTTTACACGCTTGCTTGGTTGGCCAAAAAGTGCGTATGCCTTTTTTCCTGAATATATTCAGGAAAAAACGCATACGCCCATTTTGGCCAAGTGCATCATTGTCGTCATTCTGCCTCTTTTCCTATGCTTTAAGTGCAATTCCAGTCTACTCCCTGGAATCGTTTTCCTGAAATTCTGCCCCGCTTTCAAGTCCTATTCGCAGACTTACTTCAATACATTTTTGGACGATAGCTGTCATTCATAACTCTGCAGGTTTGTGAATTACAGTGCCCCTGAGCTCCTTTCCTCAACTCGCTTTCTTGTGAGCTGGCCGCACAACCGCAGGATTGCTTCAGACCCTAATCTGTTTCTGGCAGGGCACGCTGAGCCTTTTGTTAATTCCTCTTCCTGGTGGGAAATGAGCGTTCCATTTGCCCGTGCAGACACCTACAGCTAGTCTCTCATTGGTTCTCCCTATTCCTGTTCATCTTGCGCAGAAATTGCAAAATGTGCCAAACATGAGTTTAAAGGCACTGACTCTCCAAGTGTGGAGAGTGTTAGTAAAGCGTCTGGAATGGTGAATCCGAATATCAGGGTTCGAAACCTGAGATGCATTTGAAAACGTTTCCAAATCACATGGTGGACCACACTCTGTGTTCCCATGCATGTTTTAGCTGAAGGAAGAATCCCTTAAACCTGGAGAGCTGGGACACATGGAATGGGTACCATGCAGTATGACTTCAAAGGGTCTGCGTTTGCTCACTGAACCTCACCAATGCTATCAGCCCGACGAACCAAGCCTTATGTCGCACCCAGCTCTGAGTTTAGCTGTGGTAAATCCAGCTTGCATCACAAGCCCTGAATGAATTATTTAAGAATTGCTCTCTATTTCACTGTCATTGTGTTTTGTTTTTGAAATTTATTTTGATAATGGGATTTATCGAATTTTCACTGCTGCGTTTAGGCCGCTGTACACACGCTTGATTCCCTTATGCAGACATATAAATCCATGTGTTTTAAGATTCTTACTTGTCAGGTATCTTCCCAGGCGATGAATATGGGGTGTTGAGTCCATTTTGTTGAGCAAGGAGTTGGTCTTGTCTATTATATATTTGGCTTATGGAAAGGTATGTGTGCTAATTTCAATCTCTGCTTTTATGCAGCACTCCAACTCACCTTTCCCCATAAGCAAGCATAAGTTGGTTTTCTAAATTTGAGACCCTGTTCTGTTTTGTAATTCAGTTCATGTGTAGCCAAGTTTACATTCCGTGTATTAGTGATATCTTATGAAGTTTCTTATGCTGTGTGACTTATTTCTCGTAGAATCATTGTACCTGAATCCACTCATTATGCCGCTACGGGCCTGATGACGTAGATTTCATTGCTGTGTGATATTCCATTGTACGTGCGTACCACAACTTCTTTATCCATTTTTTGCTATCTCGGATATTTAACTTGTACCGTAGACGAGGTTCTTGTAAACAGAGCCATCCCAAACTTTGGGGTTGCTGTGTGTTTTTGATTTTAATTTCCCTAAGCTATAGGACCATAAGTGGAAGTGCCATAGGCTGTGTTGCTTTGTTTCCTACGTGTTTCAGGAAACACCATACACTTCTCCAGGGTGGCTGTTGGCAATTTACATCCCGCCCATCAGCATAACAATGGTTCCTGTTCTCCATGACCTGTTCAGGCTTTCTGGATTTTACACTTTTTTCAGATGGCCCTTTTGACTGCGGATCAGTGAGACTTCATTGTAGTGCAGATTTCCTTTACACGCTTGCTTGGTTGTCAATAAGTGCGTATGCGTTTTTTCCTGAATATATTCAGGAATAAACGCATACGCCCTTTTTGGCCAAGTGCATCATTGTCGACATTCTGCCTCTTTTCCTATGCTTTAAGTGCAATTCCAGTCTACCCCCTGAAATCGTTTTCCTGAAATTCTGCCCCGCTTTCAAGTCCTCTTCGAAGACTTACTTCAAAACATTTTTGTACGATAGCTGTCATTCATAACTCTGCAGGTTTGTGAATTACAGTGCCCCTGAGCTCCTTTCTTCAACTCGCTTTCTTGTGAGCTGGCCGCAAAACCGCAGGATTGCTTCAGGCCCTAATCTGTTTCTGGCAGGGCACGCCGAGCCTTTTGTTAATTCCTCTTCCTGGTGGGAAATGAGCGTTCCATTTGCCCGTGCAGACACCTACAGCTAGTCTCTCATTGGTTCTCCCTATTCCTGTTCATCTTGCGCAGAAACTGCAAACTGTGCCAAACAGGAGGTTAAAGGCACTGACTCTCCAGGTGGGGAGAGTATTACTAAAGCTTCTGGAATGGTGAACCTGAGTACCAGTGCACGAAAACTGAGATGCATTTGAAAACGTTTCCCAATCACACGGTGGACCATACTCTTGGTTTCCCATGCATGTTTTAGCTGAAGGAAGAATCCCTTAAACCTGGAGAGCTGGGACCCATGGAATGGGTACCATGCAGTATGACTTCAATGGGTCTGCGTTTGCTCACCGAACCTCACCAGTGCTATCAGCCCGAAGTGCCCAGCCTTATGGCTCACCCAGCTCCGGGTGTAGATGTGCTAAATCCAGGTTGCATCACAAGCCCTGAATGAATTATTTAAGAATTGCTCTCTATTTCACTGTCATTGTGTTTTGTTTTTGAAATTTATTTTGATAATGGGATTTATCGGATTTTCACTGCTGCCTTTAGGCCGCTCTACAGACGCTTGATTTCCTTATGGAGACATATAAATCCATGGGTTTTAAGATTCTTACTTGTCAGGTAACTTCCCAGGTGATGAATATGGGTTGTTGAGTCCATTTCGTTGAGCAAGGAGTAGGTCTTTTCTATTATATATTTGGCTTATGGAACGGTATCTGTGCTTATTTCAATCTCTGGATTTATGCAGCACCCCAACTCACCTTTCCCCATAAGCAAGCATAAGTTGGTTTTCTAAATTTGAGTACCTGTTCTGTTTTGTAATTCAGTTCATGTGTAGCCAAGTTTACATTCCATGTATTAGTGATATCTTATGAAGTTTCTTATTCTGTGTGACTTATTTCTCGTAGAATCATCGTACCTGAATCCACTCATTATGCCGCTACGGGCCTGATGACGTAGATTTCATTGCTGAGTGATATTCCATTGTACGTGCGTACCACAACTTCTTTCTCCATTTTTTGCTTTCTCGGATATTTAACTTGTACCATAGAAGAGGTTCTTGTAAACAGAGCCATCCCAAACATTGGGGTGGCTGTGTGTTTTTGATTTTAATTTCCCTAAGCTATAGAACCATAAGTGGAAGTGCCATAGGCTGTGTTCCTTTGTTTCCTACGTGTTTCAGGAAACACCATACACTTCTCCAGAGTGGCTGTTGGCAATTTACATCCCGCTCATCAGCATAACAAGGCTCCCTGATCTCCATGGCCTGTGCTGTCTTTCTGGATTTTTCACTTTTTTCAGATGGCCCTTTTGACCGGGGGGCAGTGAGACTTCATTGTAGTGCAGATTTCTTTACACGCTTGCTTGGTTGGCCAAAAAGTGTGTATGCATTTTTTCCTGAATATATTCAGGAAAAAACGCATACGCCCTTTTAGGCCAAGTGCATCATTGTCGACATACTGCCTCCTTTCCTATGCTTTAAGTGCAATTCCAGTCTTCCCCCTGAAATCGTTTTACTGAAATTCTGCCCCGCTTTCAAGTCCTCTTCGAAGGCTTACTTCAATACATTTTTGGACGATGGCTGTCATTCATAACTTTGCAGGTTTGTGAATTACAGTGCCCCTGAGCTCCTTTCTTCAACTCGCTTTCTAGTGAGCTGGCCGCAAAACCGCAGGATTGCTTCAGGCCCTAATCTGTTTCCGGGAGGGCACGGTGAGCCTTTGGTTAATTCCTCTTCCTGGTGGGAAATGAGCGTTCCATTTGCCCGTGCAGACACGTACAGCTAGTCTCTCATTGGTTCTCCCTATTCCAGTTCATCTTGGGCAGAAATTGCAAACTGTGCCAAACAGGAGGTTAAAGGCACTGACTCTCCAAGTGGGGAGAGTGTTAGTAAAGCGTCTGGAATGTTGAACCCGAGTACCAGGGTTCGAAAACTGAGATGCATTTGAAAACGTTTCCCAATCACACGGTGGACCATACTCTGGGTTTCCCATGCATGTTTTAGCTGAAGGAAGAATCCCTTAAACCTGGAGAGTTGGGACCCATGGAATGGGTACCATGCAGTATGACTTCAAAGGGTCTGCGTTTGCTCACCGAACCTCACCAATGCTATCAGCCCGAAGTGTCCAGCCTTATGTCTCACCCAGCTCTGGGTGTAGATGTGGTAAATCCAGGTTGCATCACAAGCCCTGAATGAATTATTTAAGAATTGCTCTCTATTTCACTGTCATTGTGTTTTGTTTTTGAAATTTGTTTTGATAATGGGATTTATCGCATTTTCACTGCTACGTTTCGGCCGCTGTACACGCGCTTGATTTCCTTCTGGAGACATATAAATCCATGGGTTTTAAGATTCTTACTTGTCAGGTATCTTCCCAGGCGTTGAATATGGGGTGTTGAGTCCATTTCGTTGAGCAAGGAGTAGGTCTTGTCTATTATATATTTGGCTAATGGAACGGTGTCTGTGCTAATTTCAATCTCTGGTTTTATGCAGCACCCCAACTCAACTTTCCCCATAAGCAAGCATAAGTTGGTTTTCTAAATTTTAAACCCTGTTCTATTCTGTAATTCAGTTCATGTGTAGCCAAGTTTACATTCCGTGTATTAGTGATATCTTATGATGTTTCTTTTTCTGTGTGATTTATTTCTCGTAGAATCATTGTACCTGAATCCACTCATTATGCCGCTATGGGCCTGATGACGTAGATTTCATTGCTGAGTGATATTCCATTGTACGTGCGTACCACAACTTCTTTATCCATTTTTTGCTTTCTCGGATATTTAACTTGTACCGTAGACGAGGTTCTTGTAAACAGAGCCGTCCCAAACATTGGGGTGGCTGTGTGATTTTGATTTTAATTTCCCTAAGCTATAAGACCATAAGTGGAAGTGCCATAGGCTGTGTTGCTTTGTTTCCTACGTGTTTCAGGAAACACCATACGATTTTCCAGAGTGGCTGTTGGCAATTTACATCCCGCCCCTCAGCATAACAAGGCTCCCTGTTCTCCATGACCTGTCCTGCCTTACTGGATTTTACACTTTTTTCAGATGGCCCTTTTGACCGGGGGGCAGTGAGACTTCATTTTAGTGCAGATTTCCTTTACACGCTTGCTTGGTTGGCGAAAAAGACCGTATGCGTTTTTTCCTGAATATATTCAGGAAAAAACGCATACGCCCTTTTTGGCCAAGTGCATCATTGTCGACATTCTGCCTCTTTTCCTATGCTTTAAGTGCAATTCCAGTCTACCCCTGAAATCGTTTTCCTGAAATTCTGCCCCGCTTTCAAGTCCTCTTCGAAGACTTACTTCAGTACATTTTTGGACGATAGCTGTCATTCCTAACTCTGCAGGTTTGTGAATTATAGTGCCCCTGAGCTCCTTTTTCAACTCGCCCGCTTGTGAGCTGGCCGCAAAACCGCAGGATTGCTTCAGGTAGTAATCTGTTTCCATCTGGGCCCGCTGAGCCTTTGTTTAATTCCTCTTCCTGGTGGGAAATGAGCATTCCATTTGCCCGTGCAGAGACCTACAGCTAGTCTCTCATTGGTTCTCCCTATTCCTGTTCATCTTGCGCAGAAATCGCAAACTGTGCCAAATAGGCGGTTAAAGGCACTGACTCTCCAAGTGGGGAGAGTGTTAGTAAAGCGTCTGGAATGGTGAACCCGAGTACCAGGGTTCGAAAACTGAGATGCATTTGAAAACGTTTCCCAATCACATGGTGGACCATACTCTGGGTTTCCCATGCATGTTTTAGCTGAAGTAAGAATCCCTTAAACCTGGAGAGTTGGGACCCATGGAATGGGTACCATGCAGTATGACTTCAAAGGGTCTGCGTTTGCTCATCGAACCTCACCAATGCTATCAGCCGGAAGTGTCCTGCCTTATGTCTCACCCAGCTCTGGGTGTAGATGTGGTAAATCCAGGTTACATCACAAGCCCTGAATGAATTATTTAAGAATTGCCCTCTATTTCACTGTCATTGTGTTTTGTTTTTGAAATTTATTTTGATAACGGGATTTATCGGATTTTCACTGCTGCGTTGAGGCCGCTGTACACACGCTTGATTTCCTTATGGAGACATATCAATCCATGGGTTTTAAGATTCTTACTTGTCAGGTATCTTCCCGGGCGTTGAATATGGGGTGTTGAGTCCATTTCGTTGAGCAAGGAGTACGTCTTGTCTATTATATATTTGGCTTATGGAACAGTATCTGTGCTAATTTCAATCTCTGGTTTTATGCAGCACCCCAACTCACCTTTCCCCATAACAAGCATAAGTTGGTTTTCTAAATTTGAGACCGTGTTCTGTTTTGTAATTCAGTTCATGTGTAGACAAGTTTACATTCCGTGTATTAGTGATATCTTATGATGTTTCTTTTTCTGTGTGACTTATTTCTCATAGAATCATCGTACCTGAATCCACTCATTATGCCGCTACGGACCTGATGACGTAGATTTCATTGCTGAGTGATATACCATTGTACGTGCGTACCACAACTTCTTTATCCATTTTTTGCTTTCTCAGATATTTAACTGTACCGTAGACGAGGTTCTTGTAAACAGAGCCATCCCCAACATTGGTGTGGCTGTGTGTTTTTGATTTTAATTTCCCTAAGCTATAGGACCATAAGTTGAAGTGCCATAGACTGTGTTGCTTTGTTTCCTACGTGTTTCAGGAAACATCATACAATTCTCCAGAGTGGCTGTTGGCAATTTACATCCTGCACATCAGCATAACAAGGCTCCCTGTTCTCCATGACCTGTCCTGCCTTTCTGGATTTTACACTTTTTTCAGATGGCCCTTTTGACTGGGGGGCAGTGAGACTTCATTGTAGTGCAGATTTCCTTTACACGCTTGCTTGGTTGGCCAAAAAGGGCGTATGCGTTTTTTCCTGAACATATTCAGGAAAAAACGCATACGCACTTTTTGGCCAAGTGCATCATTGTCGACATTCTGCCTCTTTTCCTATGCTTTAAGTGCAATTCCAGTCTTCCCCCTGAAATCGTTTTCCTGAAATTCTGCCCCTATTTCAAGTCCTCTTCGAAGACTTAGTTCAATACATTTTTGGACGATAGCTTTCATTCATAACTCTGTAGGTTTGTGAATTACAGTGCCCCTGAGCTCCTTTCTTCAACTCGCTTTCTAGTGAGCTGGCCGCAAAACCGCAGGATTGTTCAGGCCCTAATCTGTTTCCGGCAGGGCACGCTGAGCCTTTGGTTAATTCCTCTTACTGGTGGGAAATGAGCGTTCCATTTGCCCATGCAGACACCTACAGGTAGTCTCTAATTGGTGCTCCCTATTCCTGTTCATCTTGCGCAGAAATTGCAAACTGTGCCAAACAGGAGGTTAAAGGCACTGACTCTCCAAGTGGGGAGAGTGTTAGTAAAGCGTCTGGAATGCTGAACCCGAGTACCAGGGGACGAAAACTGTGATGCATTTGAAAACGTTTCCCAATCACACGGTGGACCATACTCTGGGTTTCCCATGCATGTTTTAGCTGAAGGAAGAATCCCTTAAACCTGGAGAGTTGGGACCCATGGAATGGGTACCATGCAGTATGACTTCAAAGGGTCTGCGTTTGCTCACCGAACCTCACCAATGCTATCAGCCCGAAGTGTCCAGCCTTATGTCTCACCCAGCTCTGGGTGTAGATGTGGTAAATCCAGGTTGCATCACAAGCCCTGAATGAATTATTTAAGAATTGCTCTCTATTTCACTGTCATTGTGTTTTGTTTTAGAAATTTGTTTTGATAATGGGATTTATCGCATTTTCACTGCTGCGTTTCGGCCGCTGTACACGCGCTTGATTTCCTTCTGGAGACATATAAATCCATGGGTTTTAAGATTCTTACTTCTCAGGTATCTTCCCAGGCGTTGAATATGGGGTGTTGAGTCCATTTCATTGAGCAAGGAGTAGGTCTTGTCTATTATATATTTGGCTAATGGAACGGTGTCTGTGCTAATTTCAATGTCTGGTTTTATGCAGCACCCCAACTCAACTTTCCCCATAAGCAAGCATAAGTTGGTTTTCTAAATTTTAAACCCTGTTCTATTTTGTAATTCAGTTCATGTGTAGCCAAGTTTACATTCCGTGTATTAGTGATATCTTATGATGTTTCTTTTTCTGTGTGATTTATTTCTCGTAGAATCATTGTACCTGAATCCACTCATTATGCCGCTATGGGCCTGATGACGTAGATTTCATTGCTGAGTGATATTCCATTGTACGTGCGTACCACAACTTCTTTATCCATTTTTTGCTTTCTCGGATATTTAACTTGTACCGTAGACGAGGTTCTTTAAACAGAGCCGTCCCAAACATTGGGGTGGCTGTGTGATTTTGATTTTAATTTCCCTAAGCTATAGGACCATAAGTGGAAGTGCCATAGGCTGTGTTGCTTTGTTTCCTACGTGTTTCAGGAAACACCATACGATTTTCCAGAGTGGCTGTTGGCAATTTACATCCCGCCCCTCAGCATAACAAGGCTCCCTGTTCTCCATGACCTGTCCTGCCTTTCTGGATTTTACACTTTTTTCAGATGGCCCTTTTGACCGGGGGGCAGTGAGACTTCATTGTAGTGCACATTTCATTTAAACGCTTGCTTGGTTGGCCAAAAAGGGCGTATGCGTTTTTTCCTGAATATATTCAGGAAAAAACGCATACGCCCTTTTTGGCCAAGTGCATCATTGTCGACATTCTGCCTCTTTTCCTATGCTTTAAGTGCAATTCCAGTGTATCCCTGAAATCGTTTTCCTGAAATTCTGCCCCGCTTTCAAGTCCTCTTCGAAGACTTACTTCAGTACATTTTTGGACGATAGCTGTCATTCCTAACTCTGTAGGTTTGTGAATTACAGTGCCCCTGAGGTCCTTTCTTCAACTCGCCCTCTTGTGAGCTGGCCGCAAAACCGCAGGATTGCTTCAGGTAGTAATCTGTTTCCGGCAGGGCACGCTGAGCCTTTGTTTAATTCCTCTTCCTGGTGGGAAATGAGCATTCCATTTTCCCGTGCAGAGACCTACAGGTAGTCTCTCATTGGTTCTCCCTATTCCTGTTCATCTTGCGCAGAAATTGCAAACTGTGCCAAATAGGAGGTTAAAGGCACTGACTCTCCAAGTGGGGAGAGTGTTAGTAAAGCGTCTGGAATGGTGAACCCGAGTACCAGGGTTTGAAAACTGAGATGCATTTGAAAACGTTTCCCAATCACACGGTGGACCATACTCTGGGTTTCCCATGCATGTTTTAGCTGAAGTAAGAATCCCTTAAACCCGGAGAGTTGGGACCCATGGAATGGGTACCATGCAGTATGACTTCAAAGGGTCTGCGTTTGCTCACCGAACCTCACCAATGCTATCAGCCGGAAGTGTCCTGCCTTATGTCTCACCCAGCTCTGGGTGTAGATGTGGTAAATCCAGGTTGCATCACAAGCCCTGAGTGAATTATTTAAGAATTGCCCTCTATTTCACTGTCATTGTGTTTTGTTTTTGAAATTTATTTTGATAACGGGATTTTTCGGATTTTCACTGCTGCGTTGAGGCCGCTGTACACACGCTTGATTTCCTTATGGAGACATATAAATCCATGGGTTTTAAGACTCTTACTTGTCAGGTATCTTCCCGGGCGTTGAATATGGGGTGTTGAGTCCATTTCGTTGAGCAAGGAGTACGTCTTGTCTATTATATATTTGGCTTATGGAACGGTATCTGTGCTAATTTCAATCTCTGGTTTTATGCAGCACCCCAACTCACCTTTCCCCTTAAGCAAGCATAAGTTGGTTTTCTAAATTTGAGACCCTGTTCTGTTTTGTAATTCAGTTCATGTGTAGCCAAGTTTACATTCCGTGTATTAGTGATATCTTATGATGTTTCTTTTTCTGTGTGACTTATTTCTCATAGAATCATCGTACCTGAATCCACTCATTATGCCGCTACGGACCTGATGACGTAGATTTCATTGCTGAGTGATATTCCATTCTACGTACGTACCACAACTTCTTTATCCATTTTTAACATTCTGGGATATTTAACTTGTACCGTAGACGAGGTTCTTGTAAACAGAGCTGTCCAAAACTTTGGGGTGGCTGTGTGTTTTTGATTTTAATTTCCCTAAGCTATAGGACCATAAGTGGAAGTGCCGTAGGCTCCGTTGCTTGGTTTTTTAGGTGTTTCAGGAAACACAGTACACTTCTCCAGAGTGGCTGTTGGCAATTTACACCCTGCCCATCAGCATAACAAATCTCTCTGTTCTCCATGGCCTGTGTTGTCTTTCTGGAGTTTACACTTTTTTCTGATGGCACTTTTGACCGGCTGGCAGTGAGACTTCATTGTAGTGCAGATTTCCTTTACACGCTTGCTTGGTTGGCCAAAAAGGGCGTATGCGTTTTTTCCTGAATATATTCAGGAAAAAACGCATACGCCCTTTTTGGCCAAGTGCATCATTGTCGACATTCTGCCTCGTTTCCTATGCTTTAAGTGCAATTCCAGTCTATCCACTGAAATCGTTTTCCTGAAATTCTGCCCCACTTTCACGTCCTCTTCGAAGACTTACTTCAATACATTTTTGGACCATAGCTGTCTTTCATAACTCTGCAGGTTTGTGAATTACAGTGCCCCTGAGCTCCTTTCTTCAACTCGCTTTCTTGTGAGCTGGCCGCAAAACCGCAGGATTGCTTCAGGCCCTAATCTGTTTCCGGCAGGGCACGCTGAGCCTTTGGTTAATTCCTCTTCCTGGTGGGAAATGAGCGTTCCATTTGCCCGTGCAGACACCTACAGCTAGTCTCTCATTGGTCCTCCCTATTCCTGTTCATCTTGCGCAGAAATTGCAAACTGTGCCAAACAGGAGGTTAAAGGCACTGACTCTCCAAGTGGGGAGAGTGTTAGTAAAGCATCTGGAATGGTGAACCCGAGTACCAGGATTCGAAAACTGAGATGCATTTGAAAACATTTCCCAAATACACGGTGGACCATACTCTGGGTTTCCCATGCATGTTTTATCTGAAGGAAGAATCCCTTAAACCTGGAGAGTTGGGACCCATGGAATGGGTACCATGCAGTATGACTTCAAAGGGTCTGCGTTTGCTCACCGAACCTCACCAATGCTATCAGCCGGAAGTGTCCTGCCTTATGTCTCACCCAGCTCTGGGTGTAGATGTGGTAAATCCAGGTTGCATCGCAAGCCCTGAATGAATTATTTAAGAATAGCTCTCTATTTCACTGTCATTGTGTTTTGTTTTTGAAATTTATTTTGATAATGGGATTTTTCGGATTTTCACTGCTGCGTTGAGGCCGCTGTACACACGCTTGATTTCCTTATGGAGACATATAAATCCATGGGTTTTAAGATTCTTACTTGTCAGGTATCTTCCCAGGCGTTGAATATGGGGTGTTGAGTCCATTTCGTTGAGCAAGGAGTAGGTCTTGTCTATTATATATTTGCCTTATGGAACGGTATATGTGCTAATTTCAATCTCTGGTTTTCTGCAGCACCCCAACACACCTTTCCCCATAAGCAAGCGTAAGTTGGTTTTCTCAATTTGAGACCCTGTTCTGTTTTGTAATTCAGTTCATGTGTAGCCAAGTTTACATTCCGTGTATTAGTGATATCTTATGATGTTTCTTTTTCTGTGTGACTTATTTCTCGTAGAATCATCGTACTGAATGCACTCATTATTCCGCTACGTACCTGATGACGTAGATTTCATTGCTGAGTGATATTCCATTGTACGTACGTAGCACAATTTCTTTATCCATTTTTGGCTTTCTCGGATATTTGACTTGTACCGTAGACGAGGTTCTTGTAAACAGAGCCGTCCCAAACTTTGGGGTGGCTGTGTGTTTTTGATTTTAATTTCCCTAAGCTATAGGACCATAAGTGGAAGTGCCATAGGCTGTGTTGCTTTGTTTCCTACGTGTTTCAGCAAACACCATTTGCTTTTCCAGAGTGGCTGTTGGCAATTTACATCCCGCCCATCAGCATAACAAAGCTCCCTGTTCTCCATGGCCTGTGCTGCCTTTGTGCATTTTACACTTTTTTGAGATGGCCCTTTTGACCGGGGGCAGTGAGACTTCATTGTAGTGCCGATTTCATTAACATTCTTGCTTGGTTGGCCAAAAAGTGCCAATGCGTTTTTTCCTGAATATATTCAGGATAAAACGCATACGCCCTTTATGGCCAAGTGCATCATTGTCGACATTCTGCCTCTTTTCCTATGCTTTAAATGCAATTCCAGTATACCCCCTGAAATTGTTTTACTGCAATTCTGCCCCGCTTTCAAGTTCTCTTCGCAGCCTTCCTTCAATATATTTTTGGACGATAGCTGTCATTTATAACTCTGCAGATTTGTGAATTACAGTGCTCCTGAGCTCCTTTCTTCAACTCGCTTTCTTGTGAGCTGGCCGCAAACCGGCAGGATTGCTCCAGGGCCTAATCTGTTTCTGGCAATGCATGCTGAGCCTTTGGTTAATTCCTCTTCCTGGTGGGAAATGAGCGTTAATTTGCCCGTGCAGACACGTACAGCTTGTCTCTCATTGGTTCTCCCTATTCCTGTTCATCTTGCGCAGAAATTGCAAACTGTGCCAAACAGGAGGTTAAAGGCACTGACTCTCCAAGTGGGGAGACTGTTAGTAAAGGGTCTGGAATGGTGAACCCGATTAAAAGGGGATGAAAACTGAGATGCATTTGAAAACGTTTCCCGGTCACACGGTGCACCATACTGTGTGTTTCCAATGCATGTTTTAGCTGAAGGCAGAATCTCTTAAACCTTCAGAGTTGGGACCCATGGAATGGGTACCATGCAGTATGACTTCAAAGGGTCTGCATTTGCTCATCGAACCTCACCAAAGCTATCACCACGAAGTGTCCAACCTTATATCTCACTCAGCTCTGGGTGTAGATGTGGTAAATCCAGGTTGCATCACAAGCCCTGAATGAATTATTTAAGAATTGCTCTCTGTTTCACTGACATTGTGTTTTGGTATTGTAATTCATTTTGATAATGGGATTTATCGGATTTTCTCTGCTACATTCATGCCACTGTACGCACACTTGATTCTCTTACGGAGACATATAAATCCATGTGTTTGAAGATTCTTTCTATTCAGGTGTATTCCTAGGCGTTGAATATGTGGTGTTTAGTCCATTTCGTTGAGCAAGGAGTAGGTCTTGACTATTACATATTTGGCTTATTGAATGGTATCTGTGCTAATTTCTATCTCTGGTTTTATGCAGCACCCCAACTCACCTTGCCCCTTAAGCAAGCATAAGTTGTTTTTCTAAATTTGAGACCCTGTTCTGTTTTGTATTTCAGTTCATTTGTAGCCAAGATTACATTCTGTATATTAGTGATATCTTGTGATGTTTCATTTTCTGTGCAAATTATTTCACTTAGAATTATTGTACCTGAATCCACTCATTATGCCACGACGGGCCTGAGGACACAGATTTCGTTGGTGAGTAATATTCCATTGTACGTACGTACCACACTTCTTTATCCATTTTTCGCTTTCTGGGATATTTAACTTGTACCGTAGAAGAGGTTCTTGCAAACAGAGCCGTCCGAAACTTTGGGGTGGCCTTGTGTTTTTGATTTTAATTTCCCTAAGTTATAGGACCATAAGTGGAAGTGCTGTAGGCTCTGCTGCTTTGTTTTTTAGGGGTTTCAGGAAACACCATTCAATTCTCCAGAGTGGCTGTTGGCAAATTTCATCCCACCCATCAGCATAACAAGGCTCACTGTTCTCCATTGCCTGTGCTGCCTTTCTGGATTTTACACTTTTTTCAGATGGTCCTTTTGACTGCGGGGCAGTGAGACTTCATTGTAGTGCAGATTTCTTTAACATGCTTACTTGGTTGGCCAAAAAGTGCGTATGCCTTTTTTCCTGAATATATTTAGGAAAAAAACGCATACACCCTTTTTGGCCAAGTGCATCATTGTCGACGTTCTGCATGTTTTCCTATGCTTTAAATGCAATTCCAGTATACCCCGTGTAATCGTTTTCCTGCAATTCTGCCCCGCATTCAAGTCCTCTTCGCAACCTTCCTTCAATATATTTTTGGACAATAGCTGTCATTTATAACTCTGCAGGTTTGTGAATTACAGTGCCCCTGAGCTCTTTTCTTCAACTCGCTTTCTTTTGAGCTGGCCGCAAACCCGCAGGATTGCTTCAGGCCCTAATATTGTTCCGGCACGACATTCTGAGCCTTTGGTTAAATCCTCTTCCTGGTGGGAAATGAGCGTTAATTTGCTCGTACAGAAACCTAGAGCCAGTCTCTCATTGGTTCTCCCTATTCCTGTTCATCTTGCGCAGAAATTGCAAACTGTGTCAAACAGGAGGTTAAAGGCACTGACTCTCCAAGTGGGGAGAGTGTTAGTAAAGGGTCAGGAATGGTGAACCCGAGTCAAAGGGAAGGAAATCTGAGATGCATTTGAAAACGTTTCCCGGTCACACTGTGCACCATACTGTGGGTTTCCCATGCATGTTTTAGCTGAAGGAAGAATCCCTTAAACCTGGAGAGTTGAGACTCATGGAATGGGTATCATGCAGTATGACTTCCAAGGGTCTGCATTTGCTCATCAAACCTCACCAATGCTATAAGCCCGAAGTGTCCAACCTTATGTCTCACTCAGCTCTGGGTGTAGATGTGGTAAATCCAGGTTGCATCACAAGCCCTGAAAGAAATATTTAAGAATTGCTCTCTATTTCACTGTCATTGTGTTTTGTATTTGAAAATTATTTTGATGATGGGATTTATCGGATTTTCACTGCTGCGTTTATGCCGCTGTACACACGCTTGATTCTCTTACGGAGACATATAAATCAAAGGGTTTTAAGATTCTTACTAGTTAGGTATATTCCTAGATGTTGAATATGGGGTGTTGAGTCCATTTCGTTGAGCAAGGAGTAGGTCTTTTCTATTACATATTTGGCTTATGGAACGGTATCTGTGCTAATTTCAATCTCTGGTTTTATCCAGCACCCCAACTCACCTTTCCCCATAAGCAAGCATAAGTTGGTTTTCTACATTTAAGACCCTGTTCTGTTTTGTAATTCACTTCATGTGTAGGCAAGTTTACATTCCGTGTATTAGAGATACCTTATGATGTTTCTTTTTCTGTGTGACTTATTTCACGTATAATCATCGTACCTGAATCCACTCATAATGCCGCTATGGGCCTGATGACATAGATTTCATTGCTGAGTGATATTCCATTGTACTTACGAACCACAACTTCTTTATCCATTTTTCGCTTTCTGGGATATTTAACTTGTACCGTAGACTAGGCTCTTGTAAACAGAGCCATGCCAAACTTTGGGGTGCATGTGTGTTTTTGATTTTAATGTCCCTAAGCTACAGGACCATAAGTTTAAGTGCCATAGGCTGTGTTGCTTGGTTTCCTACGTGTTTCAGGAAACACCATACACTTCTCCAGAGTGGCTGTTGGCAATTTACCTCCCGTCCATCAGCATAACAAGGCTCCCTGTTCTCCATGGCCTGTACTGTCTTTCTGGATTTTACACTTTTTTCAGATGGCCCTGTTGACCGGGGGGCAGTAAGACTTCCCTTGTAGTGCAGATTTCCTTTACACGCTTGCTTCGTTGGCCAAAAAGTGCGTATGCTTTTTTTCCTGAATATATTGAGGAAAAAAGGCTTACGCCCTTTTTGTCCAAGGGCATCATTGTCGACATTCTGCCTCTTTTCCTATGCTTTAATGCAATTCCAGTCTACCCCCTGAAATCGTTTTCCCAAAATTCTACCCCGTTTTCAAGTCCTCTTCGGAGACTTACTTCAGTATATTTTTGGACGATAGCTATCATTCATAACTCTGCAGGTTTGTGAATTACAGTGCCCCTGAGCTCCTTTCTTCAACTCGTTTTCTTGCGAGCTGGCAGGAAAGCCGCAGGATTGCTTCAGGCCCTAATCTCTTTCCGGCAGGGCACGCTGAGCCTCTGGTTAATTCCTCTTCCTGGTGGGAAATGAGCGTTCCATTTGCCCGTGCAGACACCTACAGCTTGTCTCTCATTGGTTCTCCCTATTCCTGTTCATCTTGCGCAGAAATTGCAAACTGTGCCAAACAGGAGGTTAAAGGCACTGACTCTCCAAGTGGGGAGAGTGTTAGTAAAGCATCTGGAATGGTGAGCCCGAGTACCAGGTGACGAAAACTGAGATGCATTTGAAAACGTTTCCCAATCACACGGTGGACGATACTCTGGGTTTCCCATGCATGTTTTAGCTGAAGGAAGAATCCCTTAAACCTCGAGAGTTGGGACCCATGGAATGGTTACCATGCAGTATGACTTCAAAAGGTCTGCATTTGCTCACCGAACCTCACCAATGCTATCAGCCCGAAGTGTCCGGCCTTATGTCTCACCCAGCTCTGGTTGTAGATGTGGTAAATCCAGGTGACAACACAAGCCCTGATTGAATTGTTTAAGAATTGCTCTCTATTTCACTGTCATTGTGTTTTGTATTTGAAAATTATTTTGATGATGGGATTTATCGGAATTTCACTGTTGCATTTATGCCACTGTACACACGCTTGATTCTCTTACGGAGACATATAAATCCATGAGTTTTAAGATTCTTACTAGTCAGGTATAATCCTAGGCGTGGAATATGGGGTGTTGAGCCCATTTCGTTGAGCAAGGAGTAGGTCTTGTCTATTACATATTTGGCTTATGGAACGGTATCTGTGCTAATTTCAATCTCTGGTTTTATGCAGCACCCCAACTCACCTTTCCCCATAAGCAAGCATAAGTGGGTTTTCTAAATTTAAGACCCTGTTCTGTTTTGTAATTCAGTTCATGTGTAGCCAAGTTTAAATTCCGTGTATTAGTGATATCTTATGATGTTTCTTTTTCTGTGTGACTTATTTCACATAAAATCATCGTACCTGAATCCACTCATTATGCCGCTACGGCCCTGATGACATAGATTTCATTGCTGAGTGATATTACATTGTACGTACGTACCACAACTTCTGTATCCATTTTTCGCTTTCTGGGATATATATCTAGTACGGTAGACGAGGTTCTTGTAAATAGAGCCGTCCCAAATTTTGGGGTGCATGTGTGTTTTTGATTTTAATGTCCCTAAGCTACAGGACCATAAGTGGAAGTGCCATAGGCTGTGTTACTTTGTTTCTTACGTGTTTCACGAAACACCATACACTTCTGCAGAGTGGCTGTTGGCAGTTTACATCCCGCCCATCAGCATAACAAGGCTCCCTGTTCTCCATGGCCTGTCCTGTCTTTCTGGATTTTACACGTTTTCCAAATGGCCCTGTTGACCGGGGGGCAGTGAGAATTCATTGTAGTGCAGATTTCCTTTACACACTTGCTTGGTTGGCCAAAAGGGGCGTATGTGTTTTTTCCTGAATATATTCAGGAAAGAATGCATACGCCCTTTTTGGGCAAGTGCATCATTGTTGACATTCTGCCTCTTTTCCTATGCTTTAAGTGCAATTCCAGTCTACCCCCTGAAATCGTTTTCCTGAAGTTCTGCCCCTCTTTCAAGCCTCTTCGCAGACATACTTCAATATATTTTTGGACGATAGCTGTCATTCATAACTCTGCAGGTTTGTGAATTACACTGCCCCTGAGCTCCTTTCTGCAACTCGTTTTCTTGTGAGCTGGCAGCAGAACCGCAGGATTGCTTTAGGCCCTAATCTCTTTCCGGCAGGGCAAGCTGAGCCTTTGATTTATTCCTCCTCATGGTGGGAAATGAGCGTTACATTTGCCCGTGCAGACACCTACAGCTAGTCTCTCATTAGTTCTCCCTATTCCTGTTCATCTTGCGCAGAAATTGCAATCTGTGCCAAACAGGAGGTTAAAGGCAGTGACTCTCCAGGTTGGGAGAGTGTTAGTAAAGCGTCTGAAATGGTGAACCCGAGTACCAGGGGACGAAAACTGAGATGCATTTGAAAACGTTTCCAAATCACATGGTGGACTATACTCTGGGTTTCCCATGCATGTTTTAGCTGAAGGAAGAATCCCTTAAACCTGGAGAGCTGGGAACCATGGAATGGGTACCATGCAGTATGACTTCAAAGGGTCTGCGTTTGCTCACCGAACCTCACCAATGCTTTCAGCCCGACGTGCCCAGCCTTATGTCTCACCCAGCTCTGGGTGTAGATGTGGTAAATCCAGGTTGCATCACAAGCCCTGATTGAATTATTTAAGAATTGCTCTCTATTTCACTGTCATTGTGTTTTGTTTTTGAAATTTATTTTGATAATGGGATTCATCGGATTTTCACTGCTGCGTTTAGGCCACTGTACACACGTTTGATTTCCTTATGGAGACATATAAATCCATGGGTTTTAAGGTTTTTACTTGTCAGGTATATTCCCAGGCGTTGAATATGGGGTGTTGAGTCCATTTTGTTGAGCAAGGAGTAGTTCTTGTCTATTATATACTTGGCTTATGGAACGGTATCTGTGCTAATTTCAATCTCTGGTTTTATGCAGCACCCCAACTCACCTTTCCCCATAAGCAAGCATAAGTTGGTTTTCTAAATTTCAGACCCTGTTCTGTTTTGTAATTCAGTTCATGTGTAGCCAAGCTTACATTCCGTGTATTAGTGATATCTTATGAGGTTTCTTTTTCTGTGTGACTTATTTCTCGTAGAATCATCGTACCTGAATCCACTCATTATGCCGCTACGGGCATAATGATGTAGATTTCATTGCTGTGTGATATTCCATTGTACGTACGTACCACAACTTCTTTATCCATTTTTTGCTTTCTCGGATATTTAACTCCTACTGTAGACGAGGTTCTTGTAAACAGAGCCGTCCCAAACTTTGCGGTTGCTGTGTGTTTTTGATTTTAATTTCCCTAAGCTATAGGACCGTAAGTGGAAGTGCCATAGGCTGTGTTGCTTTGTTTCCTACGTGTTTCAAGAAACACCATACACTTCTCCAGGGTGGCTGTTGGCAATTTACATCCCGCCCATCAGCATAACAAGGGTTCCTTTTCTCCATGACCTGTGCAGGCTTTCTGGATTTTACACTTTTTTCAGATGGCCCTTTTGAGCGGGGGGCAGTGAGACTTCATTGTAGTGCAGATTTCATTTACACGCTTGCTTGGTTGGCCAAAAAGTGCGTATGCGTTTTTTCCTGAATACATTCAGGAAAAAACGCATACACACTTTCTGGCCAAGTGCATCATTGTCGACATTCTGCCTCTTTTCCTATGCTTTAAGTGCAATTCCAGTCTACCCCCTGAAATTGTTTTCCTGAAATTCTGCTCCGCTTTCAAGTCCTCTTTGAAGACTTACTTCAAAACATTTTTGGACGATAGCTGTCATTCATAACTCTGCAGGTTTGTGAATTACAGTGCCCCTGACCTCCTTTCCTCAACTCGCTTTCTTGTGAGCTGGCCGCAAAACCACAGGATTGCTTCAGGCCCTAATCTGTTTCCGGCAGGGCACACTGAGCCTTTGGTTAATTCCTCTTCCTGGTGGGAAATGAGCATTCCATTTGCCCGTGCAGACACCTACAGCTAGTCTCTCATTAGTTCTCCCTATTCCTGTTCATCTTGCGCAGAAATTGCAATCTGTGCCAAACAGGAGGTTAAAGACACTGACTCTCCAGGTGGGGAGAGTGTTAGTAAAGCGTCTGGAATGGTGAACCCGAGTACCAGGGTTCGAAACCTGAGATGCATTTGAAAACGTTTCCCAATCACATGGTGGACCATACTCTGGGTTTCCCATGCATGTTTTAGCTGAAGGAAGAATCCCTTAAACCTGGAGAGTTGGGACCAATGGAATGGGTACCATGCAGTATGACTTCAAAGGGTCTGCGTTTGCTCACCGAACCTCACCAATGCTATCAGCCCGAAGTGTCCCACCTTATGTCTCACCCAGCTCTGGGTGTAGATGTGGTAAATCCAGGTTGCATCACAAGCCCTGAATGAATCATTTAAGAATTGCTCTCTACTTCACTCTCATTGTCTTTTGTTTTTGAAATTTATATTGATAATGGGATTTATCGGATTTTCACTGCTGCGTTTAGGTCGCTGTACACACGCTTGATTTCCTTATAGAGACATATCAATCCATGGGTTTTAAGATTCTTACTTGTCAGGTATCTTCCCAGGCATTGAATATGGGGTGTTGAGTCCATTTCTTTGAGCAAAGAGTAGGTCTTGTCTATTATATATTTGGCTTATGATAAGGTATCTGTGCTAATTTCAATCTCTGGTTTTATGCAGCACCCCAACTCACCTTTCCCCATAAGCAAGCATAAGTTGGTTTTCTCAATGTGAGACCCTGTTCTGTTTTGTAATTCAGTTCATGTGTAGCCAAGTTTACATTCCGTGTATTAGTGATATCTTATGATGTTTCTACTTCTGTGTGACTTATTTCTCGTAGAATCATCGTACCTGAATCCACTCATTATGCCGCTATGGTCCTGATGACGTAGATTTTATTGTTGTGTGATATTCCATTGTACGTGCGTACCACAACTTCTTTATCCATTTTTTGCTTTCTCAGATATTGAACTTGTACCGTAGACGAGGTTCTTGTAAACAGAGCCGTCCCAAACTTTGGGGTGGCTGTGTGTTTTTGATTTTAATTTCCCTAAGCTATAGGACCATAAGTGGAAGTGACATAGGCTGTGTTGCTTTGTTTCCTACGTTTTTCAGGAAACACCATACACTTATCCAGGGTGGCTGTTGGCAATTTACATCCCGCCCATCAGCATAACAAGGCTCCCTGTTCTCCATGACCTGTCCTGCCTTTCTGGATTTTACACTTTTTTCAGATGGCCCTTTTGACCTGGGGGCAGTGAGACTTCATTGTAGTGCAGATTTCCTTTACACGCTTGCTTGGTTGGCCAAAAAGGGCGTTTGCGTTTTTTCCTGAATATATTCAGGAAAAAACGCATACGCCCTTTTTGGCCAAGTGCTTCATTGTCGTCATTCTGCCTCTTTTCCTATGCTTTAAGTGCAATTCCAGTCTACCCCCTGGAATCGTTTTCCTGAAATTCTGCCCCGCTTTCAAGTCCTCTTCGAAGACTTACTTCAAAACATTTTTGGACGATAGCTGTCATTCATAACTCTGCAGGTTTGTGAATTACAGTGCCCCTGAGCTCCTTTCTTCAACTCGCTTTCTTGTGAGCTGGCCACAAAACCGCAGGATTGCTTCAGGCCCTAATCTGTTTCCGGGAGGGCACTCTGAGCCTTTGGTTAATTCCTCTTCCTGGTGGGAAATAAGCGTTCCATTTGCCCGTGCAGACACCTACATCTAGTCTCTAATTCGTTCTCCCTATTCCTGTTCATCTTGCGCAGAAATTGCAAACTGTGCCAAACAGGAGGTTAAAGGCACTGACTCTCCAAGTGGGGAGAGTGTGAGTAAATCGTCTGGAATGTTGAACCCGTGTAAAAGGGGACGAAACTTGAGATGCATTGGAAAACGTTTCTCGGTCACATGGTGCACCATACTGTGGGTTTCAAAGGCATGTTTTAGCTGAAGGAAGAATCCCTTAAACCTGGAGAGTTGGGACCCATGGAGTGGGTACTTCAAGGGGTCTGCATTTGCTCACCGAACCTCACCAGTGCTATCAGCCTGGTGTCCAGCCTTATGTCTCACTCATCTCTAGGTGTAGATATGGTAAATCCAGGTTGCATCACAGGCCCTGAATGAATTATTTAAGAATTGCTCTCTATTTCACTGTCATTGTGTTTTGTTTCTGTAATTTATTTTGATAATTGGATTTATCGTATTTTCACTGCTGTGTTCATGCCGCTGTACACACGCTTGATTCTCTTTCGGAGACATATAAACCCATGGGTTTGAAGATTCTTACTAGTCAGGTATATTCCTAGGCGTTGAATATGTGGTGTTGAGTCCATTTTGTTGAGCAAGCAGTAGGTCTTGACTATTACATATTTGTCTTATGGAAGAGTATCTGTGGTAATTTCAATCTCTGGTTTTATGCAGCACCCCAACTCACCTTTATCCTTAAGCAAGAATAAGATTGGTTTTCTAAATATGAGAAACTGTTCTGTTTTGTAATTCAGTTCATGTGTAGCCAAGTTTACATTCCATGTATTAGTGATATAGTATGTCTTTTACTTTTTGAATTCTGTGACTTTGAATGATCATATGTAACTCCTCTGGAGTTGTTACAAGTGGCCATATTGCATTGATTTCCAGGCTGAGTCATATTCCACTCTACATGAGCACCACATCTGTATCTATTTTTTCCCTCCAGAGACATTTAAGTTATATCCTATTCGAGGATCTTTTAAACAGTGAGGCGGTATACATTGGGGTGACTTTGTCCTCTCGATTTTTGTTTTTCCCAAGATATACGTCCATGAGTGCAAGTGCCCTGTGCTCTGTAGCTCATTTTTTAGATGCTTTAGTAAACACAATACACTTCTCCAGAGCGACCGTTGGTAATATACATTTCCAGTATAAGCCTCACAGGGCTCCCTTTTCTCCTTGCCCTGTCCTGCATTTCTGGTGTTTACACTTTATGAGGACGGCTCTTCTGACTGATGCGAAGTGACATGTTTTGTAGTATTGATTTCCAGTGCCCACCTGTTTGGTTGGCTAAAAACGTGTATGCCCTTTTCTTGAATATATACAGAAAAAGACGCATACACCCTTTTTGGCCAACAGCAATGTTGGCAATGTTCAGCCCCTTTTCTTATGCTTAATGGCGAGTCCTTTCTACCTCTTCCAATCCCTTTCCTGCCATTCTCCGTTGCTTACAAGTCCTTTTCTCTGACTTTCCTCAGGACATTTTTCAGTGATAGATATTTTCAACTCTGCAGTTTCGTGAATTTTAGTGCCACTGAGCTCCATTTTTCAACTTGTGTTTATGGGAACTGGCCACAAAGCAGCGGGATTTCCTCAAGCCCTATTCTGTTTCCATGGGCAACCCTAGCCTTTGGTCAATTCGTCTTCCTGATTGGAAATTAGAGTGACATGTGCCTGTCCGAACACCTAGGACTTGTCTCTCATTGTTCCTCCTCCTTCTGCTTCATCCTCTGGACAAATTCCAAACTGTCTGCAACAGGATGTTGACAGTGCTGACATCTCCAAGTGGGGAGACTGTTCGTAAAGACGCTGGAGGGGTGAACCCGAGCACCAGGAGATGAGCAGATGAGATGCCTTTTCCAAACTCTTCCTGATCAGACGGTATACCATCCTCTGGGTGTGACAGGCATGCTTTAGCTGTAGGAAGGGTCCCATTCATGTGAGGAGAACACCAGGGCTTTTTCAAAATCAGTGTCTCTCCACAACCCAAACTGGGGAATTTTTTAAGCTACGGCTACACATATGTTCATTAAGGGCCTTGGGAAGTAGGCAGAGTCCAAACTTTAGATGATTGAAGTCTTCAGGGTCAGAAGCACTCACCACCGGCTTCCCTTAGGTACCATTTTAACTGTCATTAATAGATGATGTCAATAAAAATATCTATTCTTTTTCAGATTATTTCCCCTTATAGGTTATTGCAAAATATTGAGTGTAGTTCCCTGTGCTATACAGCAGTTCCTTGTTGATGATCGATTTTATACATAGCAGTGTGTATGTGTTAATCCCAAACTGTTAATTTATCCCTCCTCTCACATTTCCCCTTTGGTAATAATAAATTATAAGACTTTATACTTCTCAGAAATGGGGGAGCTGAAAGAGAGGTACCATTTTCAATGGAAAAGCATTTAAAACAAGATTGAAGCTTTAACCAAGATTATTAGATGTACATCCTTGGAAAGAAATCACTTCGTTTCTCTAATATTGACCTGACAAATAAGACAAACCTTTTCACTGAACTTGCTTATAATAAAGTGATGGAAATATCAAATGGAAGTGTTAGAAACATCTTATTTTACCCGAGCCTTATACACTGTTCTATGTTAATTACAGTTTGGCTCACACATCTGTTCATTGAAGTTACAATGTTCTCAATTTCTGTTACTGATCCTCCAGAGTGGACCCCAACAAGTGTCCCCCTGCCCAGTGTCATTGGAGCCAACAGATCGAGACTGAGTTTGGTTCAGAAGCAAAGGAAACTTTATATTTTGATCAGAGAATGGAGAGGTGAGAGCATGTGCTACCCCGTGGGCTGTGGGCTGGGCTGCTGTGTAGATATCCTGTCAGAGTTGGCTGCAGCTCAGGCTCTATATCACGGAGTGTGCACTGTGCCCCAGGAGCTGAGGTGTCGACCCAGCCATTCTGCACTAGGAAATCTGGTCTGAAGTGCCGGGTGTGGAACCTCTGTATGCGGGACCCTAGGAGCATGTGAAATTAGACAAAGCACAAAGGATAAAAAAGGTTAGACTTTATTTTATTGCCCAGATTCTATTTTTATCTCCCAGGGATTTTTAAGGGGCTTTGCCTGGGACAAACCCCTCTTCTGCCTTTTGTCCCCTTCCTCATTCTTGGAGTGCTGAGGGTGCAGACCCTTCTTCTGTAACTGCTGAGTGCTGAGTTAGGAGCCCTCATACCCGTGAGCGAGGGTCAGAACTTCTCCCCAGCAGCCTCCAGGTGACGTTGATTGTCCCCAGGCCTCCTGCCTCCCTGCTCGTCCGCCTGAGCACCAGTATTGGAAGTGTTATAGATTCTAATGAGCTTTGAGGGTCCAGGAAGGAGATGTGCAGTGACGCTGTGAGGTCCAGTTTCACCCCGCCCCACATTTGTTCGGCCACCTTAGGCTGACCGTTTCTGCCAGCCTAGATGCTCTGACCAGTAGTCTGCGCTTTCTTCAATTAGGCCGCTGAATTAACGTAAAAACAGCACCAAGTGTCAGGACCCTGTCCACTCAACTCCCAGACAGTCCAGGGTCACTGGTGATGAAGGACCATGATGGCCACTGAGTCAACAGCCTTTTGAAGTAAACAGGAGTCCAGCCGGTCTTATTGGCCACCATTATCACAGTGTCTGTAGGGTTTTCTATGGTGACAGCGTGATATACGGTTCCCCCGCCAAGATTATTAGGTCCGCTCTGGGTGCAGTAAGTCCTGCAAGCAGTAGTCTACTCTTTTGGGACACACTCTTGTTGTTTTATGAGAGAAACTCCAGGTCAAGTGATGGTCACATGAGTCGTCATGGTGCCCCGTTGCCCCCGGTTATCTCTCTGGAGGTTGGAGTTGGAGGGCCTACTCACTCGAGGTCAGTGTGCCCACGGAGCAAACCCTGCAACTTCAGGGCATGGTTGGGGGTTAGGATCACCACGTGGGGTCCTTTTCCCTTAGGAGGGAGGTGGCCTTTTGGGCTGCTGATTTCCAGGTTTTTAGATACCGCCAGTATCTTGGCCAGATGTGGCAGTGGGCCAAGCCCCTTGGTGACTGTAGTTTATCCTACCTGGATGGCATTCTTGCATTGTTCCATTTCAAGTGGTCCCAGGTTTTGCACTAATACTCCAATGGCGATTCACTTTTCACCAGGAATGTAAAGATCAAAGGGTTTAGCTAAATTAGGGAGTTCCAGGGCAAGGGTTTGAATTGACTGCTCTTTCCATTCTTGAAAGGCCACTTCTGCATTCTATTCAAAAGGATCATCATCTTTTCCTTTCAGTGTTTCATATAGAGGCCCAGCTAGTAGACTGTAGTTAGGGATCCAGAAGCAGCAAACCCTGGCCTCCCCAGGAACCCCTAAGCTGTCTTCTAGTTTTAGATATGGGTAAGGCTGTAAATTGTTTCTTCCCTTTCCTGGGATGGGCTTCTCCGACCTTCTGTGAGAATGAAGCCCAGGCAGGTCACCGTAGTCTGTGATATTTGAGCTTTTTCTTGGACAACCTGTATCCTTTATTGGCTTGGTAGTTCAGAGGTCTCCTTAGTAGGGCTGGCGATCAGAATGTCATCTGCAAATTGAAGGAGTGTTTCCTTTTCCAGAGGTAGAACTTTTAGGTCTTTAGCTGAGCTTTCCCCAAAGATGGTGTGGGAAATTTTGAACCCTTGGGGCAAGACGGCCCAGAAGTATTGTTTTAGTTGTATGTTGAGTCCTGCCACTCACAAGCCAAAATTTCTTGTGACTCTGGGACTAATAGAATACAAAAGAAGGCATCATTGAAGACTAATACAGAATACCATGTCCTGGTGGTTGGTAGAATGACCAGCAGGGTGTAGAATTTAGGAACTACTGGAGGTATATCCTCGGTGGCTTCACTGACTGTCCTGACATCATTTACCAGGACTCCAGCAGCCCGTGGGGCTCTCGAGGTCAGGCCAATCCCAGGATATGGAGATCACCTGTGCAGGTACCCTACCCCCCCCCCCCCCACCCCAGACCACGGGGTTCTCGTGGTCAGGCACCTCCCAGGATACAGAGCTACGCTTGCCGTTACCGTGGCAGGGCTGGGCACACAGGAACCCTGCACATCGCCCTCATTGCAGAGCACTCCCAGCTCACCTGTCACTCAGATCTGACACAGAGCACCTCAGAGCAGGACTTGAACTAACAAACAGCAGCTCCGACAGGTCTGTGACCCTGGGCATCACTCTGTGTGGCCTCCCTCCACCTGGTCTTCCAGAGACTTCCACTGTACCCGTGGGAACCAGGCCTCCGTCTCCACCCACCACCCACCCCTCCTCTCCCTGACTCCTGGGTTCCTCTCATTAGGAGAGGGTTTTCTTGAAGTTGTCTCCCACTCATGGGCCAGATAATATAATTAGAAAACAAGCCAGAGCTGCAGCCCCTTGTCTATCCTGACTCTCAGGAGCCCACACCTGTTCCTTGGACCTGGCCGATTCAGAAAGTTCCATTTTCTGCAACTGAGAGCCCCTGAGGGGTGATTATTGGCTGGCCTGGGAAGCCTGACCATGCCGGCCAGTCCTCCCCAGGTGTGCCCGGGTTCAGATCAATATAAACACCGCTCCAGGCAGCAAGAGCCCCTGCAGCTGTGCCTGACGCCATTTTCTCTGCCCTGTCAGCAGTCTCGGGGCTGGACTGGTGGGAGGGAGTGAGAGGCCACGGCTTTGTGGGTGGTCCAGTGTGAGTGGGGCTCTGCTGGACTTTCTGAAGCAGTTGCCAAGATGCCACCTGCTAAAGAAGAGGATGTGTCACCCATATCTGCCTCTGGAATTTCTCCCTGGGCAGAGGTGAGGAAGGAAGAAAGCAGTGGGGGCCGGGACAGCAGGGGTATCTCAGGCAGGGAAATGGAAAGCTTCCAGAAGAGCACCCAGGGCCAGGACCATCCTGGCTGGCCTGCAGGCACCAAGTCGGCTGGCATGCTGTCGCTCATGTGGCTCCATGGCCCTTCCTCTAGGCTTTCAAGTCCTTGTACATATTCAGGTGTTTTACCTGGGAAGGGTGGGAACATTTCAGCAGCAGCTGGCCTGGGGCTCGGCCCACGTTTACTCTCAGATGCCTCGGCACGGTCCCCCAGCTTTGCAATGAGGACGCTTGTTGCGTGGGGCCTGCTGGCTGAATGGGAGATGATTCCCCACCACTGACCAACTTCAGAACTGTTTACAACTGGAGCAAGTGCCCTGATACAGTTTTCCTCTGTGTAACTTGTGGGTTCTGTTTTTTTTTTCTTTTTTTCATTTTTGGTTCAAGGTAGATTTTATTCCTCTTTTTTGTATTTACAGATATAAGCATTGAAATAATTTATTCATATAAATACATGTATGTGAAGGGAAGAATATTTTTTCTGTTTTAATATTTTTAATTTTATTTTTTTTAACTTTGAATTTTATTTTATTTTTTTATAAAGCAGATTCTTTTTGGTTATCTCTTTTATACATATAAATGTATACATGCCAATCCCAATATTTCAACTCCTCCCACCACCACCCCCAACAGCTTTCCCCCCTTGGTGTCCATACATTTGTTGTCTACATCTGTTGCTCTATTTCTGCCTTGCAAAACGGTTCATCTGTACAATTTTTCTAGGTTCCACATATATGCATTAATAGACAAGATTTGTTTTTCTCTTTCTGACTTACTTCACTCTGTATGACAGTCTCTAGATCCATCAACGTCTCTACAAATGACCCAATTTCATTCCTTTATATGGCTTAGTAATATTCCATTTTATACTTGTACCACATCTTTATGCATTCGTCTGTCTGTGGGCATTTAGGTTGCTTCCATTACCTGGATATTGTAAATAGTGATGCAATGAACATTGCGGTGAATGTCTCTTTTTGATTTATGGTTTTGTCTGGGTATATGCCCAGTAGTGGGATAGCTGTATCATATGGTAATTCTATTCTTAGTTTTATAAGAAACTCCATAATGTTCTCCACAGTGACTGTATCAATTTACATTCCCAACAATAGTGGAAGAGGGTTCCTTATCTCCACACCCATTCCAACATTTGTTGTTTGTAGATTTGCTGATGATGCCCATTCTCACAGGTGTGAGGTGATACACCATGGAGGAGTCTATTTCGTTGAGCAAAGAGTAGGTCTTGTCTATTACATATTGGCTTATGGAACGGTATGTGTGTTAATTTCAGTCTCTGGTTTTATACAGCACCCCAACTCAACTTTCCCCTTAAGCAAGCATAAGATTTTTATCTAAATGTGAGACTCTGTTCGGTTTTGTAATTTAGTTTATGTGTAGCCAAGTTTACACTCCCTCTATTAGTGATATCTTATGTTAATTATCTTTCTGTGTGTGACCTATTTCTCTTAGAATCGTCATAACTAAATCCACTCAATTTGCTGCTACAGGCCTGATGACATTGATTTCATTGCTGAGTGATATTCCGTTGTACGTAGGTAGCACAACTTCTTTATCCATTTTTTTCTTTCTGGGATATTTAATTTGTACTGGACTCGAGGTTCTTGTAAACACAGCAGCCCTAAATTTTGTGTTGGCTGTGTCTTGTTGATTTTAAATTTCCTAAGCTATAGGGCCAAAAGTGGAAGTGCCCTAGGCTCTGGAGCTTTGTTTTTCAGATGTTTCAGGATACACCATAAACATCTCCAGAGTGTCTGTTGGCAGTTTACATCCCGCCATTCAGCATAACAAGGCTCCCTGTTCTCCATGGCCTGTCCTGTGTTTCCGGTTTTTACACTTTTTTCAGATGGCCCTTTTGACGAATGGGAAATGAGACTTCATTGTAGTGCGGATTTCCATTGCTGGAGTGCTTTGTTGGCCAAAAAGGACATATGCGTTTTTTCTGAATATATTCAGGAAAAAATGTATATGCACTTTTTGTCCAAGTGCATCACTGTCAAAGATCTGCCGCTTTTCACATGCTTTAAATGCAATTCCAATCTACCTCCTGATATATGATTCCTGCAATTCTGCCTCGTTTTCAAGTCCTCTTTGCAGACTTACTTCCATATATTTTTGCCAATAGCTGTCATTTATAACTCTGCAGGTTTGTGAATTACAGCGCCCGTGATTTCCTTTCTTAACTCGCTTCCTTGAAAGCTTGCCACAAAACCGCAGATTTGCTTAAGGCCGTAATCAGGGTGTGGCCCGGCACTCTGAGCCTTTGGTTAATTCCTCTTCCTGGTGGGAAATTAGAGTTAAATGTGCCCCTCCAGACACCTGCCTCACTCCTTGCCCCTTGGTGATGTGTGTCCTCTGGTTTGAGGCCACATGTGATGGGTTCCTCATCTTTTGATGATGTGGCCCCACTGGTGTGAGGACACTCCTGCCTGCTTCCCATCCCCTTGGTGATGTGGTCTCTCCGGCGAGAGTATGATCCTGGTTGGGTTCCTCACACTTCTGTGAGGTGGGCCCTCTTCTCTGAGGTCATTCTTGCCTGGCTGGCACACCCCGCCTTGGCGACGTCGGCCCTCTGGTGGCAGTTGGAGCCTGCTGGGAGCCTCCTCCCCTCGGTGATGAGGCCCTCTGGCAGCAGGCCCTAACTACTGGGTTCCCACATTTTCTGATACATGCTAAGTGGTGCGAGGGCACTCCTGCCAGGTTCCCATCCCCATGGGCATGTGGGCCTTCTGCTCTAAGGTCCCAACACCTGTGTTGTTCACCGTTTCATGATGTTGGCTCTCTGGTGTTAGTTCACTTAGTTCTAGATCCCATAGACTTTGTGCTCTGAGCCGCCTGCTGGGAGTTTCCTACTGCTGGATTCCTTACCTTTTCTATTCTTTGTGTCCTGTGTTTTCATGCTCCTCCTTCCTAACGCACTCCCAGCCCCTTTGTGATGTAGGTCCTCTGGTTTGAGGCCACCTGTGCCGGTTTCCTCACCTTTATTGATGTGGCCCCACTGGTGTGAGGACACTCCTGCCTGGTTCCCATCCCCTTGGTGATGGGGGCCCTCTGTGAGAGTCTGATCCTGGCTCGATTCCTCACACTTCTGGGAGGTGGGCCCTCTGCTGTGAGGTCACTCCTGCCTGGCTGGCACACGTCACCTTGGCGATGTGCGCCCTCAGTTGGGAGTTGGTGCCTGCTGGGAGTCTCCACCCCTCGGTAATGAGGACCCTCTGGCGTCAGGCCCTAACTCATGGGCTCCCAAAATTTTCTGATGTGCAGCCTGTCATGCGAGTACACTCCTGCCAGGGTCCCATTCCCATGGGGATGTGGGCTTTCTGCTCTGAGGTCCCAACGGCTGGGTTGCTCACAGTGTCAGAATGTGGGCCGTCTACTGTGAGTTCACTCCGCCATGGATCCCATAGCCTCGGTGCTCTGGGCCACCTGCTTGGAGCTTCCAACTGCGGGGTTCCTCACCTTTTTTATTCTATGGGCCCTCTGTTGTGAGTCTCCTCCTGCATGCCTCACTCCCAGCCCTTTCGTGATGTGTGTCCCCTTGTTTGAGGCCACATGTGCTGTGTTCCTCACCTTTCGCTGATGTGGCCCCACTGGTGTGAGGACACTCCTGCCTGGTTTCCATCCCCTTGGTGATGTGGGCCCTCTGGTTAGAGTCTGATCCTGGTTGGGCTCCTCACACTTCTGTGAGGTGGGTCCTCTGCTGTGAGGTAACTCCTGCCTGGCTTGCTCCCGTTGCCTTGGTGACGTCGGCCCTCTGGTGGCATTTGGAGCCTGCTGGTAGCCTCCTCTCCTCGGTGATGAGGGCTCTCTGGCGTCAGGCCCTAACTGCTGGGTTCCCACATTTTCTGATATGTTCTAAGTTGTGCGAGGACACTCCTGCGAGGTTCCCATCCCCATGGGGATGTGGGCCTTCTGCTCTGAGGTCCCACCGGCTGGGTTGCTCACAGTTTCATGATGTGGGCCCTCTGCTGTGAGTTCACTGTGGCCTGGATCCCATAGACTCCGTGCTCTGGGCCACCTGCTGGGAGGTTCAAACTGCTGGATTCCTCACATTTTTTATTCTGTGGGCTCTGTGTTTTTAGGCTACTCCTGCCTGCCTCACTCGGAGCACCTTGGAAATGTGGGTCCTCTGGTTTAGGCCACATGTGCTGGGTTCCTCACCTTTCTATAATGTGGCCCCACTGGTGTGAGGACACTCCTGCCTTGTTCCGATCCCCTTGGTGATGTGGGTTCTCTGGTGAGAGTCTTATCCTGGCTGGGTTCCTCACCCTTCTGTGAGGTCGGCCCTCTGCTGTGAGGTCACTCCTGCGTGACTGTCACACGTCACCTTGGTGACATGGGCCCTCAGTTGGGAGTTGGTGCCTGCTGGGAGTCTCCTCCCCTCGGTAATGAGGGCCCTCTGGCGTCAGGCCCTAACTCCTGAGCCCCCAAAATATTCTGATGTGCACCCTGTGGTGCGAGTACACTCCTGCCAGGTTCCCAACCCCATGGGAATGTGGGCCTTCTGCTCTGAGGTCCCAACGTTGGGGTGCTCAGTTTCATGATGAGGGCCCTCTGGTGTGAGTTCACTCCGGCCTGGATCCCATAGCCTCGCTGCTGCTGGCCGACTGCAGGGAGGTTCCAACTGCGGGATTCCTCACCTTTTTTCTTCTAGGGGCCCTCTGTTTTGAGACTCCTCCTGCCTGCTTCACTCCAGGCCCCATGGTGATGTGTGTCCTCTGGTTTGAGGCTACGTGTGCTGGGTCCCTCACCTTTCGATGATGTGGCCCCACTGGTGTGAGGACACTCCTGCCTGGTTCCTATCCCCTTGGTGATGTGGGTCCTCTGGTGAGAGTGTGATCCTGGCTGGGTTCCTGACCCTTCTGTGAGGTGGGCCCTCTGCTATGAGGTCACTCCTGCCTGGATGGCTCACGTCGCCTTGGCTACGTAGGCCCTCTGTTGGCCACTGAAGCATGCTGGGAGCCTCCTACCCTCTTTAATGAGGGCCCTGGAAAAACCGCATATGCCCTTTTCACCATGGGCATCATTGTCGAGGTTCTGCCTCTTTTACTATGCTTTCAAAGGACTTCCCGTTTACCTCTTGAAATCGTATTCCTGGAATTCTGCCCTGCTTTCAAGTCCTCTTCGCAGCCTTACTTCAGACATTTTTGGACGATAGCTGTCATTCATAACTCTGCACATTTGTGAATGGCAGTGGCCCTGAGCTCCTTTCTTCAACTCGCTTTCTTCTGAGCTGGCCGCAAAACTGCAGGATTGCTTCAGGACCTAATCTGGTTCCGGCACAGCATGCTGAGCCTTTGGCTATTTCCTCTTCCTAGTGGGAAATGAGTGTTAAATGTACCCATGCATATACCTACAGCTAGTCTCTCATTGGTTCTCCCTCTTCCTGATGATCTTGCGCAGAAATTGCAAACTGTGCCAAACAGGAGGTTAAAGGCACTGACTCTCCAAGTGGGGAGAGTGTTAGTAAAGGTTCCGGAATGGTGAACCCAAGTACCAGAGGACGAAGACTGAGATTCATTTAAAAATGTTTACCGGTCACACGGTGGACCATACTCTGGGTTTCCCATGCATGTTTTAGCCGAAGGAAGAATCCCTTAAACCTGGAGAGTTGGGACCCATGGAATGGGTACCATGCAGTATGCCTTCAAAGGGTCTGCATTTGCTCACCGAACCTCAACAATGCTATCAGCCCGAAGTGTCCGGCCTTATGTCTCACCCAGCCCTGGGTGTAGATGTGGTAAATCCAGGTTGCATCACAAGCCCTGAATGAATTATTTAAGAAGTGCTCTCTATTTCACTGTCATTGTGTTTTGTTTTTGTAATTTATTTTGATAAGGGGATTTATTGGATTTTCACTGCTGCGTTTATGCCGCTGTACACACGCTTGATTCTCTTACGAAGACATATAAATCCATGGGTTGTAAGATTCTTACTAGTCAGGTATATTCCTAGGCGTTGAATATGTGGTGTTGAGTCCATTTCGTTGAGCAAGGAGTAGGCCTTGACTCTAATATATTTGGCTTATGGAAGGGTATCTGTGGTAATTTCAATCTCTGGTTTTATGCAGCACCCCAACTCACATTTCCCCTTAAGCAAGCATAAGTTTGTTTTCTAAATTTGAGACCCTGTTCTGTTTTGTAATTCAGTTCATGTGTAGCCAAGTTTAAATTCCATGTATTAGTGATATCTTATGATGTTTCTTTTTCTGTGTGACTTATTTCACATAAAATCATCGTACCTGAATCCACTCATTATGCTGCTACGGGCCTGATGACATAGATTTCATTGCTGAGTGATATTCCATTGTACGTACGTAACACAACTTCTGTATCCATTTTTCGCTTTCTGGGATATATATCTAGTTCTGTAGACGAGGTTCTTGTAAATAGAGCCGTCCCAAACTTTGGGGTGGATGTGTGTTTTTGATTTTAATGTCCCTAAGCTACAGGACCATAAGTGGAAATGTTGTAAGCTCCATCGCTTTGTTTTTTAGGTGTTTCAGGAAACACCATACACTTCTCCAGAGTAGCAGTTGGCAATTTATATCCCGCCCATTAACATAACAAGGCTCCCTATTCTCCATGGCCCATCCTGCCTTTCTAGATTTACAGTATTTTCAGATGGCCCTTTTGACTGGGGGGCAGTGAGCCTTCATTGTAGCGCAGATTTGTTTACACGCTTGCTTGGTTGGCAAAAAAGGGCGTATGCGATTTTTCCTGAATATATTCAGGAAAAAACACATACGCACTTTTTGGCCAAGTGCATCATTGTCAACGTTTTCCCTCTTTTCGTATGCTTTAAATGCAATTCCAGTGTACCCCTTGAAATCGTTTTCCTGCAATTCTGCCCCACATTCAAGTCCTCTTTGCAGCTTTACTTCAATATATTTTTGGACGATAGCTGTCATTTATAACTCTGCAGGTTTGTGAATTACAGTGTCCCTGAGCTCCTTTCTTCAACTCGCTTTCTTGTGAGCTGGCCGAAAAACCGCAGGATTGCTTCAGGCCTTAATCTGGTTCCGGCACGGCATGGTGAGCCTTTGGCTATTTCCTCTTCCTGGTGGGAAATGAGCGTGAAATTTGCCCATGCAGATACCTACAGCTAATCTCTCATTGGTTCTCCCTCTTCCTGATGATCTTGCGCAGAAATTGCAAACTGTGCCAAACAGGAGGTTAAAGGCACTGACTCTCCAAGTGGGGAGAGTGTTAGTAAAGGTTATGGAATGGTGAACCCGAGTACCAGGGGAGGAAAACTGAGATGCATTTGAAAACGTTTCCCAGTCACACAGTGCACCATACTGTGGGTTTACCTTGCATGTTTTAGGTGAAGGAAGAATCCCTTCAACCTGGAGAGTTGGGATCCATGGAATGGGTACCATGAAGTATGACTTCAAAGGGTCTACATTTGCTCACCGAACCTCACCAATGCTATCAGCCCGAAGTGTCCAACATTATGTCTCACTCAGCTCTGGGTGTAGATGTGGTAAATCCAGGTTGCATCACAAGCCCTGAAAGAATTATTTAAGAATTGCTCTCTATTTCACTGTCATTGTGTTTTGTTTTTGAAATTTATTTTGATAATGGGATTTATCGGATTCTCACTGCTGCGTTTAGCCCACTGTACACATGCCTGATTTCCTTATGGAGACATATAAATCCATGGGTTTTAAGATTTTACTTGTCAGGTATCTTCCCAGGCGTTGAATATGGGGTGTTGAATCCATTTCGTTGAGCAAGGAGTAGGTCTTGTCTATTATATATTTGGCTTATGGAACGGTATCTGTGCTAATTTCAATCTCTGGTTTTATGCAGCACCCCAACTCACCTTTCCCCATAAGCAAGCCTAAGTTGGTTTTCTAAATTTGAGACCCTGTTCTGTTTTGTAATTCAGTTCATGTGTAGCCAAGTTTACATTCCGTGTATTAGTGATATCTTATGATGTTTCTTATTCTGTGTGACTTATTTCTCGTAGAATCATCGTACCTGAATCCACTCATTATGCCGCTATGGGCCTGATGACGTAGATTTCATTGCTGAGTGATATTCCATTGTACGTGCGTACCACAACATCTTTATGCATTTTTTGCTTTCTGGGATATTTAACTTGTACCGTAGACAAGGTTCCTGTAAACAGAGCCGTCCCAAACTTTGGGGTGGCTGTGTGATTTTGATTTTACTTTCAGTAAACTATAGGACCATAAGTGGAAGTGCCATAGGCTGTGTTGCTTTGTTTCCTACGTGTTTCAAGAAACATCATACACTTCTCCAGAGTGGCTTTTGGCAATTTACATCCCACCCATCAGCATAACAAGGCTCCCTGTTCTCCATGACCTGTCCTGCCATTCTGGATTTTACACTTTTTTCAAATGGCCCTTTTGACCGGGGGGCAGTGAGACTTCATTGTAGTGCAGATTTCCTTTACATGCTTGCTTGGTTGGCCAAAAAGGGCGTATGCGTTTTTTCCTGAATATATTCAGGAAAAAACGCATACGCCCTTTTTGCCCAAGTGCATCATTGTCGACCTTCTGCCTCTTTTCCTATGCTTTAAGTGCATTTCCAGTCTACCCCCTGAAACCGTTTTCCTGAAATTCTGCCCCGCTTTCAAGTCCTCTTCGAAGACTTACTTCAATACATTTTTGGACGATAGCTGTCATTCATAACTCTGCAGGTTTGTGAATTACAGTGCCCCTGAGCTCCTATCTTCAACACGCTTTCTTGTGAGCTGGCCGCCAAACCACAGGATTGCTTCAGGCCCTAATCTGTTTCCGGCAGGGCACGCTGAGCCTTTGGTTAATTCCTCTTCCTGGTGGGAAATGAGCGTTCCATTTGCCCGTGCAGACACCTACAGCTAGTCTCTCATTGGTTCTCCCTATTCCTGTTCATCTTGCGCAGATATTGCAAACTGTGACAAACAGGAGGTTAAAGACACTGACTCTCCAATTGGGGATAGTGTTAGTAAAGCGTCTGGAACGGTGCACCCGAGTACCAGGGGACGAAACCTGAGATGCATTTGAAAACGTTTCCCAATCACACGGTGGACCATACTCTGGTTTTCCCATGCATGTTTTAGCTGAAAGAAGAATCCCTGAAACCTGGAGAGTTGGGATCCATGGAATGGGTACCATGCAGTATGACTTCAAAGGTTCTGTCTTTGCTCACCGAACATCACCAATGCTATCAGCCCGAAGTGTCCAGCCTTATGTTTCAACCAGCTCTCGGTGCAGATGTGGTAAATCCAGGTTGCATCACAAGCCCTGAATGAATTATTTAAGAATTGGTCTCTATTTCACTGTCATTGTGTTTTGTTTTTGAAATTTATTTTGATAATGGGATTTATCGGATTTTCACTGCTGCGTTTACGCCACTGTACACACGCTTGACTTCCTTATGGAGACATATAAATCCATGGGTCTTAAGATTCTTACTTGTCAGGTATATTCCCAGACGTTGAATATGGGGTGTTGAGTCCATTTCGTTGAGCAAGGAGTAGGTCTTGTCTATTATATATTTGGCTTATGGAATGGTATCTGTGCTAATTTCAATCTCTGGTTTGATGCAGCACCCCAACTCACCTTTCCCCATAAGCAAGCATAAGTTGGTTTTCTAAATTTGAGACCCTGTTCTGTTTTGTAATTCAGTTCATGTGTAGCCAAGTTTACGTTCCGTGTATTAGTGATATCTTATGATCTTTCTTTTTCTGTGTGACTTATTTCTCGTAGAATCGTTTACCTGAATCCACTCATTATGCCGCTACGGGCGTGATGACGTAGATCTCATTGCTGAGTGATATTGCATTGTACGTACGTACCACAACTTCTTTATCCATTTTTAGCTTTCTCGGATATTTAACATGTACCGTAGACGAGGTTCTTGTAAACAGAGCCGTCCCAAACTTTGGGGTGGCTGTGTGTTTTTGATTTTAATTTCCCTAAGCTCTAGGACCCTAAGTGGAAGTGCCATAGGCTGTGTTGCTTTGTTTCCTACGTGTTTCAGGAAACACCATACACTTCTCCAGAGTGGCTTTTGGCAATTTACATCCCGCCCCTCAGCATAACAAGGCTCCCTGTTCTCCATGACCTGTCCTGCCTTTATGGATTTTACACTTGTTTCAGATGGCCCTTTTGACCGGGGAGCAGTGAGACTTCATTGTAGTGCAGATTTCCTTTACACGCTTGCTTGGTTGGCCAAAAAGGGCGTATGCGTTTTTTCCTGAATATATTCAGGAAAAAACGCATACGCCCTTTTTGGAAAAGTGCATCATTTTCGACATTCTGCCTCTTTTCCTATGCTTTAAGTGCAATTCCAGTCTACCCCCAGAAATCGTTTTCCTGAAATTCTGCCCCGCTTTCAAGTCCTCTTCGAAGACTTACTTCAATAAATTTTTGGACGATAGCTGTCCTTCATAACTCTGCAGGTTTGTGAATTACAGTGCCCCTGAGCTCCTTTCTTCAACTCGCTTTCTTGTGAGCTGGCCGCAAAACAGCAGGATTGCTTCAGGCCCTAATCTGGTTCCGGCAGGGCATGCTGAGCCTTTGGTTAATTCCTCTTCCTGGTGGGAAATGAGCGTTCCATTTGCCCGTGCAGACACCTACAGCTAGTCTCTCATTGGTTCTCCCTATTCCTGTTCATCTTGCGCAGAATTTGCAAACTGTGACAAACAGGAGGTTAAAGGCCCTGACTCTCAAAGTGGGGAGAGTGTTAGTAAAGCATCTGGAATGGTGAACCCGAGTAAAAGGGGAAGAAACCTGAGATGCACTTGAAAACGTTTCCCAATCACATGGTGGACCATGCTCTGGGTTTCCCATGCATGTTTTAGCTGAAGGAAGAATCCCTTAAACCTGGAGAGTTGGGACCCATGGAATGGGTACAATGCAGTATGACTTCAAAGGGTCTGCGTTTGCTCACCGAACCTCACCAATGCTATCAGCCCGAAGTGTCCAGCCTTATGTCTCACCCAGCTCTGGTTGTAGATGTGGTAAATCCAGGTTGCATCACATGCCCTGAATGAATTACTTAAGAATTGCTCCCTATTTCACTGTCATTGTGTTTTGTTTTTGAAATTTATTTTGATAATGGGATTTATCGGATTTGCACTGTGGTGTTTAGGCCGCTGTACACACGCTTGATTTCCTTATGGAGACATATAAATCCATGGGTCTTAAGATTCTTACTTGTCAGGTATATTCCCAGGCGTTGAATATGGTGTGTTGAGTCCGTTTCGTTGAGCAAGGTGTAGGTCTTGTCTATAATATATTTGGCTTATGGAACGGTATCTGTGCTAATTTCAATCTCTGGTTTTATGCAGCACCCCAACTCACCTTTCCCCATAAGCAAGCATTAGTTGGGTTTCTAAATTTGAGACCCTGTTCTCTTTTGTAATTCAGTTCATGTGTAGCCAAGTTTACGTTCCGTGAATTAGTGATCTCTTATGATGTTTCTTTTTCTGTGTGACTTATGTCTCGTATGATCGTCATACCTGAATCCACTCATTATGCCGCTACGGGCCTGATGACGTAGATCTCATTGCTGAGTGATATTCCATTGTACGTACATACCACAACTTCTTTATCTATTTTTTGCTTTCTCGGATATTTAACTTGTACCGTAGACGAGGTCCTTGTAAACAGAGCCGTCCCAAACTTTGGGGTGGCTGTGTGTTTTTGATTTTAATTTCCCTAAGCTATAGGACCAGAATTGGAAGTGCCATAGGCTGTGATGCTTTGTTTCCTACGTGTTTATGGAAACACCATACACTTCTCCAGAGTGGCTCTTGGCAATTTACATCCCGCCCATCAGCATAACAAGGCTCCCTGTTCTCGATGACCTGTCCTGCCTTTCTGGATTTTACATTTTTTTCTGATGGCCCTTTTGACCAGTTGGAAGAGAGACTTCACTGTAGTTCAGATTTCCTTTACACGCTTTCTTGGTTGGCCAAAAAGGGCGTATGCATTTTTTCCTGAATAAATTCAGGAAAAACTGCATACGCGCTTTTTGGCCAAGTGCATCACTCTCGACATTCTGCCTCTTTTCCTATGCTTTAAGTGCAATTCCAGTCTACCCCCTGAAATCATTTTTCTGAAATTCTGCCCCGCTTTAAAGTCCTCTTCGATGACTGACTTCAATACATTTTTGGACGATAGCTGTCATTCATAACTCTGCAGGTTTGTGAATTACAGTGCCTCCGAGCTCCTTTCTTCAACTCGCTTTCTTGTGAGCTGTCCGCAAAACAGCAGGATTGCTTCAGGCCCTAATCTGGTTCCGGCAGGTCACGCTGAGCCTTTGGTTAATTCCTCTTCCTGGTGGGAAATGAGCGTTCCATTTGCCCGTGCAGACACCTACAGCTAGTCTCTCATTGTTTCTCCCTATTCCTGTTCATCTTGCGCAGAATTTGCAAACTGTGACAAACAGGAGGTTAAAGGCACTGACTCTCCAAGTGGGGAGAGTGTTAGTAAAGCATCTGGAATGGTGAACCCGAGTAAAAGGGGAAGAAACCTGAGATGCATTTGAAAACGTTTCCCAGTCACACGGTGGACCATACTCTAGGTTTCCCATGCATGTTTTAGGTGAAGGAAGAATCCCATAAACCTGGAGAGTTGGGACCCATGGAGTGGGTACCATGCACTATGACTTCAAAGGGTCTGCGCTTGGTCACCGAACCTCACCAATGCTATCAGCCCGAAGTGTCCAGCCTTATGTCTCACCCAGCTCTGGGTGTAGATGTGGTAAATCCAGGATGCATCACAAGCCCTGAATGAATTATATAAGAATTGCTCTCTATTTCACTGTCATTGTGTTGTGTTTTTGAAATTTATTTTGATAATGGGATTTATCAGATTTACACTGCTTCGTTTAGTCCGCTGTACACATGCTTGATTTCCTTATGGAGACATATAAATCCATGGGTCTTAAGATTCTTACTTGTCAGGTATATTCCCAGGCGTTGAATATGGGGTGTTGAGTCCATTTCGTTGAACAAGGAGTAGGTCTTGTCTATTATATATTTGGCTTATGGAAAGGTATCTGTGCTAATTTCAATCTCTGGTTTGATGCAGCACCCCAACTCACCTTTCCCCATAAGCAAGCATAATTTACTTTTCTAAATTTGAGACCCTGTTCTCTTTTGTAATTCAGTTCATGTGTAGCCACGTTTACCAAACGTGTATTAGTGATATCTTATGATGTTTCTATTTCTGTGTGATTATTTCTCATAGAATCGTCGTACCTGAATCCACTCATTATGCCGCCACAGGCCTGATGACGTAGATTGCATTGCTGAGTGATATTCCATTGTACGTACGTACCACAACTTCTTTATCCATTTTTTTCTTTCTCGGATATTTAACATGTACCGTAGACGAGGTTCTTGTAAACAGAGCCGACCCAAACATTGGGGTGGCTGTGTGTTTTTGATTTTAATTTCCCTAAGCTATAGGACCCTAAGTGGAAGTGCCATAGGCTGTGTTGCTTTGTTTCCTACGTGTTTCAGGAAACACCATACATTTCTCCAGAGTGGCTGTTGGCAATTTACATCCCGCCGATCAGCATAACAAGGCTCCCTGTACTCCATGACCTGTCCTGCCTTCCTGGATTTTACAATTTTTTCAGATGGCCCTTTTGACCGGGGGGCAGTGAGAGTTCATTGTAGTGCAGATTTCCTTTACACGCTTGCTTGGTTTGCAAAAAAGGGCTTATGGGTTTGTTTCTGAATATATTCAGGAAAAAACGCATACGCCCTTTTTGGCCAAGTGCATCATTGTCAACATTCTGCCTTTTTTCGTATGCTTTAAGTGCAATTCCAGTCTACCCCATGAAATCGTTTTCCTGAAATTCTGCCCCACTTTCAAGTCCTCTTCGAATACTGACTTCAATACATTTTTGGACGATAGCTGTCATTCATAACTCTGCAGGTTTGTGAATTACAGTGCCCCTGAACTCCTTTCTTCGACTCGCTTTCTTGTGAGCTGGCCGCAAAACCGCAGAATTGCTTCAGGCCCTCATCTGGTTCCGGCAGGGCACGCTGAGCATTTGGTTAATTCCTCTTCCTGGTAGGAAATGAGCGTTCCATTTGCACGTGCAGACACCTACAGGTAGTCTCTCATTTGTTCTCCTTATTCCTGTTCATCTTGCGCAGAATTTGCAAACTGTGCCAAACAGGACGTTAAAGGCACTGACTCTCCAAGTGGGGAGAGTGTTAGTAAAGCGTCTGGAACGGTGAACTCGAGCACCAGGGAATGAAACCTGAGATGCATTTTAAAACGTTTCCCAATCACATGGTGGACCATGCTCTGGGTTTCCCATGCATGTTTTAGCTGAAGGAAGAATCCCTTAAACCTGGAGAGTTGGGACCCATGGAATGGGCACCATGCAGTATGACTTCAAAGGGTCTGCGTTTGCTCACCGAACCTCACCAATGCTATCAGCCCGAAGTGTCCAGCCTTATGTCTCACCCAGCTCTGGGTGTAGATGTGGTAAATCCAGGTTGCATCACATGCCCTGAATGAATTATTTAAGAATTGCTCCCTATTTCACTGTCATTGTGTTTTGTTTTTGAAATTTATTTTGATAATGGGATTTATCGGATTTGCACTGCGGTGTTTAGGCCGCTGTACACACGCTTGATTTCCTTATGGAGACATATAAATCCATGGGTCTTAAGATTCTTACTTGTCAGGTATATTCCCAGGCGTTGAATATGGTGTGTTGAGTCCGTTTCGTTGAGCAAGGTGTAGGTCTTGTCTATTATATATTTGGCTTATGGAACGGTATCTGTGCTAATTTCAATCTCTGGTTTTATGCAGCACCCCAACTCACCTTTCCCCATAAGCAAGCATTAGTTGGTTTTCTAAATTTGAGACCCTGTTCTCTTTTGTAATTCAGTTCATGTGTAGCCAAGATTACGTTCCGTGAATTAGTGATCTCTTATGATGTTTCTTTTTCTGTGTGACTTATGTCTCGTACGATCGTCATACCTGAATCCACTCATTATGCCGCTACGGGCCTGATGACGTAGATCTCATTGCTGAGTGATATTCCATTGTACGTACATACCACAACTTCTTTATCTATTTTTTGCTTTCTCGGATATTTAACTTGTACCATAGACGAGGTTCTTCTAAACAGAACCGTCCCAAACTTTGGGGTGGCTGTGTGTTTTTGATTTTAATTTCCCTAAGCTATAGGACCATAATTGGAAGTGCCATAGGCTGTGATGCTTTGTTTCCTACGTGTTTCTGGAAACACCATACACTTCTCCAGAGTGGCTCTTGGCAATTTACATCCCGCCCATCAGCATAACAAGGCTCCCTGTTCTCCATGACCTGTCCTGCCTTTCTGGATTTTACATTTTTTTCTGAAGGCCCTTTTGACCGGGGGGAAGAGAGACTTCATTGTAGTTCAGATTTCCTTTACACGCTTTCTTGGTTGGCCAAAAAGGGCGTATGCATTTTTTCCTGAATAAATTCAGGAAAAAACGCACACGCCCTTTTTGGCCAAGTGCATCACTCTCGACATTCTGCCTCTTTTCCTATGCTTTAAGTGCAATTCCAGTCTACCCCCTGAAATCATTTTCCTGAAATTCTGCCCCGCTTTCAAGTTCTCTTCGAAGACTGACTTCAATACATTTTTGGACGATAGCTGTCATTCATAACTCTGCAGGTTTGTGAATTACAGTGCCTCCGAGCTCCTTTCTTCAACTAGCTTTCTTGTGAGCTGGCCGCAAAACCGCAGGATTGCTTCAGGCCCTCATCTGGTTCCGGCAGGGGACGCTGAGCCTTTGGTTAATTCCTCTTCCTGGTGGGAAATGAGCGTTCCATTTGACCGTGCAGACACCTACAGCTAGTCTCTCATTGGTTCTCCCTATTGCTGTTCATCTTGCGCAGAAATTGCAAACTGTGCCAAGCAGGAGGTTAAAGGCACTGACTCTCCAAGTGGGGAGAGTGTTAGTAAAGCGTCTGGAACGGTGAACACGAGTACCAGGGGCGAAACCTGAGATGCATTTGAAAACGTTTCCTAATCAGACGGTTGACCATACTCTGGGTTTCCCATGCATGTTTTAGCTGAAGGAAGAATCCCTTAAACCTGGAGAGTTGGGACCCATGGAATGGCTACCATGCAGTATGACTTCAAAGGGTCTGCGTTTGCTCACCGAACCTCACCAATGCTATCAGCCCGAAGTGTCCAGCCTTATGTCTCACCCAGCTGTGGGTGTAGATGTGGTAAATCCAGGTTGCATCACAAGCCCTGAATGAATTATTTAAGAATTGCTCTCTATTTCACTGTCATTGTGTTTTGTTTTTGAAATTTATTTTGATAATGGGATTTATCGGATTCTCACTGCTGCGTTTAGGCCGCTGTACACACGCTTGATTTCCTTATGGAGACATATAAATCCATGGGTCTTAAGATTCTTACTTGTCAGGTATATTCCCAGGCGTTGAATATGATGTGTTGAGTCCATTTCGTTGAGCAAGGAGTAGGTCTTCTCTATTATATACTTGGCTTACGGAACGGTATCTGTGCTAATTTCAATCTCTGGTTTTATGCAGCACCCCAACTCACCTTTCCCCATAAGCAAGCATAAGTTTGTTTTCTAAATTTGAGACCCTGTTCTGTTTTGTAATTCAGTTCATGTGTAGCCAAGTTTAAGTTCCGTGTATTAGTGATAGCTTATGATGTTTCTTTTTCTGTGTGACTTATTTCTCGTACAATGGTCGTACGTGAATCCACTTATTATGCCGCTATGGGCCTGATGACGTAGATTTCATTGCTGAGTGATATTCCATTGTACGTACGTACCACAATTTCTTTATCCATTTTTTGCTTTCTCGGATATTTAACTTGTACCGTAGACGAGGTTCTTGTAAACAGAGCCGTCCCAAACATTGGGGTGGCTGTGTGTTTTTGATTTTAATTACCCTAAGCTATAGGACCATAAGTGGAAGTGCCATAGGCTGTGTTGCTTTGATTCCTAGGTGTTTCGGGAAACACCCTACACTTCTCCAGAGTGGCCGTTTGAAACTTACATCCCGCCCATCAGCATAACAAGGCTCCCTGTTCTCCATGACCTGTCCTGCCTTTCTGGATTTTACACTTTTTTCAGATGGCCATTTTGACCGGGGGCAGTGAGACTTCATTGTAGTGCAGATTTTCTTTATACGCTTGCTTGGTTGGCCAAAAACCGCGTATGCGTTTTTTCCTGAATATGTTGAGGAAAAACGCATACGCCCTTTTGGGCCAAGTGCATCATTGTCGACATTCTGCCTCTTTTCCTATGCTTTAAGTGCAATTCCAGTCTACCCCCTGAAATCGTTTTCCTGAAAGTCTGCCCTGCTTTCAAGTCCTCTTCGAAGACTTACTTCAATACATTTTTGGACGATAGCTGTCATTCATAACTCTGCAGGTTTGTGAATTACAGTGCACCTGAGCTCCTTTCTTCAACTCGCTTTCTTGTGAGCTGGCCACAAAACCGCAGGGTTGCTTCAGGCCCCCATCTTGTTCCGGCAGCGCATGCTGAGCCTTTGGTTAATTCCTGTTCCTGGTGGGAAATGAGCGTTCCATTTGCCCGTGCAGACACCTACATCTAGTCTCTCATTGGTTCTCCCTATTGCTGTTCATCTTGCGCAGAAATTGCAAACTGTGACAAACAGGAGGTTAAAGGCACTGACTCTCCAAGTGGGGAGAGTGTTAGTAAAGCGTCTGGAACGGTGAAACCGATTACCAGGGGACGAAACCTGAGATGCATTTGAAAACGTTTCCCAATCACACGGTGGACCATACTCTGGGTTTCCCATGCATGTTTTAGCTGAAGGAAGAATCCCTTAAACCTGGAGAGTTGGGACCCATGGAATGGGTACCATGCAGTATGACTTCAAAGGGTCTGCGTTTGCTCACCGAACCTCACCAATGCTATCAGCCCGAAGTGTCCAGCCTTATGTCTCACCCAGCTCTGGGTGTAGATGTGGTAAATCCAGGTTGCATCAAAAGCCCTGATTGAATTATTTAAGAATTGCTCTCTATTTCACTGTCATTGTGTTGTGTTTTTGAAACTAATTTTGATAATGGGATTTATCGGATTTTCACTGCTGCGTTTAGGCCACTGTACACACGCTTGACTTCCTTATGGAGACATATAAATCCATGGGTCTTAAGATTCTTATTGTCAGATATATTCCCAGGCGTTGAATATGGGGTGTTGAGTCCATTTCGTTGAGCAAGGAGTAGGTCTTGTCTATTATATATTTGGCTTATGGAACGGTGTCTGTGCTAATTTCAATCTCTGGTTTGATGCAGCACCCCAACTCACCTTTCCCCATAAGCAAGCATATGTTGGTTTTCTAAATTTGAGACCCTGTTCTGTTTTGTAATTCAGTTCATGTGTAGCCAAGTTTACGTTCCGTGTATTAGTGATATCTTATGATGTTTCTTTTTCTGTGTGACTTATTTCTCGTAGAATCGTCGTACCTGAATCCACTCATTTTGCCTCTACGGGCCTGATGACGTAGATCTCATTGCTGAGTGATATTCCATTGTACGTACGTACCACAACTTCTTTATCCATTTTTTGCTTTCTTGGATATTTAAATTGTACCGTAGACGAGGTTCTTGTATACAGAGCCATCCCAAACTTTGGGGTGGCTGTGTTTTTTTTATTTTAATTACCCTAAGCTATAGGACCCTAAGTGGAAGTGCCATAGGCTGTGTTGCTTTGTTTCCTACGTGTTTCAGGAAACACCATACACTTCTCCAGAGTGGCTGTTGGCAATTTACATCCCGCCCATCAGCATAACAAGGCTCCCTGTTCTCCATGACCTGTCCTGCCTTTCTGGATTTTACACTTTTTTCAGATGGCCATTTTGACCGGGGGCAGTGAGACTTCATTGTAGTGCAGATTTCCTTTACACGCTTGCTTGGTTGGCCAAAAAGGGCGTATGCGTTTTTTCCTGAATATATTCAGGAAAAAACGCATACGCCCTTTTTGTCCAAGTGCATCATTGTCGACATTCTGCCTCTTTTCCTATGCTTTAAGTGCAATTCCAGTCTCCCCCCTGAAATCGTTTTCCTGAAATTCTGCCCCACTTTCAAGTCCTCTTCGAAGACTTTTTTCAATACATTTTTGGACGATAGCTGTCATTCATAACTCTGCAGGTTTGTGAATTACAGTGCCCCTGAGCTCCTTTCTTCAACTCGCTTTCTTGTGAGCTGGCCGCAAAACGGCAGGATTGCTTCAGGCCCTAATCTGGTTCGGGCAGGGCATGCAGAGACTTTAGTTAATTCCTCTTCCTGGTTAGAAATGCGCCTTCCATTTGCCAGTGCAGACACCTAGAGCTAGTCTCTCATTGGTTCTCCCTATTCCTGTTCATCCTGCGCAGAAATTGTAAACTGTGCCAAACAGGAGGTTAAAGGCACTGACTTTCCAAGTGGGGAGATTGTTAGTAAAGCGTCTGGAACGGTGAACCCGAGTACCAGGGGTCGAAACCTGAGATGCATTTGAAAACGTTTCCCAATCATACGGTGGACCATACTCTGGGATTCCCATGCATGTTTTATTTGAAGGAAGAGTCCCTTAAACCTGGAGAGTTGGGACCCATGGAATGGGTACCATGCAGTATGACTTCAAAGGGTCTGCGGTTGCTCACCGAACCTCACCAATGCTATCAGCCCGAAGTGTCCAGCCTTACGTCTCACCCAGCTCTGGGTGTAGATGTGGTAAATCCAGGTTGCATCACAAGCCATGAATGAATTATTTAAGAATTGCTCTCTATTTCACTGTCATTGTGCTTTGTTTGTGAAATTTATTATGATAATGGGATTTATCGGATTTTCACTGCTGCATTTAGGCCGCTGTACACACGCTTGATTTCCTTATGGAGACATATAAATCCATGGGTCTTAAGATTCTTACTTGTCAGGTATATTCCCAGGCGTTGAATATGGGGTGTTGAGTCCATTTCGTTGAGCAAGGAGTAGGTCGTGTCTATTATATATTTGCCTTATGGAACGGTACCTGTGCTAATTTCAATCTCTGGTTTTATATAGCACCCCAACATACCTTTCCCCATAAGCAAGCATAAGTTGGTTTTCTCAATTTGAGACCCTGTTCTGTTTTGTAATTCAGTTCATGTGTAGCCAAGTTTACGTTCCGTGTATTAGTGATATCTTATGATGTTTCTTTTTCTGTGTGACTTATTTTTCGTAGAATCGTCTTACCTCAATCCACTCATTATGCCGCTACGGTCCTGATGACGTAGAATTCATTGCTGAGTGATAATCCATTGTACGTACGTACCACAACTTCTTTATAAATTTTTTGCTTTCTGGGATATTGAACTTTTACCGTAGACGAGGTTCTTGTAAACAGAGCCGTCCCAAACTTTGGGGTGGCTGTGTGTTTTTGATTTTACTTTTCCTAAGCTATAGGACCCTAAGTGGAAGTGCTATAGGCTGTGTTGCTTTGTTTCCTACGTGTTTCAGGAAACACCATACACTTCTCCAGAGTGGCTGTTGGCAATTTACATCCCGCCCATCAGCATAACAAGGCTCCCTGTTCTCCATGACCTGTCCTGCCTTTCAGGATTTTACACTTTTTTCAGATGGCCCTTTTCACCGGGAGGCAGTGAGACTTCATTGTAGTGCAGATATCCTTTACACGCTTGCTTGGTTGGCCAAAAAGGGTGTATGTGTTTTTTCCTGAATATATTCACGAAAAAACGCATACGCCCTTTATGGCCAAGTGCATCATTGTCGACATTCTGCCTTTTTTCCTATGCTTTAAGTGCAATTCCAGTCTACCCCCTGAAATCGTTTTCCTGAAATTCTGCCCCGCTTTCAAGTCCACTTCGAAGACTTACTTCAATATATTTTTGGACGATAGCTGTCATTCATAACTCTGCAGGTTTGTGAATTACAGTGCCCTTGAGCTCCTTTTTTCAACTCGCTTTCTTGTGAGCTGGCCGCAAAACCGCAGGATTTCTTCAGGCCCTAATCTGGTTCCGGCAGGGCATGCAGAGACTTTGGTTAATTCCTCTTCCTGGTGGGAAATGAGCGTTCCATTTGCCCGTGCAGACACCTACAGCTAGTCTCTCATTGGTTCTCCCTATTCCTGTTCATCTTGCGCAGAAATTGCAAATTGTGACAAACAGGAGGTTAAAGGCACTGACTCTCCAGTGGGGAGAGTGTTAGTAAAGCGTCTGGAACAGTGAACCCGAGTACCAGGGGACGAAACCTGAGATGCATTTGAAAACGTTTCCCAATCACACGGTGGACCATACTCTGGGTTTCCCATGCATGTTTTAGCTGAAGGAAGAATCCCTTAAACCTGGAGAGTTGGGACCCATGGAATGGGTACCATGCAGTATGACTTCAAAGGGTCTGCGTTTGCTCACCGAACCTCACCAATGCTATCAGCCCGAAGTGTCCAGCCTTATGTCTCACCCAGCTCTGGGTGTAGATGTGGTAAATCCAGGTTGCATCAAAAGCCCTGATTGAATTATTTAAGAATTGCTCTCTATTTCACTGTCATTGTGTTGTGTTTTTGAAACTAATTTTGATAATGGGATTTATCGGATTTTCACTGCTGAGTTTAGGCCACTGTACACACGCTTGACCTCCTTATAGAGACATATAAATCCATGGGTCTTAAGATTCTTACTTGTCAGGTATATTCCCAGGCGTTGAATATGGGGTGTTGAGTCCATTTCGTTGAGCAAGGGGTAGGTCTTTTCTATTATATATTTGGCTTATGGAATGGTGTCTGTGCTAATTTCAATCTCTGGTTTGATGCAGCACCCCAACTCACCTTTCCCCATAAGCAAGCATAAGTTGGTTTTCTAAATTTGAGACCCTGTTCTGTTTTGTAATTCAGTTCATGTGTAGCCAAGTTTACGTTCCGTGTATTAGTGATATCTTATGATGTTTCTTTTTCTGTGTGACTTATTTCTCGTAGAATCGTCGTACCTGAATCCACTCATTTTGCCTCTACGGGCCTGATGACGTAGATCTCATTGCTGAGTGATATTCCATTGTACGTACGTACCACAACTTCTTTATCCATTTTTTGCTTTCTTGGATATTTAAATTGTACCGTAGACGAGGTTCTTGTAAACAGAGCCATCCCAAACTTTGGGGTGGCTGTGTATTTTTTATTTTAATTTCCCTAATCTATAGGACCATAAGTGGAAGTGCCATAGGCTGTGTTGCTTTGTTTCCTATGTGTTTCAGGAAACACCATACACTTCTCCAGAGTGGCTGTTGGCAATTTACATCCCGCCCATCAGCATAACAAGGCTCCCTGTTCTCCATGACCTGTCCTGCCTTTCTGGATTTTACACTTGTTTCAGATGGCCGTTTTGACCGGGGGGCAGTGAGACTTCATTGTAGAGCAGATTTCCTTTACACGCTTGCTTGGTTGGCCAAAAAGGGCGTATGCGTTTCTTCCTATTCAGGAAAAAACGCATACGCCCTTTTTGGCCAAGTGCATCATTGTCGACATTCTGCCTCTTTTCCTATGCTTTAAGTGCAATTCCAGTCTCCCCCCTGAAATCGTTTTCCTGAAATTCTGCCCCACTTTCAAGTCCTCTTCGAAGACTTATTTCAATACATTTTTGGACGATAGCTGTCATTCATAACTCTGCAGGTTTGTGAATTACAGTGCCCCTGAGCTCCTTTCTTCAACTCGCTATCTTGTGAGCTGGCCGCACAACCACAGGATTGCTTCAGGCCCTAATCTGGTTCTGGCAGGGCATGCAGAGCCTTTAGTTAATTCCTCTTCCTGGTGGGAAATGCGCCTTCCATTTGCCAGTGCAGACACCTAGAGCTAGTCTCTCATTGGTTCTCCCTATTCCTGTTCATCTTGCGCAGAAATTGCAAACTGTGCCAACAGGAGGTTAAAGGCACTGACTCTCCAAGTGGGGAGAGTGTTAGTAAAGCGTCTGGAACGGTGAACCCGAGTACCAGGGGTCGAAACATGAGATGCATTTGAAAACGTTTCCCAATCATACGGTGGACCATACTCTGGGATTCCCATGCATGTTTTAGCTGAAGGAAGAGTCCCTTAAACCTGGAGAGTTGGGACCCATGGAATGGGTACAATGCAGTATGACTTCAAAATGTCTGCGGTTGCTCACCGAACCTCACCAATGCTATCAGCCCGAAGAGTCCAGCCTTATGTCTCACCCAGCTCTGGGTGTAGATGTGGTAAATCCAGGTTGCATCAGAGGCCCTGAATGAATAATTTAAGAATTGCTCTCTATTTCACTGTCATTGTGTTTAATTTTTGAAATTTATTATGATAATGGGATTTATCGGATTTTCACTGCTGTGTTTAGGCCGCTGTACACACGCTTGATTTCCTTATGGAGACATATAAATCCATGGGTCTTAAGATTCTTACTTGTCAGGTATATTCCCAGGCGTTGAATATGGGGCCTTGAGTCCATTTCGTTGAGCAAGGAGTAGGTCTTGTCTATTATATATTTGGCTTATGGAACGGTGTCTGTGCTAATTTCAATCTCTGGTTTTATGCAGCACCCCAACTCACCTTTCCCCATAAGCAAGCATAAGTTGGTTTTCTAAATTTGAGACCCTGTTCTGTTTTGTAATTCAGTTCATGTGTAGCCAAGCTTGCGTTCCGTGTATTAGTGATATCTTATGATGTTTCTTTTTCTGTGTGACTTATTTCTCGTAGAATCGTCGTACCTGAATCCACTCATTATGCGGCTACGGGCCTGATGACGTAGATATCATTGCTGAGTGATATTCCATTGTACGTACGTACCACAACTTCTTTATCCATTTTTTGCTTTCTCGGATATTTAACTTGTACCGTAGACGAGGTTCTTGTAAACAGAGCCGTCCCAAACTTTGGGGTGGCTGTGTGTTTTTGATTTTAATTTCCCTAAGCTATAGGACCATAAGTGGAAGTGCCATAGGGTGTGTTGCGTTGTTTCCTACGTGTTTCAGGAAACACCATACACTTCTCCAGAGTGGCTGTTGGCAATTTACATCTCGCCCATCAGCATAACGAGGCTCCCTGTTTTCCATGACCTGTCCTGCCTTTCTGGATTTTACACTTTTTTCAGATGGCCCTTTTGACCGGGGGGCAGTGAGACTTCATGGTAGTGCAGATTTCCTTTACATGCTTGCTTGGTTGGCCAAAAAGTGCGTATGCGTTTTTTCCTGAATATATTCAGGAAAAAACGCATACGCCCTTTTTGGCCAAGTGCATCATTGTCGACATTCTGCCTCTTTTCCTATGCTTTAAGTGAAATTCCAGTCTACCCCTGAAATCATTTTACTGAAATTCTGCCCCGCTTTCAAGTACTCTTCGAAGAAATACTTCAATACATTTTTGGACGATAGCTGTCATTCATAACTCTGCCGGATTGTTAATTACAGTGCCCCTGTGCTCCTTTCTTCATCTCGCTTTCTTGTGAGCTGGCCGCAAAACCGCAGGATTTCTTCAGGCCCAAATCTGCTCGCGGCAGGGCACGCTGAGCCTTTGTTTAATTCCTCTTCTGGTGGGAAATGAGCGTTCCATTTGCCCGTGCAGACACCTACAGCTAGTCTCTCATTGGTTCTCCCTATTCCTGTTCATCTTGCGCAGTAATTGCAAATTGTGCCAAACAGGAGGTTAAAGGCACTGACTCTCCAAGTGGGGAGAGTGTTAGTAAAGCGTCTGGAACGGTGAACCCGAGTACCAGGGGACGAAACCTGAGATGCATTTGAAAACGTTTCCCAATCACACGGTGGACCATACTCTGGGTTTCCCATGCATGTTTTAGCTGAAGGAAGAATCCCTTAAATATGGAGAGTTGCGACCCATGGAATGGCTACCATGCAGTATGACTTCAAAGGGTCTGCGTTTGCTCACCGAACCTCACCAATGCTATCAGCCCGAAGTGTCCAGCCTTATGTCTCACCCGGCTCTGGGTGTAGATGTGGTAAATCCAGGTTGCATCACAAGCCCTGAATGAATTATTTAAGAATTTCTCAATATTTCACTGTCATTGTGTTGTGTTTTTGAAATTTATTTTGATAATGGGATTTATCGGATTTTCACTGCTGCGTTTACGCCACTGTACACACGCTTGACTTCCTTATGGAGACATATAAATCCATGGGTCTTAAGATTCTTACTTGTCAGGTATATTCCCTGGCGTTGAATATGGGGTGTTGAGTCCATTTCGTTGAGCAAGGAGTAGGTCTTGTCTATTATATATTTGGCTTATGGAATGGTATCTGTGCTAATTTCAATCTCTGGTTTGATGCAGCACCCCAACTCACCTTTCCCCATAAGAAAGCATAAGTTGGTTTTCTAAATTTGAGACCCTGTTCTGTTTTGTAATTCAGTTCATGTGTAGCCAAATTTACGTTCCGTGTATTAGTGATATCTTATGATGTTTCTTTTTCTGTGTGACTTATGTCTCCTAGGATCGTCATACCTGAATCCACTCATTATGCCACTACGGGCCTGATGACGTAGATCTCATTGCTGAGTGATATTCCATTGTACGTACGTACCACAACTTCTTTATCCATTTTTTGCTTTCTCGTATATTGAACTTGTACCGTAGACGAGGTTCTTGTAAACAGAGCCGTCCCAAACATTGGGGTGGCTGTGTGTTTTTATTTTAATTTCCCTAAGCTATAGGACCCTAAGTGGAAGTGCCATAGGCTGTGTTGCTTTGTTTCCTACGTGTTTCAGGAAACACCATACACTTCTCCAGAGTGGCTGTTGGAAATTTACATCCCGCCCATCAGCATAACAAGGTTCCATGGTCTCCATGACCAGTCCTGCCTTTGTGGAGTTTACACTTTTTTCAGATGGCCCTTTGGACCGTGGGGCAGTGAGACTTCATTGTAGTGTAGATTTCCTTTACACGCATGCTTGGTTGGCCAAAAAGGGCATATGCGTTTTTTCCTGAAAATATTCAGGAAAAAACGCATACGCCCTTTTTGGCCAAGTGCATCATTGTCGACATTCTGCCTCTTTTCCTATGCTTTAAGTGCAATTCCAGTCTACCCCATGAAATCGTTTTCCTGAAATTCTGCCTCACTTTCATGTCCTTTTCGAAGATTTATTTCAATACATTTTTGGACGATAGCTGTCATTCATAACTCTGCAGGTTTGTGAATTACAGTGCCCCTGAGCTCCTTTCTTCAACTCGCTTTTTTGTGAGCTGTCCGCAAAACCGCAGGATTGCTTCAGGCCCTAATCTGTTTCCGGCAGGGCACGCTGAGCCTTTGGTTAATTCCTCTTCCTGGTGGGAAATGAGCGTTCCATTTGCGCGTGCCGACACCTACAGCTAGTCTCTCATTGGTTCTCCCTATTCCTGTTCATCATGCGCAGAAATTGCAAACTGTAACAAACAGGAGGTTAAAGGCACTGACTCTGCAAGTGGGGAGCGTGTTAGTAAAGCGTCTGGAATGGTGAACCCGAGTACCAGAGGACGAAACCTGAGATGCATTTGAAAACATTTCCCAATCACACGGTGGACCATACTCTGGGTTTCTCATGCATGTTTTAGCTGAAGGAAGAATCCCTTAAACCTGGAGAGTTGGGGCCCATGGAAAGGGTACCATGCAGTATGACTTCTAAGGGTCTGCGTTTGCTCACCGAACCTCACCAATTGTATCAGCCCGAAGTGTCCAGCCTTATGTCTCACCCAGCTCTGGGGGTAGATGTGGTAAATCCAGGTTGCATCATAAGCCCTGAATGAATTATTTAAGAATTGCTCCCTATTTCACTGTCATTGTGTTTTGTTTTTGAAATTTATTTTGATAATGGGATTTATCGGATTTGCACTGCGGCATTTAGGCCTCTGTACACACGCTTGACTTCCATATGGAGACATATAAATCCATGGGTCTTAAGATTCTTACTTTTCAGGTATATTCCCTGGCGTTGAATATGGGGTGTTGAGTCCATTTCGTTGAACAAGGAGTAGGTCTTGTCTATTATATATTTGGCTTATGGAATGGTATCTGTGCTAATTTCAATCTCTGGTTTGATGCAGCACCCCAACTCACATTTCCCCATAAGCAAGCATAAGTTGGTTTTCTAAATTTGAGACCCTGTTCTGTTTTGTAATTCAGTTCATGTGTAGCCAAGTTTACGTTCCGTGTATTAGTGATATCTTATGATGTTTCTTTTTCTGTGTGACTTATGTCTCCTAGGAGCGTCATACCTGAATCCACTCATCATGCCACTATGGGCCTGATGACGTAGATCTCATTGCTGAGTGATATTCCATTGTACGTACGTACCACATCTTCTTTATCCATTTTTTGCTTTCTCGGATATTTAACTTGTACCGTAGACGAGGTTCTTGTAAACAGAGCCATCCCAAACTTTGGGGTGGCTGTGTGTTTTTGATTTTAATTTCCCTAAGCTATAGGACCATAAGTGGAAGTGCCATAGGCTGTGTTGCTTTGTTTCCTACGTGTTTCAGGAAACACCATACACTTCTCCAGAGTGGCTGTTGGCAATTTACATCCCGCCCATCAGCATAACAAGTCTCCCTGTTCTCCATGACCTGTCCTGCCTTTCTGGATTTTACACTTTTTTCAGGTGGCCCTTTTGACAGGGGAGCAGTGAGACTTCATTGTAGTGCAGATTTCCTTTACACGCTTGCTTTGTTGGCCAAAAAGGGCATATGGGTTTTTTCCTGAATATATTCAGGACAAAACGCATACGCCCTTTTTGTCCAAGTGCATCATTGTCGACATTCTGCCTCTTTTCCTATGCTTTAAGTGCAATTCCAGTCTACCCCCTGAAATCGTTTTCCTGAAATTCTGTCCCGCTTTCAAGTCCTCTTCGACAACTTACTTCAGTACATTTTTGGACGATAGCTGTCATTCATAACTCTGCAGGTTTGTGAATAACAGTGCCCCTGAACTCCTTTCTTCAACTCGCTTTCCTGTGAGCTGGCCGCAAAACCACAGGATTGCTTCAGGCCCTAATCTGTTTCCGGCAGGGCACGCTGAGCCTTTGGTTAATTCCTCTTCCTGGTGGGAAATGAGCGTTACATTTGCCCGTGCAGATAACTACAGCTAGTCTCTCATTGGTTCTCCCTATTCCTGTTCATCTTGCGCAGAAATTGCAAACTGTGCCAAACAGGAGGTTAAAGGCACTGACTCTCCAAGTGGGGAGAGTGTTATTAAAGCGTCTGGAATGGTGAACCCGAGTACCAGGGTTCGAAAACTGAGATGCATTTGAAAAGGTTTCCCAACCACACACTGGACCATACTCTGGGTTTCCCATGCATGTTTTAGTTGAAGGAAGAATCCCTTAAACCCGGAGAGTTGGGACCCATGGAATGGGTACCATGCAGTATGACTTCAAAGGGTCTGCTTTTGCTCACCGAACCTCACCAATGCTATCAGCCCGAAGTGTCCAGCCTTATGTCTCACCCAGCTCTGGGTGTAGATGTGGTAAATCCAGGTTGCATCACAAGCCCTGAATGAATTATTTAAAATGGCTCTCTATTTCACTGTCATTGTGTTTTGTTTTTGAAATTTATTTTGATAATGGGATTTATCGGATTTTCACTGCTGCGTTTAGGCCGCTGTACACACGCTTTATTTCCTTATGGAGACATATAAATCCATGGGTTTTAAGATTCTTTCTTGTCAGCTATATTCCCAGGCATTGAATATGGGGTGTTGAGTCCATTTCGTTTAGCAAGGAGTAGGTCTTGTCTGTTATATATTTGGCTTATGGAAAGGTATCCGTGCTAATTTCAATCTCTGGTTTTATGCAGCACCCCAACTCACCTTTCCCCATAAGCAAGCATAAGTTGGTTTTCTAAATTTGAGACCCTGTTCTGTTTTGTAATTCAGTTCATGTGTAGTCAAGTTTACATTCCGTGTATTAGTGATATCTTATGATGTTTCTTTTCCTGTGTGACTTACTTCTCGTAGAATCATCGTACCTGAATCCACTCATTATGCCGCTACGGGCCTGATGACGTAGATTTCATTGCTGAGTTATATTCCATTATACGTGCGTACCACAACATCTTTATCCATTTTTTGCTTTCTCCTATATTTAACTTGAACCGTAGACGAGGTTCTTGTAAACAGAGCCGTCCCAAACTTTGGGGTGGCTGTGTGTTTTTGATTTTAATTTCCCTAAGCTATAGGACCATATGTGGAAGTGCCGTAGGCTGTGTTGCTTTGTTTCCTACGTGTTCCAGGAAACACCATACACTTCTCCAGAGTGGCTGTTGGCAATTTAAATCCCGCCTATCAGCATAACAAGGCTCCCTGTTCTCCATGATCTGTCCTGCCTTTCTGGATTTTACACTTTTTTCAGATGGCCCTTTTGACCGGGGGGCAGTGAGACTTCATTGTAGTGAAGATTTCCTTTACACGCTTGCTTGGTTGGCCAAAAAGGGCCTATGCGTTTTTTCCTGAATATATTCAGGAAAAACCGCATAGGCCCTTTTTGGCCAAGTATATCATTGTCGACATTCTGCCTCTTTTCCTATGATTTAAGTGCAATTCCAGTCTACCCCCTGAAATGGTTTTCCTGAAATTCTGCCCCGCTTTCAAGTCCTCTTCGAAGACTTACTTCAGTACATTTTTGGACGATAGCTGTCATTCATAACTCTGCAGGTTTGTGAATTACAGTGCCCCTGAGCTCTTTTCTTCAACTCGCTTTCTTGTGAGCTGGCCGCAAAACCGCAGGATTGCTTCAGGCCCTAATCTGTTTCCGGCAGGGCACGCTGAGCCTTTGGTTAATTCCTCTTCCTGGTGGGAAAAGAGCGTTCCATTTGCCCGTGCAGACACCTACAGCTAGTCTCTCTTTGGTTCTCCCTATTCCTGTTCATCTTGTGCAGAAATTGCAAACTGTGCCAAACAGGAGGTTAAAGGCACTGACTCTCCAAGTAGGGAGAGTGTTAGTAAAGCGTCTGGAATGGTGAACCTGAGGACCAGGGTTCGAAAACTGAGATGCATTTGAAAACGTTTCCCAATCACACGGTGGACCATACTCTGGGTTTCCCATGCATGTTTTAGCTGAAGGAAGAATCCCTGTAACCTGGAGATTTGGACCCATGGAATGGGTACCATGCAGTATGACTTCAAAGGGTCTGCGTTTGCTCACCGAACCTCACCAATGCTATCAGCCCGAAGTGCCCAGCCTTATGTCTCACCCAGCTCTGGGTGTAGATGTGGTAAATCTAGGTTGCATCACAAGCCCTGAATGAATTATTTAAGAATTGCTCTCTATTTCACTGTCATTGTGTTTTGTTTTTAAAAATTATTTTGATAATGGGATTTATCGGATTATCACTGCTGCGTTTAGGCCGCTGTACACACGCTTGATTTCCTTATGGAGACATATAAATCCATGGGTTTTAAGATTCTTTCTTTTCAGGTATCTTCCCAGGTGTTGAATATGGGGTGTTGAGTCCATTTCATTGAGCAAGGAGTAGGTCTTGTCTATTATATATTTGGCTTAGGGAATGGTATCTGGGCTAATTTCAAACTCTGGTTTTATACAGCACCCCAACTCACCTTTCCCCGTAAGCAAGCATAAGTTGCTTTTCTAAATTTGAGACCATGTTCTGTTTTGTAATTCAGTTCATGTGTAGCCAAGTTTACATTCCGTGTATTAGTGATATCTTATGATATTTCTTTTTCTGTGTGGATTATTTCTCGTAGAATCATCGTACCTGAATCCACTCATTATGCCGCTACGGGCCTGATGACGTAGATTTCATTGCTGAGTGATATTCCATTGTACGTGCGTACCACGACTTCTTTATCCATTTTTTGCTTTCTCGGATATTTAAGTTGTACCCTAGACGAGGTTTTTGTAAACAGAGCCGTCGCAAACTACGGGGTGGCTGTGTGTTTTTGATTTTAATTTCCCTAAGCTATAGGACCATAAGTGGAAGTGCCATAGGCTGTGTTTCTTTGTTTCCTACGTGTTTCAGGAAACACCATACACTTCTCCAGACTGGCTGTTGGCAATTTACGTCCAGCGCATCAGCATAACAAGGCTCCCTGTTCTCCATGACCTGTTCTGCCTTTCTGGATTTTACACTTTTTTCAGATGGCCCTTTTCACCGGGGGGCAGTGAGACTTCATTGTAGTGCAGGTTATCTTTACACGCTTGATTGTTTGGGCAAAAAGGGCCTATGCGTTTTTTCCTGAATATATTCAGGAAAAAACGCATACGCCCTTTTTGGCCAAGTGCATCATTGTCGACATTCTGCATCTTTTCCTATGCTTTAAGTGCAATTCCAGTCTACCCCCTGAAATCGTTTTCCTGAAATTCTGCCCCGCTTTCAAGTCCTCTTCGAAGACTTACTTCAGTACATTTTTGGACGATTGGTGTCATTCATAACTCTGCAGGTTTGTGAATTACAGTGCCCCTGATCTCCTTTCTTCAACTCGCTTTCTTGTGAGCTGGCCGCAAAACCACAGGATTGCTTCAGGCCCTAATCTGTTACCGGCAGGGCACGCTGAGCCTTTGGTTAATTCCTCTTCCTGGTGGGAAATGAGCGTTCCATTGGCCCGTGCAGACACCTACAGCTAGTCTCTCATTGGTTCTCCCTATTCCTGTTCATCTTGCGCAGAAATTGCAAACTGTGCCAAACAGGAGGTTAAAGGCACTGACTCTCCAAGTGGGGAGAGTGTTAGTAAAGCGTCTGGAATGGTGAACCCGAGTACCAGGGTTCGAAAACTGAGATGCATTTGAAAACGTTTCCCAATCACACGGTGGACCATACTCTGGGTTTCCCATGCATGTTTTAGCTGAAGGAAGAATCCCTTAAACCTGGAGAGCTGGGACCCTGGGAATGCGTACCATGCAGTATGACTTCAAAGGGTCTGCGTTTGCTCACCGAACCTCACCAATGCTATCAGCCTGAAGTGTCCAGCCTTATGTCTCACCCAGCTCTGGGTGTAGATGTGGTAAATCCAAGTTGCATCACAAGCCCTGAATGAATTATTTAAGAATTGCTCTTTATTTCAATGTCATAGTGTTTTGTTTTTGAAATTTATTTTGATAATGGGATTTATCGGATTTTCACTGCTCCATTTAGGCCGCTGTACACACGCTTGATTTCCTTATGTAGACATATAAATCCATGGGTTTTAAGATTCTTACTTTTCAGGTATATTCCCAGGCGCTGAATATGGGGTATTGAGTCCATTTCGTTGAGCAAGGAGTAGGTCTTGTCTATTATATATTTGGCTTATTTAAAGGTATCTGTGCTAATTTCAATCTCTGGTTTTATGTAGCACCCCAACTCACCTTTCCCCATAAGCAAGCATAAGTTGGTTTTCCAAATTTGAGACCCTGTTCTGTTTTGTAATTCAGTTCATGTGTAGCCAAGGTTACATTCCATGTATTAGTGATATCTTATGATGTTTCTTTTTCTGTGTGAGTTATTTCTCGTAGAATCATCGTACCTGAATCCACTCATTATGCCGCTTCGGAACTGATGACGTAGATTTCATTGCTGAGTGATATTCCATTGTACGTGCGTACCACTACTTCTTTATCCATTTTTTGCTTTCTCGGATATTTAACTTGTACCGTAGACGAGGTTCTTGTAAACAGAGCCATCCCAAACATTGGGGTGGCTGTGTGTTCTTGATTTTAATTTCCCTAAGCTATAGGACCATAAGTGGAAGTGCCATAGGCTGTGTTTCTTTGTTTCCTACCTGTTTCAGGAAACACCATGCACTTCTCCAGAGTGGCTGTTGGCAATTTACGTCCAGCCCATCAGCATAACAAAGCTCCCTGTTCTCCATGACCTGTCCTGCCTTTCTGGATTTTACACTTTTTTCAAATGGCCCTTTTGACCGGGGGGCAGTGAGACTTCATTGTAGTGCCGATTTCCTTTACACGCTTTCTTGGTTGGCCAAAAAGGGAGTATGCGTTTTTTCCTGAATATATTCAGGAAAAAACACATACGCCCTTTATGGCCAAGTGCATCATTGTCGACATTCTGCCTCTTTTCCTATGCTTTAAGTGCAATTCCAGTCTACCCCCTGAATTCGTTTTCCTGAAATTCTGCCCCGCTTTCAAGTCCTCTTCGAAGACTTACTTCAGTACATTTTTGGACGATAGCTGTCATTCATATCTCTGCAGGTTTGTGAATTACAGTGCCCCTGAGCTCCTTTCTTCAACTCGCTTTCTTGTGAGCTGGCTGCAAAACCTCAGGATTGCTTCAGGCCCTAATCTGTTTCCGGCAGGCCACGCTGAGCCTTTGGTTAATTCCTCTTCCTGGTGGGAAATGAGCGTTCCATTTGCCCGTGCACACACCTACAGCTAGTCTCTCATTGGTTCTCCCTATTCCTTTTCATCCTGCACAGAAATTGCAAACTGTGCCAAACAGGAGGTTAAAGTCAATGACTCTCCAAGAGGGGAGAGTGTTAGTAAAGCGTCTGGAACTTTGAACCCGAGAACCAGGGTTTGAAAACTGAGATGCATTTGAAAACGTTTCCCAATCACACGGTGGACCATACTCTGGGTTTCCCATACATGTTTTAGCTGAAGGAAGAATCCCTTAAACCTGGAGAGTTGGGACCCATGGAATGGGTACCATGCAGTATGACTTCAAAGGGTCTGCGTTTGCTCACCGAACCTCACCAATACTATCAGCCCGAAGTGTCCAGCCTTATGTCTCACCCACCTCTTGGTGTAGATATGGTAAATCCAGGTTGCATCACAAGCCCTGAATGAATTATTTAAGAATTGCTCTCTATTTCACTGTCATTGTGTTTTGTTTTTGAAATTTGTTTTGATAATGGGATTTATCGGATTTTCACTGCTGCATTTAGGCCGCTGTACACACGCTTGATTTCCTTATGGAGACATATAAATCCATGGGTTTTAAGATTCTTACTTCTCAGGTATATTCCCAGGCGTTGAATATGGGGTGTTGAGTCCATTTCGTTGAGCAAGGAGTAGGTCTTGTCTATTATATATTTGGCTTATTGAAAGGTATCTGTTCTAATTTCAATCTCTGGTTTTATGCAGCACCCCAACTCACCTTTCCCCATTAGCAAGCATAAGTTGGTTTTCTAAATTTCAGACCCTGTTCTGTTTTGTAATTCAGTTCATGTGTAGCCAAGTTTACATTCCGTGTATTAGTGATATCTTATGATGTTTCTTTTTCTTTGTGACTTATTTCTCGTAGAATCATCGTACCTGAATCCACTCATTGTGCCACTATGGGCCTGATGACGTAGATTTCATTGCTGAGTGATATTCCATTGTACGTGCGTACCACAACTTCTTTATCCATTTTTTGCTTTCTTGGATACTTAACTTGTACCGTAGACGAGGTTCTTGTGAACAGAGCCATCCCAAACATTGGGGTGGCTGTGTGTTTTTGATTTTAATTTCCCTAAGCTATAGGACCATAAGTGGAAGTGCCATAGGCTGTGTTGCTTTGTTTCCTACGTGTTTCAGGAAACACCATACAATTTTCCAGAGTGGCTGTTGGCAATTTATATGCCGCCCATCAGCGTAGCAAGGCTCCCTGTTCTCCATGACCTGTCTTGCCTTTCTGGATTTTACACTTTTTTCAGATGGCCCTTTTGACCGTGGGGCAGTGAGACTTCATTGTAGTGCAGATTTCCTTTACAAGCTTGCTTGGTTGACCAAAAAGTGCGTATGCGTTTTTTCCTGAATATATTCAGGAAAAAGCGCATACGCCCATTTTGGCCAAGTGTATCATTGTCGACATTCTGCCTCTTTTCCTATGCTTTAAGTGCAATTCCAGTCTACCCCCTGAAATAGTTTTCCGGAAATTCTGCCCCGCTTTCAAGTCCTCTTCGAAGACTTACTTCAATACATTTTTGGACGATAGCTGTCATTCATAACTCTGCAGGTTTGTGAATTACAGTGCCCCTGAGCTCCTTTCTTCAACTGGCTTTCTTGTGAGCTGGCCACAAAACCGCAGGATTGCTTCAGGCCCTAATCTGTTTCCAGCAGGGCATGATGAGCCTTTGGTTAATTCCTCTTTCTGGTGGGAAATGAGCATTCCTTTTGCCCGTGGTGACACCTAGAGCTAGTCTCTGATTGGTTCTCCCTATTCCTGTTCATCTTGCGCAGAAATTGCAAACTGTGCCAAACAGGAGGTTAAAGGCACGGACTCTCCAAGTGGGGAGAGTGTTAGTAAAGCGTCTGGAATGAAGAACCCGAGTACCAGGGTTCGAAAACAGAGATGCATTTGAAAACGTTTCCCAATCACACGGTGGACCATACTCTGGGTTTCCCACGCATGTTTTAGCTGAAGGAAGAATCCCTGAAACCTGGAGATTTGGGACCCATGGAACGGGTACCATGCAGTATGACTTCAAAGGGTCTGCGTTTGCTCTCCGAACCTCACCAATGCTATCAGCCCGAAGTGTCCAGCCTTATGTCTCACCCAGCTCTGGGTGTAGATGTGGTAAATCCACGTTGCATCACAAGCCCTGAATGAATTATTTAAGAATTGCTCTCTATTTCACTGGAATTGTGTTTTGTTTTTGAAATTTATTTTGATAATGGGATTTATCAGATTTTCACTGCTGCGTTTAGGCCACTGTACACACGCTTGATTTCCTTATGGAGACATATAAATCCATGGGTTTTAAGATTCTTACTTGTCAGGTATAATCCCAGGCGTTGAATATGGGGTGTTGATTCCATTTCGTTGAGCAAGGAGTAGGTCTTGTCTGTTATATATTTGGCTTAATAAAGGTATCTGTGCTAATTTCAATCTCTGGTTTTATGCAGCACCCCAACTCACCTTTCCCCATAAGCAAGCATAAGTTGGTTTTCTAAATTTGAGACCCTGTTCTGTTTTGTATTTCAGTTCATGTGTAGTCAAGTTTACATTCCGTGTATTAGTGATATCTTATGATGTTTCTTTTCCTGTGTGACTTATTTCTCGTAGAATCATCGTACCTGAATCCACTCATTATGCTGCTACGGGCCTGATGACGTAGATTTCATTGCTGAATGTTATACCATTGTACGTGCGTACCACAACTTCTTTATCCATTTTTTGCTTTCTCGGATATTTAACTTGTACTGTAGACGAGGTTCTTGTAAACAGAGCCATCCCAAACATTCGGGTGGCTGTGTGATTTTGATTTTAATTTCCCTAAGCTATAGGACCATAAGTGGAAGTGCCATAGGCTGTGTTGCTTTGTTTCCTACGTGTTTCAGGAAACACCATACACTTCTCCAGAGTGGCTGTTGGCAATTTACATCCCGCCCATCAGCATAACAAGGCTCCCTGTTCTCCATGACCTGTCCTGCCTTTCTGGATTTTACACTTTTTTCAGATGGCTCTTTTGACCCGGGGGCAGTGAGACTTCATTGTAGTGCAGATTTCCTTTACACGCTTGCTTGGTTGGCCAAAAAGGGCGTATGCGTTTTTTCCTGAATATATTCAGGAAAAAACACATACGCCCTTTTTGGCCAAGTGCATCATTGTCGACATTCTGCCTCTTTTCCTATGCTTTAAGTGCAAGTCCAGTCTACCCCCTGAAATCGTTTTCCTGGAATTCTGCCCCGCTTTCAAGTCCTCTTCGAAGACTTACTTCAGTACATTTTTGGACAATAGCTGTCATTCATAACTCTGCAGGTTTGTGAATTACAGTGCCCCTGAGCTCCTTTCTTCAACTCGCTTTCTTGTGAGCTGGCCGCAAAACCACAGGATTGCTTCAGGCCCTAATCTGTTTCCAGGCAGGGCACGCTGAGCCTTTGGTTAATTCCTCTTCCTGGTGGGAAATGAGCGTTCCATTTGCCCGTGCAGACACCTACAGCTAGTCTCTCATTGGTTCTCCCTATTCCTGTTCATCTTGCGCAGAAATTGCACACTGTGCCAAACAGGAGGTTAAAGGCACTGACTCTCCAAGTGGGGAGAGTGTTAGTAAAGCATCTGGAATGGTGCCCCCGAGTACCAGGGTTCGAAAACTGAGATGCATTTGAAAATGTTTCCCAATCCAACGGTGGACCATACTCTGGGTTTCCCATGCATGTTTTAGCTGAAGGAAGAATCCCTTACACCTGGAGATTTCGGACCCATGGAATGGGTACCATGCAGTATGTCTTCAAAGGGTCTGCGTTTGCTCTCCGAACCTCACCAATGCTATCAGCCCGAAGTGTCCAGCCTTATGTCTCACCCAGCTCTGGGTGTAGATGTGGTAAATCCAGGTTGCATCACAAGCCCTGAATCAATTATTTAAGCATTACTCTCTATTTCACTGTCATTGTGTTTTGTTTTTGAAATATATTTTGATAATGGGATTTATCGGATTTTCACTGCTGCATTTAGGCTGCTGTACACACTCTTGATTTCCTTATGGAGACATATAAATCCATGGGTTTTAAGATTCTTACTTGTCATGTATATTCCCAGGCGTTGAATATGGGGTGTTGAGTCCATTTCGTTGAGCAAGGAGTAGGTCTTGTCTATTATATATTTGGCTAATGGAAAGGTATCTGTGCTAATTTCAATCTCTGGTTTTATGCAGCACCCCAACTCACCTTTCCCCATAAGCAAGCATAAGTTGGTTTTCTCAATTTGAGACCCTGTTCTATTTTGTAATTCAGTTCATGTGTATCTAAGTTTACATTCCGTGTATTAGTGATATCTTATAATGTTTCTTTTTCTGTGTGACTTATTTCTCGTAGAATCATCATACCTGAATCCACTCATTATGCTGCTACGGGCCTGATGATGTAGATTTCATTGCTGAGAGATATTCCATTTTATGTGCGTACGACAACTTCTTTATCCATTTTTTGCTTTCTCAGATATTTAACTTGTACCATAGACGAGGTTCTTGTAAACAGAGCCGTCCCAAATTTTGGGGTGGCTGTGTGTTTTTGATTTTAATTTCCGTAAGCTATAGGACCATAAGTGGAAGTGCCATAGGCTGTGTTGCTTTGTTTCCTATGTGTTTCAGCAAACACCATTTGCTTTTCTGGAGTGGCTGTTGGCAATTTACATCCCGCCCATCAGCATAACAAGGCTCCCTGTTCTCCATGACCTGTCCTGCCTTTCTGGATTTTACACTTTTTTCAGATGGCCCTTTTGACCGGGGGGCAGTGAGACTTCATTGTAGTGCAGATTTCCTTTACACGCTTGGTTGGTTGGCCAAAAAGTGCCTATGCGTTTTTTCCTGAATATATTCAGGAAAAAACGCATACGCCCTTTTTGGCCAAGTGCATCATTGTCGACATACTGCCTCTTTTCCTATGCTTTAAGTGCAATTCCAGTCTACCCCCTGAAATCGTTTTCCTGAAATTCTGCCCCGCATTCAAGTCCTCTTCGAAGACTTACTTCAATACATTTTTGGACGATGGCTGTCATTCATAACTTTCAGGTTTGTGAATTACAGTGCCCCTGAGCTCCTTTCTTCAACTCGCTTTCTTGTGAGCTGGCCGCAAAACCGCAGGATTGCTTCAGGCCCTAATCTGTTTCCGGGAGGGCATGCTGAGCCTTTCGTTAATTCCTCTTCCTGGTGGGAAATGAGTGTTCCATTTGCCCGTGCAAACACCTACAGCTAGTCTCTCATTGGTTCTCCCTATTCCAGTTCATCTTGGGCAGAAATTGCAAACTGTGCCAAACAGGAGGTTAAAGGCACTGACCCTCCAAGTGGGGAGAGTGTTAGTAAAGCGTCTGGAATGGTGAACCCGAGTACCAGGGTTCGAAAACTGAAATGCATTTGAAAACGTTTCCCAATCACACGGTGGACCATACTCTGGGTTTCCCATGCATGTATTAGCTGAAGGAAGAATCCCTTAAACCTGGAGAGCTGGGACCCATGGAATGGGTACCATGCAGTATGACTTCAAAGGGTCTGCGTTTGCTTACCGAACCTCACCAATGCTATCAGCCCGAAGTGTCCAGCCTTATGTCTCACTCAGCTCTGGGTGTAGATGTGGTAATTCCACGTTGCATCACAAGCCCTGAATGAATTATTTAAGAATTGCTCTCTATTTCACTGTCATTGTGTTTTGTTTTTGAAATTGGTTTTGTTAATGGGATTTATCGGATTTTCACTGCTGCGTTTAGGCCACTGTACACACGCTTGATTTCCTTATGGAGACATATAAATCCATGGGTTTTAAGATTCTTACTTGTCAAGTATCTACCCAGGCGTTGAATATGGGGTGTTGAGTCCATTTCGTTGAGCAAGGAGTAGGTCTTGTCTATTATATATTTGGCTTATGGAAAGGTATCTGTGCTAATTTCAATCTCTGGTTTTATGCAGCACCCCAACTCACCTTTCCCCATAGCAAGCTTAAGTTGGTTTTCTCAATTTGAGACCCTGTTCTGTTTTGTAATTCAGTTCATGTGTAGTCAAGTTTACATTCCGTGTATTAGTGATATCTTATGATGTTTCTTTTTCTGTGTGATTTATTTCTCGTAGAATCGTCGTGCCAGAATCCACTCATTATGCCGCTACGGGCCTGATGACGTAGATTTCATTGCTGAGTGATATTCCATTGTACGTGCATACCACAACTTCTTTATCCATTTTTTGCTTTCTCAGATATTTAACTTGTACCGTAGACGAGGTTCTTGTATACAGAGCCATCCCAAACATTGCGGTGGCTGTGTGATTTTGATTTTAATTTCCCTAAGCTATAGGACCATAAGTGGAAGTGCCATAGGCTGTGTTGCTTTGTTTCCTACGTGTTTAAGGAAACACCATACACTTCTCCAGAGTGGCTGTTGGTAATTTACATCCCGCCCATCAGCATAACAAGGCTCCCTCTTCTCCATGACCTGTCCTGCCTTTCTGGATTTTACACTTTTTTCAGATGGCCCTTTTGACCAGGGGGCAGTGAGACTTCATTGTAGTGCAGATTTCCTTTACACGCTTGCTTGGTTTGCCAAAAATGACATATGCGTTTTTTCCTGAATATATTCAGGAGAAAACGCATACGCCCTTTTTGGCCAAGTGCATCATTGTCTACATTCTGCCTCTTTTCCTATGCTTTAAGTGCAATTCCAGTCTACCCCCTGAAACCGTTTTCCTGAAATTCTGCCCCGTTTTCAAGTCCTCTTCGAAGATTTACTTCAATACATTTTTGGACGATAGCTGTCATTCATAACTCTGCAGGTTTGTGAATTACAGTGCCCCTGAACTCCTTTCTTCAACTCGCTTTCTTGTGAGCTGGCTGCAAAACCGTACGATTGCTTCAGGCCATAATCTCTTTCTGGCAGGGCACGCTGAGCCTTTGGTTAATTCCTCTTCCTGGTGGGAAATGAGCGTTCCAATTGCCCGTGCAGACACCTACAGCTAGTCTCTCATTGGTTCTCCCTATTCCTGTTAATCTTGCGCACAAATTGCAAACTGTGCCAAACAGGACTTAAAGGCACTGACTCTCCAATTGGGGAGAGTGTTAGTAAAGCGTCTGGAATGGTGAACCGGAGTACCAGGGGACGAAAAAGGAGATGCATTTGAAAACGTTTCCCAATCACACGGTGGACCATACTCTGGGTTTCCCATGCATGTTTTAGCTGAAGGAAGAATCCCTTAAACCTGGAGAGTTGGGACCCATGGAATGGGTACCATGCAGTATGACTTCAAAGGGTCTGCGTTTGCTCACCGAACCTCACCAATGCTATCAGCCCGAAGTGCCCAGCCTTATGGCTCACCCAGCTGTGGGTGTAGATGTGGGAAATCCAGGTTGCATCACAAGCCCTGAATGAATTATTTAAGAATTGCTCTCTATTTCACTGTCATTGTGTTTTGTTTTATAAATTTATTTTGATAATGGGATTTATCGGATTTTCACTGCTGCGTTGAGGCCGCTGTACACACGCTTGATGTCCTTATGGAGAAATATAAATCCAAGGGTTTTAAGATACTTACTTGTCAGGTATATTCCCAGGCGTGAATATGGTGTGTTGAGTCCACTTCGTTGAGCAAGGAGTAGGTCTGGTCTATTATATATTTGGCTTATGGAAAGGTATCTGTGCTAATTTCAATCTCTGGTTTTATGCAGCACCCCAACTCACCTTTCCCCATAAGAAAGCATAAGTTGGCTTTCTAAATTTGAGACCCTGTTCTGTTTTGTAATTCAGTTCATGTGTAGCCAAGTTTACATTCCGTGTATTAGTGATATCTTTTGATGTTTCTTTTTCTGTGTGACTTATTTCTCATAGAATCATCGTACCTGAATCCACTCATTATGCCGCTACGGGCCTGATGACATAGATTTAATTGCTGAGTGATATTCCATTGTATGTACGTACCACAACTTCTTTATCCATTTTTTGCTTTCTCGGGTATTTAACTTGCACCGTAGACGAGGTTCTTGTAAACAGAGCCGTCCCGAATTTTGGGGTGGCTGTGTGTTTTTGATTTTAATTTCCCTAATCTATAGGACCATAAGTGGAAGTGCCATAGGCTGTGTTGCTTTGTTTCCTACGTGTTTAAGGAAACACCATACACTTCTCCAGAGTGGCTGTTGGCAATTTACATCCCGCCCATCAGCATAACAAGGCTCCCTGTTCTCCATGACCTGTCCTGCCTTTCTGGATTTTACACTTTTTTCCGATGGCCCTTTTGACCGGGGGGCAGTGAGGTTTCATTGTAGTGCAGATTTCCTTTGCACGCTTACTTGGTTGGCCAAAAAGTGCGTATGCGTTTTTTCCTGAATATATTCAGGAAAAAACGCATACGCCCTTTTTGGCTGAGTGCATCATTGTCGACATTCTGCCTCTTTTCCTATGCTTTAAGTGCAATTCCAGTCTACCCCCTGAAACCGTTTTCCCGAAATTCTGCCCCGTTTTCAAGTCCTCTTCAAAGACTTACTTCAATACATTTTTGGACGACAGCTGTCATTCATACCTCTGCAGGTTTGTGAATTACAGTGCCCCTGAGCTCCTTTCTTCAACTCGCTTTCTTGTGAGCTGGCCGCAAACCCGCAGGATTGCTTCAGGACCTAATCTCTTTCCGGCAGGGCACGCTGAGCCTTAGGTTAATTCCTCTTCCTGGTGGGAAATGGGCGTTCCATTTGCCCGTGCAGACACCTACAGCTAGTCTCTCATTGATTCTCCCTATTCCTGTTCATCTTGCACAGAAATTGCAAACTGTGCCAAACAGGAGGTTAAAGGCACTGACTCTCCAAGTGTGGAGAGTGTGAGTAAATCGTCTGGAATGTTGAACCCGTGTAAAAGGGGACGAAACCTGAGATGCATTGGAAAACGTTTCTCGGTCACATTGTGCACCATACTTTGGGTTTCAAAGGCATGTTTTAGCTGAAGGAAGAATCCCTTAAACCTGGAGAGTTGGGACCCATGGAATGGGTACTTCAAGGGGTCTGCATTTGCTCACCGAACCTCACCAGTGCTATCAGCCTGGTGTCCAGCCTTATGTCTCACTTATCTCTAGGTGTAGATATGGTAAATCCAGGTTGCATCACAGGCCCTGAATGAATTATTTAAGAATTGCTCTCTATTTCACTGGCATTGTGTTTTGTTTTTGAAATTTGTTTTGATAATGGGATTTATCGGATTTTCACTGCTCCATTTAGGCCGCTGTACACAGGCTTGATTTCCTTATGGAGACATATAAATCCATGGGTTTTAAGATTCTTACTTGTCAGGTATATTCCCAGGCGTTGAATATGGGGTGTTGAGTCCATTTCGTTGAGCATGGAGTAGGTCTTGTCTATTATATATTTGGCTTATGGAAAGGTATCCGTGCTAATTTCAATCTCTGGTTTTATGCAGCACCCCAACTCACCTTTCCCCATAAGCAAGCATAAGTTGGTTTTCTAAATTTGAGACCCTGTTCTGTTTTGTAATTCAGCTCATTTGTAGTCAAGTTTACATTCCGTGTATTAGTGATATCTTATGATGTTTCTTTTTCTGTGTGACTTATTTCTCGTAGAATCTTCGTACCTGAATCCACTCATTATGCCGCTACGGGCCTGATGACGTAGATTTCATTGCTGAGTGATATTCCATTGTACGTGCGTACCACTACTTCTTTATCCATTTATTGCTTTCTCGGATATTTAACTTGTACCGTAGACGAGGTTCTTGTAAACAGAGCCATCCGAAACATTGGGGTGGCTGTGTGTTTTTGATTTTAATTTCCCTAAGCTATAGGACCATAAATGGAATTGCCATAGGCTGTGTTGCTTTGTTTCCTACGTGTTTCAGGAAACACCATACAATTTTCCAGAGTGGCTGTTGGCAATTTATATGCCGCCCATCAGCGTAACAAGGCTCCCTGTTCTCCATGACCTGTCCTGCCTTTCTGGATTTTACAGTTTTTTCAGATGGCCCCTTTGACTGGGAGGCAGAGAGACTTCATTGTAGTGCAGATTTCCTTTACACGCTTGCTTGGTTGGCCAAAAAGCGCGTATGCGTTTTCTCCTGAATATATTCAGGAAAAAACACATACGCCCTTTTTGGCAAAGTGCATCATTGTCGACATTCTGCCTCTTTTCCTATGCTTTAAGTGCAATTCCAGTCTACCCCCTGAAATAGTTTTCCTGAAATTCTGCCCCGCTTTCAAGTCCTCTTCGAAGACTTAGTTCAGTACATTTTTGGTCGATAGCAGTCATTCATAACTCTGCAGGTTTGTGAATTACAGTGCCCCTGAGCTCCTTTCTTCAACTCGCTTTCTTGTGAGCTGGCCGCAAAACCGCAGGATTGCTTCAGGCCCTAATCTGTTTCCGGCAGGGCACGCTGAGCCTTTGGTTAATTCCTCTTCCTGGTGGGAAATGAGCATTCCATTTGCCCGTGCAGACACCTACAGCTAGTCTCTCATTGGTTCTCCCTATTTCTGTTCATCTTGCGCAGAAATTGCAAACTGTGCCAAACAGGAGGTTAAAGGCACTGACTCTCCAAGTGGGGAGAGTGTTAGTAAAGCGTCTGGAATGGTGAACCCGAGTACCAGGGTTCGAAAACTGAGATGCATTTGAAAACGTTTCCCAATCACACGGTGGACCATACTCTGGGTTTCCCATGCATGTTTTAGCTGAAGGAAGAATCCCTTAAACCTGGCGAGTTGGGATCCATGGAATGGGTACCATGCAGTGTGACTTCAAAGGGTCTGCGTTTGCTCACCGAACCTCACCAATGCTACCAGCCCGAAGTGTCCAGCCTTATGTCTCACCCAACTCTGGGTATAGATTTGGAAAATCCAGGTTGCATCACAAGCCCTGAATGAATTATTTAAGATTTGCTCTCTATTTCACTGTCATTGTGTTTTGTTTTTGAAATTTATTTTTATAATGGGATTTATCGGATTTTCACTGCTGCGTTTAGGCTGCTGTACACATGCTTGATTTCCTTATGGAGACATATAAATCCATGGGTTTTAAGATTCTTACTTGTCAGGTATCTTCCCAGGCGTTGAATATGGGGTGTTAAGTCCATTTCGTTGAGCAAGGAGTAGGTCTTGTCTATTATATATTTGGCTTATGGAACGGTATCTGTGCTAATTTCAAACTCTGGTTTTATGCAGCAACCCAACTCACCTTTCCCCATAAGCAAGCATAAGTTGGTTTTCTAAATTTGAGACCCTGTTCTGTTTTGTAATTCAGTTCATGTGTAGCCAAGTTTACATTCCTTGTATTAGTGATATCTTATGATGTTTCTTTTTCTGTGTGACTTATTTCTCGTAGATTCATCGTGCCTGAATCCACTCATTATGCCGCTACTCGCCTGATGACGTAGATTTCATTGCTGAGTGATATTCCATTGTACGTACGTAGCCCAACTTCTTTATCCATTTTTTGCTTTCTCGGATATTTGACTTGTACCGTAGACGAGGTTGTTGTAAACAGAGCCGTCCCAAACTTTGGGGTGGCTGTGTGTTTTTGATTTTAATTTCCCTAAGCTATAGGACCATAAGTGGAAGTGCCATAGGCTGTGTTGCTTTGTTTCCTACGTGTTTCATGATACACCATACACTTCTCCAGAGTGGCTGTTGGCAATTTACATCCCGCCCATCAGCATAACAAGGCTCCCTGTTCTCCATGACCTGTCCTGCCTTTCTGGATTTTACACTTTTTTCAGATGGCCCTTTTGACCGAGGGGCAGTGCGACTTCATTGTAGTGCAGATTTCCTTTACATGCTTGCTTGGTTGGCCATAAAGGGCGTACGTGTTTATTCCTGAATATATTCAGGAAAAAACGCATACACCCTTTTTGGTCAAGTGCATCATTGTCAACATTCTGCCTCTTTTACTATGATTTAAGTGCAATTCCAGTCTACCCCCTGAATTCGTTTTCCCAAAATTCTGCCCCGCTTTCAAGTCCTCTTCGAAGACTTAGTTCAGTACAATTTTGGACTATAGCTGTCATTCATAACTCTGCAGTTTTGTGAATTACAGTGCGCCTGAGCTCCTTTCTTCAACTCGCTTTCTCGTGAGCTGGCCATAAAACCGCAGGATTGCTTCAGGCCCTAATCTGTTTATGGCAGCGCAGCCTGAGCCTTTGGTTAATTCCTCTTCCTGGTGGGAAAGGAGCGTTTCATTTGCCCGTGCAGACACCTACAGCTAGTCTCTCATTGGTTCTCTCTATTCCTGTTCATCTTGCGCAGAAATTGCAAACTGTGCCAAACAGGAGGTTAAAGGCACTGACTCTCCAAGTGAGGAGAGTGTTAGTAAAGCGTCTGGAATGGTGAACCCAAGTACCAGGGTTCAAAAACTGAGATGCATTTGAAAACATTTCCCAATCACACGGTGGACCATACTCTGGGTTTCCCATGCATGTTTTAGCTGAAGGAAGAATCCCTTAAACATGGAGAGTTGGGACCCATGGAATGGGTACCATGAAGTGTGACTTCAAAGGGTCTGCGTTTGCTCACCGAACCTCACCAATGCTATCAGCCCGAAGTGTCCAGCCTTATGTCTCACCCAGCTCTGGGTGTAGATGTGGTAAATCCAGGTTGCATCACAAGCCCTGAATGAATTATTTAAGAATTGCTCTCTATTTCACTGTCATTGTGTTTTGTTTTTGAAATTTATTTTGATAATGGGATTTATCAGATTTTCACTGCTGCCTGTAGGCCACTGTACTCACGCTTGGTTTCCTTATGGACACATAAAAATCCATGGGTTTTAAGATTCTTACTTGTCAGGTATGTTCCCAGGCGTTGAATATGTGGTGTTGAGTCCATTCCGTTGAGCAAGGAGTAGGTCTTGTCTTTAATATATTTGGCTTATGGAATGGTATCTCTGCTAATTTCAATCTCTGGTTTTATGCAGAACCCCAACTCAGCATTCCCCATAAGCAAGCATAAGTTGGTTTTCTAAATTTGAGACCCTGTTCTGTTTTGTAATTCAGTTCATGTGTAGTGAAGTTTACATTCCGTGTATCAGTGATATCTTATGATGTTTCTTTTTCTGTGTGACTTATTTCTCGTAGAATCATCGTACCTGAATGCACTCATTATGCCGCTACGGGCCTTATGACGTAGATTTCATTGCTGAGTGATATTCCATTGTACGTGCGTACCACAACTTCTTTATCCAGTTTTTGCTTTCTCGCTTATTTAACTTGTACTGTAGACGAGGTTCTTGTAAACAGAGCCATCCCAAACATTGCGGTGGCTGTGTGATTTTGATTTTAATTTCCCTAAGCTATAAGACCATAAGTGGAAGTGCTATAGGCTGTGTTGCTTTGTTTCCTACGTGTTTCAGGAAACACCATACACTTCTCCAGAATGGCTCTTGGCAATTTACATCCCGCCCATCAGCATAACAAGGCTCCCTGTTCTCCATGACTTGTCCTGCCTTTCTGGATTTAACACTTTTTTCAGATGGCCCTTTTTACCGGGGGGCAGTGAGACTTCATTTTAGTGCAGATTTCCTTTACACGCTTGCTTGGTTCGCCAAAAGGGCGTATGCGTTTTTTCATGGGAAAAAACGCATACGCCCTTTTTGGCCAACTGCATCATTGTCGACATTCTGCCTCTTTTCCTATGCTTTAAGTGCAATTAAAGTCTACCCCTGAAATCGTTTTCCTGAAATTCTGCCTCGCTTTCAAGTCGTCTTCGAAGACTTACTTCAGTACATTTTTGGACGATAGCTGTCATTCATAACTCTGCAGTTTTGTGAATTACAGTGCCCCTGAGCTCCTTTCTTCATCTCGATTTCTCGTGAGCTGCCCGCAAAACCGCAGGATGGCTTCAGGCCCTAATCTGTTTCTGGCAGGGCACGCTGAGCCTTTCTTTAATTCCTCTTCCTGGTGGGAAATGAGCGTTCCATTTGTTCGTGCAGACACCTACAGCTAGTCTCTCATTGGTTCTCCCTATTCCAGTTCATCTTGCGCAGAAATTGCAAACTGTGCCAAACAGGAGGTTAAAGGCACTGAGTCTCCAAGTGGGGAGAGTGTTAGTAAAGCGTCTGGAATGTTGAACCCGAGTACCAGGGTTCGAAAACTGAGATGCATTTGAAAACGTTTCCCAATCACACGGTGGACCATACTCTGGGTTTCCCATTCATGTTTTAGCTGAAGGAAGAGTCCCTTAAACTTGGAGAGTTGGGACCCATGGAATGGGTACCATGCAGTATGACTTCAAAGGGTCTGCGTTTGCTCACCGAACCTCACCAATGCTATCAGCCCGAAGTGCCCAGCCTTATGTCTCACCCAGCTGTGGGTGTAGATGTGGTAAATCCAGGTTGCATCACAAGCCCTGAATGAATTATTTAAGAATTGCTCTCTATTTCACTGTCATTGTGTTTTGTTTTTGAAATTTGTTTTGATAATGGGATTTATCGGATTTTCACTGCTGCGTTGAGGCCGCTGTACACACGCTTGATTTCCTTATGGAGACATATAAATCCATGGGTTTTAAGATTCTTACTTGTCAAGTATCTTCCCAGGCGTTGAATATGGGGTGTTGAGTCCATTTCGTTGAGCAAGGAGTAGGTCTTGTCTGTTATATATTTGGCTTATGGAAAGGTATCTGTGCTAATTTCAATCTCTGGTTTTATGCAGCACCCCAACTCAACTTTCCCCATAAGCAAGCATAAGTTGGTTTTCTAAATTTGAGACCCTGTTCTGTTTTGTAATTCAGTTCATGTGTAGTCAGGTTTACATTCCGTGTATTAGTGATATCTTATGATGTTTCTTTTTCTGTGTGACTTATTTCTCGTAGAATCATCGTACCTGAATCCACTCATTATGCCACTATGGGCCTGATGACGTAGATTTCATTGCTGAGTGATATTCCATTGTACGTGCGTACCACAACTTCTATATCCATTTTTTGCTTTCTCGGATATTTAACTTCTACCGTAGTCGAGGTTCTTTTAAACAGAGCCATCCCAAACATTGCGGTGGCTGTGTGATTTTGATTTTAATTTCCTTAAGCTATAGGACCATAAGTGGAAGTGCCATAGGCTGTGTTGCTTTGTTTCCTACGTGTTTCAGGAAACACCATACACTTCTCCTGAGTCGCTGTTGGCAATTTACATCCCTCCCATCAGAATAACAAGGCTTGCTCTTCTCCATGGCCTGTGCTGCCTTTCTGGATTTTATACTTTTTTCAGATGGCTCTTTTGACTGTGGGGCAGTGAGACTTCATTGTAGTGCAGATTTCTTTAACATGCTTGCTTGGTTGGCCAAAAAGTGTGTGTGAATTTTTTCATGAATATATTCAGGAAAACTCGCATACTCCCTTTTTGGCCAAGTGCATCATTGTCGACATTCTGCCTCTTTTCCTATGCTTTAAATGCAATTCCAGTCTACCCCCTGAAATCGTTTTCTTGCAATTCAGCCCCGCTTTCAAGTCCTCTTCGTAGCCTTCCTTCAATATATTTTTGGACGATAGCTATCATTTATAAGTCTGCAGGTTTGTGAATTACAGTGTCCCTGAGCTCCTTTCTTCAACTCGCTTTCTTGTGAGCTGGCCACAAACCTGCAGGATTGCTTCAGGCCCTGATCTGGTTCCGGCACGGCATGCTGAGCCTTTGGTTAATTCCTCTTCCTGGTGGGAAATGAGCGTTCCATTTGCCCGTGCAGACACCTTCACCTGAGTCATCATGGTGCCCCTTTGCCCCGGTTATCTCTATGGAGGTTGGAGTTGGAGGGCCTCCTCACTCAAGGTCAGTGTGCCCACGGAGCCAACCCTGCAACTTCAGGGCATGGTTGGGGTTTAGAATCACCACGTGGGGTCCTTTTCCCTTAGGAGGGAGGTGGACTTTTGGGCTGCTGATTTCCAGGTTTTCAGATACTGCCAGTATCTTGGCCAGATGTGGCGGTGGGCCAAGCCCCTTCGTGACCGTAGTTTATCCTACCTGGATTGCATTCTTGCATTGTTCCATTTCAAGTGGTCCCAGGTTTTGTACTAATACTCCAATGGCGATTCACCATTCACCAGGAATGTAAAGGTCAAAGGGTTTAGCTAAATTAGGGAGTTCCAGGGCAAGGGTCTGAATTGACTGCTCTTTCCATTCTTGAAAGGCCACTTCTGCATTCTATTCAAAAGTATCATCATCTTTTCCTTTCAGTGTTTCATATAGAGGCCCAGCTAGTAGACTGTAGTTAGGGATCCAGAAGCAGCAAACCCTGGCCTCCCCAGGAACCCCTAAGCTGTCTTCTAGTTTTAGAAATGGGTAAGGCTGTAAATTGTTTCTTCCCTTTCCTGGGATGGGCTTCTCCGACCTTCTGTGAGAATGAAACCCAGGCAGGTCACTGTAGTCTGTGATATTTGAGCCTTTTTTGGACAACTTGTATCCTTTATTGGCTTTGTAGTTCAGAGGTCTAATTAGTAGTGCTAGCGATCAGAATGTCGTCTGCATATTGAAGGAGTGTTTCCTTTTCCAGAGGTAGAACTTTTAGGTCTTTAGCTGAGCTTTCCCCAAAGATGGTGTGGGAATTTTTGAACCCTTGGGGCAACACGGCCCGGAAGTATTGTTTTAGTTGTATGTTGAGTCCTGCCACACACAAGCCAAAATTTCTTGTGACTCTGGGACTAATAGAATACAAAAGAAGGCATCATTGAAGACTAATACAGAATACCATGTCCTGGTGGTTGGTAGAATGACCAGCAGGGTGTAGGATTTAGGAACTACTGGAGGTATATCCTCGGTGGCTTCACTGACTGTCCTGACATCCTTTACCAGGACTCCAGCAGCCCATGGGGCTCTCGAGGTCAGGCCAATCCCAGGATATGGAGCTCACCTGGGCAGGTACCCCACCCCCACCACAGCCCACGGGGCTCTCGTGTTAAGGCCCCTCCCAGGATATGGGGATCCCTGAGCAGGTTCCCCGGGCAGGTTCCCCTGCAGCCCATGGGGCTCTCGTGGTCAGGCCCCTCCCAGGATACAGAGCTACCCTTGCAGGTACCATGGCAGGGCTGGGAACACAGGAACCGTGCATATCGCCCTCATTGCAGAGCACTCCCAGCTCACCTGTCACTCAGATCTGACACAGAGCACCTCAGAGCAGGACTTGAACTAACAAACAGCAGCTCCGACAGGTCTGTGACCCTGGGCATCACTCTGTGTGGCCTCCCTCCACCTGGTCTTCCAGAGACTTCCACTGCACCCGGGGCACCAGGCCTCTGTCTCCACCCACCAGCCACCCCTCCTCTCCCTGACTCCTGGGTTCCTCTCATTAGGAGAGGGTTTTCTTGAAGTTGTCTCCCACTCATGGGCCAGATAATATAATTAGAAAACAAGCCAGAGCTGCAGCCCCTTGTCTATCCTGACTCTCAGGAGCCCACACCTGTTCCTTGGACCTGGCCGATTCAGCAAGTTCCAGTTTCTGCAACTGTGAGTGCCTGAAGGGTGATTATTGGCTGGCCTGGGAAGCCCGACCGTGCCGGCCAGCCCTCCCCAGGTGTGCCTGGGTTCAGATCAATATAAACACCGCTCCAGGCAGCAAGAGCCCCTGCAGCTGTGCCTGACGCCATTTTCTCTGCCCTGTCAGCAGTCTCGGGGCTGGACTGGTGGGAGGGAGTGAGAGGCCACGGCTTTGTGGGTGGCCCAGTGTGAGTGGGGCTCTGCTGGACTTTCTGCAGCAGTTGCCAAGATGCCACCTGCTAAAGAAGAGGATGTGTCACCCACACCTGCCGCTGGAATTTCTCCCTGGGCAGAGGTGAGTGAGGAAGAAAGCAGTGGGGGCCGGGACAGCAGGGGTATCTCAGGCAGGGAAATGGAAAGCTTCCAGAAGAGCACCCAGGGCCAGGGCCATCCTGGCTGGCCTGCAGGCACCAAGTCGGCTGGCATGCTGTCGCTCATGTGGCTCCATGGCCCTTCCTCTAGGCTTTCAAGTCCTTGTACATATTCAGGTGTTTTACCTGGGAAGGGTGGGAACATTTCAGCAGCAGCTGGCCTGGGGCTCAGCCCACGTTTACTCACAGATGCCTCGGCACGGTCCCCCAGCTTTGCAATGAGGACGCTTGTTGCGTGGGGCCTGCTGGCTGAATGGGAGATGATTCCCCACCACTGACCAACTTCAGAATTGTTTACAACTGGAGCAAGTGCCCTGATACGGTTTTCCTCTGTGTAACTGGTGGGTTCTGTTTTTTTTTCTTTTTTTCGTTTTTGGTTCAAGGTAGATTTTATTCCTCTTTTTTGTATTTACAGATATAAGCATGGAAATAAGTTATTCATATAAATACATGTATGTGAAGGGAAGAATATTTTTTCTGTTTTACTTTTTGTAATTTGAATTTTATTTTATTTTTTTATACAGCAGGTTCTTTTTGGTTATCTATTTTATACATATAAATGTATACATGCCAATCCCAATCTCTCAACTCCTCCCACCACCACCCCCCAACAGCTTTCCCCCCTTGGTGTCCATACGTTTGTTGTCTACATCTGTTGCTCTATTTCTGCCTTGCAAAACGGTTCATCTGTACAATTTGTCTAGGTTCCACATATATGCATTAATAGACAAGATTTGTTTTTCTCTTTCTGACTTACTTCACTCTGTATGACCGTCTCTAGATCCATCAACGTCTCTACAAATGACCCAATTTCATTCCTTTTTATGGCTTAGTAATATTCCATTTTATATATGTACCACATCTTTATGCATTCGTCTGTCTGTGGGCATTTAGGTTGCTTCCATTACCTGGATATTGTAAATAGTGATGCAATGAACATTGCGGTGAATGTCTCTTTTTGATTTATGGTTTTGTCTGGGTATATGCCCAGTAGTGGGATTGCTGTATCATATGGTAATTCTATTCTTAGTTTTATAAGAAACTCCATAATGTTCTCCACAGTGACTGTATCAATTTACATTCCCAACAATAGTGGGAGAGGGTTCCTTATCTCCACACCCTTTCCAGCATTTGTTGTTTGTAGATTTTCTGATGATGCCCATTCTAACAGGTGTGAGGTGATACACCATGGATGAGTCTATTTCGTTGAGCAAAGAGTAAGTCTTGTCTAGTACATATTTGGCTTATGGAACGGTATGTGTGCTAATTTCAATCTCTGGTTTTATACAGCACCCCAACTCAACTTTCCCCTTAAGCAAGCATAAGTTTTTATCTAAATGTGAGACTCTGTTCGGTTTTGGAATTCAGTTTATGTGTAGCCAAGTTTACACTCTCTCTATTAGTGATATCTTATGATAATTATCTTTCTCTGTGTGACCTATTTCTCTTAGAATCATCATACTTAAATCCACTCAGTTTGCTGCTACAGGCCTGATGACATTGATTTCATTGCTGAGTGATATTCCGTTGTACGTAAGTAGCACAACTCCTTTATCCATTTTTTTCTTTCTGGGATATTTAATTTGTACTGGACTCAAGGTTCTTGTAAACACAGCAGCCCTAAATTTTGTGTTGGCTGTGTCTTGTTGATTTTAATTTTCCTAAGCTATAGGGGCAAAAGTGGAAGTGCCCTAGTCTCTGTAGCTTTGTTTTTCAGATGTTTCAGGATACACCATAAACATCTCCAGAGTGTCTGTTGGCAATTTACATCCCGCCCATCAGCATAACAAGGCTCCCTGTTCTCCATGGCCTGTCCTGTGTTTCTGGTTTTTACACGTTTTTCAGATGGCCCTTTTGACGAATGGGAAATGAGACTTCATTGTAGTGCGGATTTCCATTTCTCGAGTGCTTGGTGGGCCAAAAAGGGCATATGTGTTTTTTCCTGAATATATTCAGGAAAAATGTTTACGCACTTTTGTCCAAGTGCATCACTGTCAAAGATCTGCCGCTTTTCACATGCTTTAAATGCAATTCCAATCTACCTCCTGAAATATGATTCCTGCAATTCTTCCTCGTTTTCGAGTCCTCTTTGCAGAATTACTTCAATATATTTTTGCCAATAGCTGTCATTTATAATTCTGCAGGTTTGTGAATTACAGTGCCCGTGATTTCCTTTCTTAACTCGTTTCCTTGAAAACTGGCCACAGAGCCGCAGGTTTGCTTCAGGCCATAATCAGGGTCCGGCACGGCACTCTGAGACTTTGGTTCATTCCACTTCCTGGTGGGAAATTAGAGTTAAATGTGCCCCTCCAGACACCTGCCTCACTCCTAGACCCTTGGTGATGTGTGTCCTCTGGTTGGAGGCCACATGTGCTGGGTTCCTCACCTTTGGCTGATGTGTCCCCACTGGTGTGAGGACACTCCTGCCTGGTTCCCATCCCCTTGGTGATGTGGGCCCTCCGGTGAGAGTCTGATCCTGGTTGGGTTCCTCACACTTCTGTGAGGTGGGCCCTCTTCTCTGAGGTCACTCCTGCCTGGCTGGCACACCCCGCCTTGGCGACGTCGGCCCTCTGGTGGGATTTGGTGCCTGCTGGGTGTCTCCTCCCCTCAGTAATGAGGGCCCTCTGGCGTCAGGCCCTAACTCCTGGGCTCCCAATATTTTCTGATATGCGCCCTGTGGTTCGAGTACACTCCTGCCAGGTTCCCAACCCCATAGGAATGTGGGCCTTCTGCTCTGAGGTCCCAACCGTGGTTTGCTCAGTTTCATGATGAGGGCCCTCTGCTGTGAGTTCTCTCTGGCCTGGATCCCATAGCCTCGCTGCTCCTGGCCACCTGCTGGGATGTTACAACTGCGGGATTCCTCACCTTTTTTCTTCTATGGGCCCTCTGTTTTGAGACTCCTCCTGCCTGCCTCACTCCCAGCCCCTTGGTGATGTGTGTCGTCTGGTTTGAGGCCACGTATGCTGGGTCCCTCGCCTTTCGATGATGTGGCCCCACTGGTGTGAGGACACTCCTGCCTGGTTCCTATCCCCTTGATGATGTGGGCCCTCTGGTGAGAGTCTGATACTGGCTGGGTTCCTCCCACTTCTGTGAGGTGGGCCCTCTGCTGTGAGGTCACTCCTGCCTGGCTGGCACACCCCACCTGGGCAACATCGGCCCTCTTGTGGCAGTTGGAGCCTGCTGGGAACCTCCCCTCGGTGATGGGGGCCCTCTTGCCTCAGGCCCTAACTGCTGGGTACCCACATTTTCTGATACGTGCTAAGTGGTGCGAGGACACTCCTGCGAGGTTCCCATCCCCATGGGCATGTGGGCCTTCTGCTCTAAGGTCCCAACACCTGTGTTGTTCACCGTTTCATGATGTTGGCTCTCTGGTGTTAGTTCACTCAGGCCTAGATCCCATAGACTCTGTGCTCTGAGCGGCCTGCTGGGAGGTTCCTACTGCTGGATTCCTTACCTTTTTTATTCTTTGGGTCCTGTGTTTTCATGCTCCTACTTCCTGACTCACTCCCAGCCCATTTGTGATGGAGGTCCTCTGGTTTAAGGCCACATGTACCGGTTTCCTCACCTTTATTGATGTGGCCCCACTGGTGTGGGGACACTCCTGCCTGGTTCCCATCCCCTTGGTGATGGGGGCCCTCTGGTGAGAGTCTGATCCTGTCTGGATTCCTCACACTTCTGGGAGGTGGGCCCTCTGCTGTGAGGTCACTCCTGCCTGGCTGGCACACGTCACCTTGGCGATGTGGGCCCTCAGTTGGGAGTTGGTGCCTGCTGGGAGTCTCCTCCCCTCGGTAATGAGGGCCCTCTGGCGTCAGGCCCTAACTCATGGGCTCCCAAAATTTTCTGATGTGCGCCCTGTCGTGCGAGTACACTCCAGCCAGGGTCCCATCCCCATGGGGATGTGGGCTTTCTGGTCTGAGGTCCCAACGGCTGGGTTGCTCACAGTGTCAGAATGTGGGCCCTCTGCTGTGAGTTCACTCTGGCATGGATCCCATAGCCTCGGTGCTGTGGGCCACCTGCTTGGAGCTTCCAACTGCAGGGTTCCTCACCTTTTTTATTCTATGGGCGCTCTGTTGTGAGTCTCCTCCTGCATGCCTCACTCCCAGCCCTTTTGTGATGTGTGTCCCCTTGTTTGAGGCCACATGTGCTGTGTTCCTCACCTTTCGCTGATGTGGCCCCACTGGTGTGAGGACACTCCTGCCTGGTTTCCATCCTCTTGGTGATGTGGGCGCTCTGGTTAGAGTCTGATCCTGTTTGGGCTCCTCACACTTCTGTGAGGTGGGCCCTCTGCTGTGAGGTAACTCCTGCCTGGCTTGCTCCCGCTCCATTGGTGACGTCGGCCCTCTGGTGGCATTTGGAGCCTGCTGGTAGCCTCCTCTCCTCCGTGATGAGGGCCCTCTGGCGTCAGGCCATAACTGCTGGGTTCCCACATTTTCTGATACGTGCTAAGTTGTGCGATGACACTCCTGCGTGGTTCCCATCCCCATGGGGATGTGGGCCTTCTGCTCTGAGGTCCCACTGGCTGGGTTGCTCACAGTTTCATGATGTGGGCCCTCTGCTGTGAGTTCACTGTGGCCTGGATCCCATAGACTCCATGCTCTGGGCCACCTGCTGGGAGGTTCAAACTGCTGGATTCCTCACATTTTTTATTCTGTGGGCCCTGTGTTGTTAGGCTACTCCTGCCTGCCTCACTCGGAGCACCTTGGAAATGTGGGTCCTCTGGTTTAGGCCACATGTGCTGGGTTCCTCACCTTTCTATAATGTGGCTACACTGGTGTGAGGACACTCCTGCCTTGTTCAGATCCCCTTGATGATGTGGGCCCTCTGGTGAGGGTCTGATCCTCTTTGGGTTCCTCACACTTTTGTGTGGTTGGCCCTCTGCTCTGAGGTCACTCCTGCCTGGCTGGCACACCCCACATTGGCAACGTCGGCCTTCTGGTAGCAGTTGGAGCTTACTGGGAGCCTCCTCTCCTCAGTGATGAGGGCCCTCTGGCGTCCGGCCCTAACTGCTGGGCTCCCCACATTTTCTGATGTGTGCCCACTGGTGCGATGACACTCCTGCTTGGTTCCCTTCCCCATGGGGATGCGGGCCTTGTGCTCTGAGGTTACAACGGCTGGGTTGCTTACAGTATCACGATGAGAGCCCTCTGTTGTGAGTTCATCACTGCCTGGATCCCATAGCCTCGGTGCTCTCGGCCGCCTGCTGGGATGTTCCAACTGCTGGATTCCTCACCTTTTTTATACGATGGGCCATGTGTTTTGAGGTTAATCCTGCCTGCCTCGCTCCGAGACCCATGGTGATGTGGGTCCTCTGGTTTGAGGCTACATGTGCTGGGTACCTCAACTTTCAATGATGTGGCCCCACGGGTGTGAGGACACTCCTGCCTGGTTCCCAGCCCCTTGCTTATGTGGGCACTCTGGTGAGAGTCTGATCCTGACTGGGTTCCTTACCCTTCTGTGAGGTGGGCCCTCTGATGTGAGGTCACTCCTGCCTGGATGGCTCATGTCGCCTTGGCGACGTAGGCCCTCTGTTGGCCACTGAAGCATGCTGGGAGCCTCCTACCCTCTTTAATAAGGGCCCTGGAAGAAACGCATATGCCCTTTTTGACCAAGTGCATCATTGTCGAGGTTCTGCCTCTTCTCCTATACTTTCAGAGGACTTCCCGTCTACCTCCTGAAATCGTATTCCTGGAATTCTGCCCCGCGTTCAAGTCCTCTTTGCAGCCTTACTTCAATATATTTTTGGACGATAGCTGTCATTTATAACTCTGCAGGTTTGTGAATTACAGTGCCCCTGAGCTCCTTTCTTCAACTCGCTTTCTTGTGAGCTGGCCACAAAACCGCAGGATTGCTTCAGGCCCTAATCTGGTTCCGGCACGGCATGCTGAGCCTTTGGCTAATTCCTCTTTCTGGTGGGAAATGAGCGTTATATTTGTTCGTGCAGACACCTACAGCTAAACTCTCATTGGTTCTCCCTATTCCTGTTCATCTTGCGCAGAAATTGCAAACTGTGCCAAACAGGAGGTTAAAGGCACTGACTCTCCAAGTGGGGAGAGTGTTAGTAAAGCGTCTGGAATGGTGAACCCGACTACCAGGGGACGAACACTGGGATGCATTTGAAAATGTTTCCCAATCACACGGTGGACCATGCTCTGTGTTTCCCATGCATGTTTTAGCTGAAAGAAGAATCCCTTAAACCTGGCGAGTTGGGACCCAAGGAATGGGTACCATGCAGTGTGACTTCAAAGGGTCTGCATTTGCTCACCGAACCTCACCAATGCTATCAGCCTGAAGTGTCCTGCCTTATGTCTCACCCAGCTCTGGGTGTAGATGTGGTAAATCCAGGTTGCATCACAAGACCTGAATGAATTATTTAAGAATTGCTCTCTATTTCACTGTCATTGTGTTTTGTTTTTGAAATTTATTTTGATAATGGGATTTTTCGGATTTTCACTGCTGCGTTGAGGCTGCTGTACACACGCTTGATTTCCTTATGGAGACATATAAATCCATGGGTTTTAAGATTCTTACTTGTCAGGTATCATCCCAGGCATTGAATATGGGGTGTTCAGTCCATTTCGTTGAGCAAGGAGTAGGTCTTGTCTATTATATATTTGGCTTATGGAACGGTATCTGTGCTAATTTCAATCTCTGGTTTGATGCAGCACCCCAACTCACCTTTCCCCATAATCAAGCATAAGTTGGTTTTCTAAATTTGAGACCCTGTTCTGTTTTGTAATTCAGTTCATGTGTAGCCAAGTTTAAGTTCCGTGTATTAGTGATAGCTTATGATGTTTCTTTTTCTGTGTGACTTATTTCTCGTACAATGGTCGTACGTGAATCCACTCATTATGCCGCTATGGGCCTGATGACGTAGATTTCATTGCTGAGTGATATTCCATTGTACGTACGTACCACAATTTCTTTATCCATTTTTTGCTTTCTCGGATATTTAACTTGTACCGTAGACGAGGTTCTTGTAAACAGAGCCATCCCAAACATTGGGGTGGCTGTGTGTTTTTGATTTTAATTTCCCTAAGCTATAGGACCATAAGTGGAAGTGCCATAGGCTGTGTTGCTTTGTTTCCTACGTGTTTCAGGAAACACCATACACTTCTCCAGAGTGGCCGTTTGAAACTTACATCCCGCCCATCAGCATAACAAGGCTCCCTGTTCTCCATGACCTGTCCTGCCTTTCTGGATTTTACACTTTTTTCAGATGGCCATTTTGACCGGGGGCAGTGAGACTTCATTGTAGTGCAGATTTCCTATATACGCTTGCTTGGTTGGCCAAAAAGCGCGTATGCGTTTTTTCCTGAATATGTTGAGGAAAAACGCATACGCCCTTTTTGGCCAAGTGCATCATTGTCGACATTCTGCCTCTTTTCCTATGCTTTAAGTGCAATTCCAGTCTACCCCCTGAAATCATTTTCCTGAAAGTCTGCCCTGCTTTCAAGTCCTCTTCGAAGACTTACTTCAATAAATTTTTGGACGATAGCTGTCCTTCATAACTCTGCAGGTTTGTGAATTACAGTGCCCCTGAGCTCCTTTCTTCAACTCGCTTTCTTGTGAGCTGGCCGCAAAACCGCAGGATTGCTTCAGGCCCTAATCTGTTTCCGGCAGGGCACGCTGAGCCTTTGGTTAATTCCTCTTCCTGGTGGGAAATGAGCGTTCCATTTGCCCGTGCAGACACCTACAGCTAGTCTCTCATTGGTTCTCCCTATTCCTGTTCATCTTGCGCAGAAATTGCAAACTGTGCCAAACAGGAGATTAAAGGCACTGACTCTCCAATTGTGGAGAGTGTTAGTAAAGCGCCTGGAATGGTGCACCCGAGTACCAGGGTTCGAAAACTGAGATGCATTTGAAAACGTTTCCCAATCACACGGTGGACCATACTCTGGGTTTCCCATGCATGTTTTAGCTGAAGGAAGAATCCCTTAAACCTGGAGATTTGGGACCCATGGAATGGGTACCATGCAGTATGACTTCAAAGGGTCTGCGTTTGCTTAACGAACCTCACCAATTCTATCAGCCCGAAGTGTCCAGCCTTATGTCTCACCCAGCTCTGTGTGTAGATATGGTAAATCCAGGTTGCATCACAAGCCCTGAATGAATTATTTAAGAATTGCTCTCTATTTCACTGGCATTGTGTTTTGTTTTTGAAATTTGTTTTGATAATGGGATTAATCGGATTTTCACTGCTGCGTTTAGGCCGCTGTACACACGCTTGATTTCCTTATGGAGACATATCAATCCATGGGTTTTAAGATTCTTACTTGTCAGGTATATTCCCAGGCGTTGAATATGGGGTGTTGAGTCCATTTCGTTGAGCAAGGAGTAGGTCTTGTCTATTATATATTTGGCTTATTGAAAGGTATCTGTGCTAATTTCAATCTCTGGTTTTATGTAGCACCCCAACTCACCTTTCCCCATAAGCAAGCATAAGTTGGTTTTCCAAATTTGAGACACTGTTCTGTTTTGTAATTCAGTTCATGTGTAGCCAAGGTTACATTCCGTGTATTAGTGATATCTTATGATGTTTCTTTTTCTGTGTGACTTATTTCTCGTAGAATCATCGTACCTGAATCCACTCATTATGCTGCTTCGGAACTGATGATGTAGATTTCATTGCTGAGTGATATTCTATTGTACGTGCGTACCACAACTTCTTTATCCATTTTTTGCTTTCTCGGATATTTAACTTGACCCGTAGACGAGGTTCTTGTAAACAGAGCCATCCGAAACATTGGGGTGGCTGCGTGTTCTTGATTTTAATTTCCCTAAGCTATAGGACCATAAGTGGAAGTGCCATAGGCTGTGTGGCTTTGTTTCCTACCTGCTTCAGGAAACACCATACAATTTTCCAGAGTGGCTGTTGGCAATTTACATCCCGTCCATCAGCATAACAAGGCTCCCTGCTCTCAATGACCTGTCCTGCCTTTCTGGATTTTACACGTTTTCAGATGGCCCTTTTGACCGGGGGGGTGAGACTTCATTGTAGTGCAGATTTCCTTTACACGCTTGCTTGGTTGGCCAAAAAGGGCGTATGCGTTTTTTCCTGAATATATTCAGTAAAAAACGCATACGCCCTTTTTGTCCGAGTGCATCATTGTCGACATTCTGCCTCTTTTCCTATGCTTTAAGTGCAATTCCAGTCTACCCCCTGAAATAGTTTTCCTGAAATTCTGCCCCGCATTCAAGTCCTCTTCGAAGACTTACTTCAGTACATTTTTGGACGATAGCTGTCATTCATAACTCTGCAGGTTTGTGAATTACAGTCCCCCTGAGCTCCTTTCTTCAACTCGCTTTCTTGTGAGCTGGCCGCAATACCACAGGATTGCTTCAGGCCATAATCTGTTTCCGGCAGGGCACGCGGAGCCTTTGGTTAATTCCTCTCCCTGGTGGGAAATGAGCGTTCCATTTGCCCGTGCAGACACCTACAGCTAGTCTCTCATTGGTTCTCCCTATTCCTGTTCATCTTGCGCAGAAATTGCAAACTGTGCCAAACAGGAGTTTAAAGGCACTGACTCTCCAAGTGGGGAGAGTGTTCGTAAAGCGTCTGGAATAGTGAACCCGAGTACCAGGGTTCAAAAACTGAGAGGCATTTGAAAACGTTTCCCAATCACACGGTGGACCATACTCTGGGTTTCCCATGCATGTTTTATCTGAAGGAAGAATCCCTTAAACCTGGAGAGTTGGGACCAATGGAATGGGTACCATGCAGTATGACTTCAAAGGGTCTGCGTTTGCGCACCGAACCTCACCACTGCTATCAGCCCGAAGTGTCCAGCCTTATGTCTCACCCAGCTCTGGGTGTAGATGTGGTAAATCCAGGTTGCATCACAAGCCCTGAATGAATTATATAAGAATTGCTCTCTATTTCACTGTCATTGTGTTTCGATTTTGAAATTTATTTTGATAATGGGATTTATCGGATTTTCACTGCTGCGTTTAGGCCGCTGTACACATGCTTGATTTTCTTATGGAGACATATAAATCCATGGGTTTTAAGATTCTTACTTGTCAGGTAACTTCCCAGGCGTTGAATATGGGGTGTTGAGTCCATTTCGTTGAGCAAGGAGTAGGTCTTGTCTATTATATATATGGCTTATGGAACGGTATCTGTGCTAATTTCAATCTCTGGTTTTATGCAGCACCCCAACTCACCTTTCCCCTTAAGCAAGCATAAGTTGGTTTTCTAAATTTGAGATCCTGTCCTGTTTTGTAATACAGTTCATGTGTAGCCAAGATTACATTCCGTGTATTAGTGATATCTTATGATGTTTATTTTTCTGTGTGACTTATTTCTCGTAGAATCATCGTACCTGGATCCACTAATTATGCCGCTACGGACCTGATGACGTAGATTTCATTGCTGAATGATATTCCATTGTACGTGCGTACCACAACTTCTTTATCCATTTTTTGTTTTCTCGGATATTTAACTTGTAACGTAGACGAGGTTCTTGTAAACAGAGCCATCCCCAACATTGGGGTGGCTGTGTGTTTTTGATTTTAATTTCCCTAAGCTATAGGACCATAAGTGGAAGTGCCATAGGCTGTGTTGCTTTGTTTCCTACGTGTTTCAGGAAATAGCATACACTTCTCCAGATTGGCTGTTGGCAATTTACATCCCGCACATTAGCATAACAAGGCTCCCTGTTCTCCATGACCTGGACTGCCTTTCTGGGTTTTACAATTTTTTCCGATGGCCCTTTTGACCGGGGGGCAGTGAGACTTCATTGTAGTGCAGATTTCCTTTACACGCTTGCTTGGTTGGCCAAAAAGGGCGTATGCGTTTTTTCCTGAATATATTCAGGAAAAAATGCATACGCCCTTTTTGGCCAAGTGCATCATTGTCGACATTCTGCCTCTTTTCCTATGCTTTAAGTGCAATTCCAGTCTACCCCCTGAAATCATTTTCCTGAAATTCTGCCCCGCTTTCAAGTCCTCTTCGAAGACTTACTTCAATACATTTTTGGACGATAGCTGTCATTCATAACTCTGCAGGTTTGTGAATTACAGTACCCCTGAGCTCCTTTCTTCAACTCGCTTTCTTGTGAACTGGCCGCAAAACCGCAGGATTGCTTGAGGCCCTAATCTGTTTCCGGCAGTGCATGCTGAGCCTTTGGTTAATTCCTCTTCCGGGTGGGAAATGAGCGTTCCATTTGCCCGTGCAGACACCTACAGCTAGTCTCTCATTGGTTCTCCCTATTCCTGTTCATCTAGCGCAGAAATTGCAAACTGTGCCAAACAGGAGGTTAAAGGCACTGACTCTCCAAGTGGGGAGAGTGTTAGTAAAGGTCTGGAATGGTGAACCCGAGTAAAAGGGGACGAAAACTGAGATGCATTTGAAAACGTTTCCTGGTCACATGGTTCACCATACTGTGTGTTTCCCATGCACGTTTTAGATGAAGGAAGAATCCCTTAAAACTGGAGAGTTGGGAGCCATGGAATGGGTACCATGCAGTATGACTTCAAAGGGTCTGCATTTGCTCATCGAACCTCACCAATGTTATCAGCCTGAAGTGTCCAACCTTATGTCTCACTCAGCTCTGGGTGTAGATGTGGTTAATGCAGGTTGCATCACATGCCCTGAATGAATTATTTAAGAATTGCTCTCTATTTCACTGTCATTGTGTTTTGTTTTTGTAATTCATTTTGATAATGGGATTTATCAGATTTTCTCTGCTGAGTTCATGCAGCTGTACACACGCTTGATTGTCTTACGGAGACATAAATCCATGGGTTTGAAGATTCTTACTAGTCAGGTGTATTCCTAGGCGTTGAATATGAGGTGTTTAGTCCATTTCGTTGAGCAAGGGGTAGGTCTTGACTATTACATATTTGGCTTATGGAAAGGTATCCGTGCTAATTTCTATCTCTGCTTTTATGCAGCACCCTAACTCACTTTTCCCCTTAAGCAAGCATAAGTTGGTTTTCTAAATTTGAGACCCTGTTCTGTTTTGTAATTCAGTTCATGTGTAGCCAAGTTTACATTCCGTGTATTAGTAATATCTTATGATGTTTCTTTTTCTGTGTGACTTATTTCTCGTAGAATCATCGTACCTGAATGCACTCATTATGCCGCTACGGGCCTGATGACGTAGATTTCATTGCTGAGTGATATTCCATTGTACGTACGTACCACACTTCTTTATCCATTTTTCGCTTTCTGAGATATTTAACTTGTACCGTAGACGAGGTTCTTGTAAACAGAGCCGTCCCAAACTTTGGGGTGGCTGTGTGTTTTTGATTTTAATTTCCCTAAGCTATAGGACCATAAGTGGTAATGCCGTAGGCTCTGTTGCTTTGTTTTTTAGGTTTTTGAGGAAACACCATACACTTCTCCAGAGTGGCTGTTGGCAATTTACATCCCGCCCATCAGCATAACAAGGCTCCCTGTTCTCCATGGCCTGTGCTGCCTTTCTTGATTTTACACTTTTTTCAGATGGCCCTTTTGACCGGGGGGCAGTGAGACTTCATTGTAGTGCAGATTTCTTTAACATGCTTGCTTGGTTGGCCAAAAAGTGCGTATGCCTTTTTTCCTGAATATATTCACGAAAAAAGGCATACACCCTTTTTGGCCAAGTGCATCATTGTCCACGTTCTGCGTCTTTTCCTATGCTTTAAATGCAATTCCAGTCTGCCCCCTGAAATCGTTTTCTTGCAATTCTGCCCCGCTTTCAAGTCCTCTTCGCAGCCTTCCTTCAATATATTTTTGGGTGATAGCTGTCATTTATAACTCTGCAGGTTTGTGAATTACAGTGTCCCTGAGCTCCTTTCTTAAACTCACTTTCTTGTGAGCTGGCCGCAAACCCGCAGGATTGCTTCAGGCCCTAATCTGGTTCCGGCACGGCATGCTGAGCCTTTGGTTAATTCCTCTTCCTGGTGGGAAATGAGCGTTAAATTTGCCCTTGCAGACACCTTCACATAAGTCATCATGGTGCCCCTTTGCCCCGGTCATCTCTATGGAGTTAGGAGTTGGAGGGCCTCCTCACTCAAGGTCAGTGTGCCCATGGAGCCAACCCTGCAACTTCAGGGCATGGTTGGGTGTTAGGATCACCACGTGGGGTCCTTTTCACTTAGGAGGGAGGTGGCCTTTTGGGCTGCTGATTTCCAGGTTTTCAGATACTGCCAGTATCTTGGCCAGATGTGGCGGTGGGCCAAGCCCCTTGGTGACCGTAGTTTATCCTACCTGGATCGCATTCTTGCATTGTTCCATTTCAAGTGGTCCCAGGTTTTGCACTAATACTCCAATGGCGATTCACCATTCACCAGGAATGTAAAGGTCAAAGGGTTTAGCTAAATTAGGGAGTTCCAGGGCAAGGGTCTGAATTGACTGCTCTTTCCATTCTTGAAAGGCCACTTCTGCATTCTATTCAAAAGGATCATCATCTTTTCCTTTCAGTGTTTCATATAGAGGCCCAGCTAGTAGACTGTAATTAGGGATCCAGAAGCAGCAAACCCTGGCCTCCCGAGGAACCCCTAAGCTGTCTTCTAGTTTCAGAAATGGGTAAGGCTGTAAATTGTTTCTTCCCTTTCCTGGGATGGGCTTCTCCGACCTTCTGTGAGAATGAAGCCCAGGTAGGTCACCGTAGTCTGTGATATTTGAGCTTTTTCTTGGACAACTTGTATCCTTTATTGGCTTGGTAGTTCAGAGGTCTCCTTAGTAGGGCTGGCGATCAGAATGTCGTCTGCATATTGAAGGAGTGTTTCCTTTTCCAGAGGTAGAACTTTTAGTTCTTTAGCTGAGCTTTCCCCAAAGATGGTGTGGGAATTTTTGAACCCTTGGGGCAACACGGCCCGGAAGTATTGTTTTAGTTGTATGTTGAGTCCTGCCACACACAAGCCAAAATTTCTTGTGACTCTGGGACTAATAGAATACAAAAGAAGGCATTATTGAAGACTAATACAGAATACCATGTCCTGGTGGTTGGTAGAATGACCAGCAGGGTGTAGGATTTAGGAACTACTGGAGGTATATCCTCGGTGGCTTCACTGACTGTCCTGACATCCTTTACCAGGACTCCAGCAGCCCATGGGGCTCTCGAGGTCAGGCCAATCCCAGGATATGGAGCTCACCTGGGCAGGTACCCCACCCCCACCCCAGCCCACGGGGCTCTCGTGTTCAGGCCCCTCCCAGGATATGGGGTTCCCTGGGCAGGTTCCCCTGCAGCCCATGGGGCTCTCGTGGTCAGGCCCCTCCCAGGATACAGAGCTACCCTTGCAGGTACCATGGCAGGGCTGGGAACACAGGAACCGTGCATATCGCCCTCATTGCAGAGCACTCCCAGCTCACCTGTCACTGAGATCTGACACAGAGCACCTCAGAGCAGGACTTGAACTAACAAACAGCAGCTCCGACAGGTCTGTGACCCTGGGCATCACTCTGTGTGGCCTCCCTCCACCTGGTCTTCCAGAGACTTCCACTGCACCCGGGGCACCAGGCCTCTGTCTCCACCCACCAGCCACCCCTCCTCTCCCTGACTCCTGGGTTCCTCTCATTAGGAGAGGGTTTTCTTGAAGTTGTCTCCCACTCATGGGCCAGATAATATAATTAGAAAACAAGCCAGAGCTGCAGCCCCTTGTCTATCCTGACTCTCAGGAGGCCACACCTGTTCCTTGGACCTGGCCGATTCAGCAAGTTCCAGTTTCTGCAACTGTGAGCCCCTGAGGGGTGATTATTGGCTGGCCTGGGAAGCCCGACCGTGCCGGCCAGACCTCCCCAGGTGTGCCTGGGTTCAGATCAATATAAACACCGCTCCAGGCAGCAAGAGCCCCTGCAGCTGTGCCTGACGCCATTTTCTCTGCCCTGTCAGCAGTCTCGGGGCTGGACTGGTGGGAGGGAGTGAGAGGCCACGGCTTTGTGGGTGGCCCAGTGTGAGTGGGGCTCTGCTGGACTTTCTGCAACAGTTGCCAAGATGCCACCTGCTAAAGAAGAGGATGTGTCACCCATACCTGCCGCTGGAATTTCTCCCTGGGCAGAGGTGAGTGAGGAAGAAAGCAGTGGGGGCCGGGACAGCAGGGCTATCTCAGGCAGGGAAATGGAAAGCTTCCAGAAGAGCACCCAGGGCCAGGACCAACCTGGCTGGCCTGCAGGCACCAAGTCGGCTGGCATGCTGTCGCTCATGTGGCTCCATGGCCCTTCCTCTAGGCTTTCAAGTCCTTGTACATATTCAGGTGTTTTACCTGGGAAGGGTGGGAACATTTCAGCAGCAACTGGCCTGGGGCTCAGCCCACGTTTACTCACAGATGCCTCGGCACGGTCCCCCAGCTTTGCAATGAGGACGCTTGTTGCGTGGGGCCTGCTGGCTGAATGGGAGATGATTCCCCACCACTGGCCAACTTCAGAATTGTTTACAACTTGAGCAAGTGCCCTGATACGGTTTTCCTCTGTGTAACTGGTGGGTTCTGTTTTTTTTTCTTTTTTTCGTTTTTGGTTCAAGGTAGATTTTATTCCTCTTTTATGTATTTACAGATATAAGCATGGAAATAAGTTATTCATATAAATACATGTATGTGAAGGGAAGAATATTTTTTCTGTTTTACTTTTTGTAATTTGAATTTTATTTTATTTTTTTATACAGCAGGTTCTTTTTGGTTTTCTATTTTATACATATAAATGTATACATGCCAATCCCAATCTCTCAACTCCTCTCACCACCACCCCCCAACAGCTTTCCCCCCTTGGTGTCCATACGTTTGTTGTCTACATCTGTTGCTCTATTTCTGCCTTGCAAAACGGTTCATCTGTACAATTTGTCTAGGTTCCACATATATGCATTAATAGACAAGATTTGTTTTTCTCTTTCTGACTTACTTCACTCTGTATGACAGTCTCTAGATCCATCAACGTCTCTACAAATGACCCAATTTCATTCCTTTTTATGGCTTAGTAATATTCCATTTTATATATGTACCACATCTTTATGCATTCGTCTGTCTGTGGGCATTTAGGTTGCTTCCATTACCTGGATATTGTAAATAGTGATGCAATGAACATTGCGGTGAATGTCTCTTTTTGATTTATGGTTTTGTCTGGGTATATGCCCAGTAGTGGGATTGCTGTATCATATGGTAATTCTATTCTTAGTTTTATAAGAAACTCCATAATGTTCTCCACAGTGACTGTATCAATTTACATTCCCAACAATAGTGGGAGAGGGTTCCTTATCTCCACACCCTTTCCAGCATTTGTTGTTTGTAGATTTTCTGATGATGCCCATTCTAACAGGTGTGAGGTGATACACCATGGATGAGTCTATTTCGTTGAGCAAAGAGTAGGTCTTGTCTAGTACATATTTGGCTTATGGAACGGTATGTGTGCTAATTTCAATCTCTGGTTTTATACAGCACCCCAACTCAACTTTCCCCTTAAGCAAGCATAAGCTTTTATCTAAATGTGAGACTCTGTTCGGTTTTGGAATTCAGTTTATGTGTAGCCAAGTTTACACTCTCTCTATTAGTGATATCTTATGATAATTATCTTTCTCTGTGTGACCTATTTCTCTTAGAATCATCATACTTAAATCCACTCAATTTGCTGCTACAGGCCTGATGACATTGATTTCATTGCTGAGTGATATTCCGTTGTACGTAAGTAGCACAACTCCTTTATCCATTTTTTTCTTTCTGGGATATTTAATTTGTACTGGACTCAAGGTTCTTGTAAACACAGCAGCCCTAAATTTTGTGTTGGCTGTGTCTTGTTGATTTTAATTTTCCTAAGCTATAGGGCCAAAAGTGGAAGTGCCCTAGGCTCTGTAGCTTTGTTTTTCAGATGTTTCAGGATACACCATAAACATCTCCAGAGTGTCTGTTGGCAATTTACATCCCGCCCATCAGCATAACAAGGCTCCCTGTTCTCCATGGCCTGTCCTGTGTTTCTGGTTTTTACACGTTTTTCAGATGGCCCTTTTGACGAATGGGAAATGAGACTTCATTGTAGTGCGGATTTCCATTTCTCGAGTGCTTGGTGGGCCAAAAAGGGCATATGTGTTTTTTCCTGAATATATTCAGGAAAAATGTTTACGCACTTTTGTCCAAGTGCATCACTGTCAAAGATCTGCCGCTTTTCACATGCTTTAAATGCAATTCCAATCTACCTCCTGAAATATGATTCCTGCAATTCTTCCTCGTTTTCGAGTCCTCTTTGCAGAATTACTTCAATATATTTTTGCCAATAGCTGTCATTTATAACTCTGCAGGTTTGTGAATTACAGTGCCCGTGATTTCCTTTCTTAACTCGTTTCCTTGAAAACTGGCCACAGAACCGCAGGTTTGCTTCAGGCCATAATCAGGGTCCGGCACGGCACTCTGAGACTTTGGTTCATTCCACTTCCTGGTGGGAAATTAGAGTTAAATGTGCCCCTCCAGACACCTGCCTCACTCCTAGACCCTTGGTGATGTGTGTCCTCTGGTTGGAGGCCACATGTGCTGGGTTCCTCACCTTTGGCTGATGTGTCCCCACTGGTGTGAGGACACTCCTGCCTGGTTCCCATCCCCTTGGTGATGTGGGCCCTCCGGTGAGAGTCTGATCCTGGTTGGGTTCCTCACACTTCTGTGAGGTGGGCCCTCTTCTCTGAGGTCACTCCTGCCTGGCTGGCACACCCCGCCTTGGCGACGTCGGCCCTCTGGTGGGATTTGGTGCCTGCTGGGTGTCTCCTCCCCTCGGTAATGAGGGCCCTCTGGCGTCAGGCCCTAACTCCTGGGCTCCCAATATTTTCTGATATGCGCCCTGTGGTTCGAGTACACTCCTGCCAGGTTCCCAACCCAATAGGAATGTGGGCCTTCTGCTCTGAGGTCCCAACCGTGGTTTGCTCAGTTTCATGATGAGGGCCCTCTGCTGTGAGTTCTCTCTGGCCTGGATCCCATAGCCTCGCTGCTCCTGGCCACCTGCTGGGATGTTACAACTGCGGGATTCCTCACCTTTTTTCTTCTATGGGCCCTCTGTTTTGAGACTCCTCCTGCCTGCCTCACTCCCAGCCCCTTGGTGATGTGTGTCGTCTGGTTTGAGGCCACGTATGCTGGGTCCCTCGCCTTTCGATGATGTGGCCCCACTGGTGTGAGGACACTCCTGCCTGGTTCCTATCCCCTTGATGATGTGGGCCCTCTGGTGAGAGTCTGATACTGGCTGGGTTCCTCCCACTTCTGTGAGGTGGGCCCTCTGCTGTGAGGTCACTCCTGCCTGGCTGGCACACCCCACCTGGGCAACATCGGCCCTCTTGTGGCAGTTGGAGCCTGCTGGGAACCTCCCCTCGGTGATGGGGGCCCTCTTGCCTCAGGCCCTAACTGCTGGGTACCCACATTTTCTGATACGTGCTAAGTGGTGCGAGGACACTCCTGCGAGGTTCCCATCCCCATGGGCATGTGGGCCTTCTGCTCTAAGGTCCCAACACCTGTGTTGTTCACCGTTTCATGATGTTGGCTCTCTGGTGTTAGTTCACTCAGGCCTAGATCCCATAGACTCTGTGCTCTGAGCGGCCTGCTGGGAGGTTCCTACTGCTGGATTCCTTACCTTTTTTATTCTTTGGGTCCTGTGTTTTCATGCTCCTACTTCCTGACTCACTCCCAGCCCATTTGTGATGGAGGTCCTCTGGTTTAAGGCCACATGTACCGGTTTCCTCACCTTTATTGATGTGGCCCCACTGGTGTGGGGACACTCCTGCCTGGTTCCCATCCCCTTGGTGATGGGGGCCCTCTGGTGAGAGTCTGATCCTGTCTGGATTCCTCACACTTCTGGGAGGTGGGCCCTCTGCTGTGAGGTCACTCCTGCCTGGCTGGCACACGTCACCTTGGCGATGTGGGCCCTCAGTTGGGAGTTGGTGCCTGCTGGGAGTCTCCTCCCCTCGGTAATGAGGGCCCTCTGGCGTCAGGCCCTAACTCATGGGCTCCCAAAATTTTCTGATGTGCGCCCTGTCGTGCGAGTACACTCCAGCCAGGGTCCCATCCCCATGGGGATGTGGGCTTTCTGGTCTGAGGTCCCAACGGCTGGGTTGCTCACAGTGTCAGAATGTGGGCCCTCTGCTGTGAGTTCACTCTGGCATGGATCCCATAGCCTCGGTGCTGTGGGCCACCTGCTTGGAGCTTCCAACTGCAGGGTTCCTCACCTTTTTTATTCTATGGGCGCTCTGTTGTGAGTCTCCTCCTGCATGCCTCACTCCCAGCCCTTTCGTGATGTGTGTCCCCTTGTTTGAGGCCACATGTGCTGTGTTCCTCACCTTTCGCTGATGTGGCCCCACTGGTGTGAGGACACTCCTGCCTGGTTTCCATCCTCTTGGTGATGTGGGCGCTCTGGTTAGAGTCTGATCCTGTTTGGGCTCCTCACACTTCTGTGAGGTGGGCCCTCTGCTGTGAGGTAACTCCTGCCTGGCTTGCTCCCGCTCCATTGGTGACGTCGGCCCTCTGGTGGCATTTGGAGCCTGCTGGTAGCCTCCTCTCCTCCGTGATGAGGGCCCTCTGGCGTCAGGCCATAACTGCTGGGTTCCCACATTTTCTGATACGTGCTAAGTTGTGCGAGGACACTCCTGCGTGGTTCCCATCCCCATGGGGATGTGGGCCTTCTGCTCTGAGGTCCCACTGGCTGGGTTGCTCACAGTTTCATGATGTGGGCCCTCTGCTGTGAGTTCACTGTGGCCTGGATCCCATAGACTCCATGCTCTGGGCCACCTGCTGGGAGGTTCAAACTGCTGGATTCCTCACATTTTTTATTCTGTGGGCCCTGTGTTGTTAGGCTACTCCTGCCTGCCTCACTCGGAGCACCTTGGAAATGTGGGTCCTCTGGTTTAGGCCACATGTGCTGGGTTCCTCACCTTTCTATAATGTGGCTACACTGGTGTGAGGACACTCCTGCCTTGTTCAGATCCCCTTGGTGATGTGGGCCCTCTGGTGAGGGTCTGATCCTCTTTGGGTTCCTCACACTTTTGTGTGGTTGGCCCTCTGCTCTGAGGTCACTCCTGCCTGGCTGGCACACCCCACATTGGCAACGTCGGCCTTCTGGTAGCAGTTGGAGCTTACTGGGAGCCTCCTCTCCTCAGTGATGAGGGCCCTCTGGCGTCCGGCCCTAACTGCTGGGCTCCCCACATTTTCTGATGTGTGCCCACTGGTGCGATGACACTCCTGCTTGGTTCCCTTCCCCATGGGGATGCGGGCCTTGTGCTCTGAGGTTACAACGGCTGGGTTGCTTACAGTATCACGATGAGAGCCCTCTGTTGTGAGTTCATCACTGCCTGGATCCCATAGCCTCGGTGCTCTCGGCCGCCTGCTGGGATGTTCCAACTGCTGGATTCCTCACCTTTTTTATACGATGGGCCATGTGTTTTGAGGTTAATCCTGCCTGCCTCGCTCCGAGACCCATGGTGATGTGGGTCCTCTGGTTTGAGGCTACATGTGCTGGGTACCTCAACTTTCAATGATGTGGCCCCACGGGTGTGAGGACACTCCTGCCTGGTTCCCAGCCCCTTGCTTATGTGGGCACTCTGGTGAGAGTCTGATCCTGACTGGGTTCCTTACCCTTCTGTGAGGTGGGCCCTCTGATGTGAGGTCACTCCTGCCTGGATGGCTCATGTCGCCTTGGCGACGTAGGCCCTCTGTTGGCCACTGAAGCATGCTGGGAGCCTCCTACCCTCTTTAATAAGGGCCCTGGAAGAAACGCATATGCCCTTTTTGACCAAGTGCATCATTGTCGAGGTTCTGCCTCTTCTCCTATACTTTCAGAGGACTTCCCGTCTACCTCCTGAAATCGTATTCCTGGAATTCTGCCTCGCGTTCAAGTCCTCTTTGCAGCCTTACTTCAATATATTTTTGGACGATAGCTGTCATTTATAACTCTGCAGGTTTGTGAATTACAGTGCCCCTGAGCTCCTTTCTTCAACTCGCTTTCTTGTGAGCTGGCCACAAAACCGCAGGATTGCTTCAGGCCCTAATCTGGTTCCGGCACGGCATGCTGAGCCTTTGGCTAATTCCTCTTTCTGGTGGGAAATGAGCGTTAAATTTGTTCGTGCAGACACCTACAGCTAATCTCTCATTGGTTCTCCCTATTCCTGTTCATCTTGTGCAGAAATTGCAAACTGTGCCAAACAGGAGGTTAAAGGCACTGACTCTCCAAGTGGGGAGAGTGTTAGTAAAGCGTCTGGAATGGTGAACCCGACTACCAGGGGACGAAAACTGGGATGCATTTGAAAATGTTTCCCAATCACACGGTGGACCATGCTCTGTGTTTCCCATGCATGTTTTAGCTGAAAGAAGAATCCCTTAAACCTGGCGAGTTGGGACCCAAGGAATGGGTACCATGCAGTGTGACTTCAAAGGGTCTGCATTTGCTCACCAAACCTCACCAATGCTATCAGCCGGAAGTGTCCTGCCTTATGTCTCACCCAGCTCTGGGTGTAGATGTGGTAAATCCAGGTTGCATCACAAGACCTGAATGAATTATTTAAGAATTGCTCTCTATTTCACTGTCATTGTGTTTTGTTTTTGAAATTTATTTTGATAATGGGATTTTTCGGATTTTCACTGCTGCGTTGAGGCTGCTGTACACACGCTTGATTTCCTTATGGAGACATATAAATCCATGGGTTTTAAGATTCTTACTTGTCAGGTATCATCCCAGGCATTGAATATGGGGTGTTCAGTCCATTTCGTTGAGCAAGGAGTAGGTCTTGTCTATTATATATTTGGCTTATGGAACGGTATCTGTGCTAATTTCAATCTCTGGTTTTATGCAGCACCCCAACTCACCTTTCCCCTTAAGCAAGCATAAGTTGGTTTTCTCAATTTGAGACCCTGTTCTGTTTTGTAATTCAGTTCATGTGTAGCCAAGTTTACATTCCGTGTATTAGTGATATCTTATGATGTTTCTTTTTCTGTGTGACTTATTTCTCGTAGAATCATCGTACCTGAATCCACTCATTATGCCGCTACGGGCCTGATGACGTAGATTTCATTGCTGAGTGATATTCCATTGTACGTGCGTACCACAACTTCTTTATCCATTTTTTGCTTTCTCGGATATTTAACTAGTACCGTAGATGAGGTTCTTGTAAACAGAGCCGTCCCAAACTTTGGGGTGGCTGTGTGTTTTTGATTTTAATTTCCCTAAGCTATAGGACCATAAGTGGAAGTGCCATAGGCTGTGTTGCTTTGTTTCCTACGTGTTTCAGGAAACACCATACACTTCTCCAGAGTGGCTGTTGGCAATTTACATCCCGCCCATCAGCATAACAAGGCTCCCTGTTCTCCATGACCTGTCCTGCCTTTCTGGATTTTACACTTTTTTCAGATGGCCCTTTTGACCGGGGGGCAGTGAGACTTCATTGTAGTGCAGATTATCTTTACACGCTTCATTGGTTGGGCAAAAAGGGCCTATGCCTTTTTTCCTGAATATATTCAGGAAAAAACGCATAGGCCCTTTTTGGCCAAGTGCATCATTGTCGACATTCTGCCTCTTTTCCTATGCTTTAAGTGCAATTCCAGTCTACCCCCTGAAATCGTTTTCCTGAAATTCTGCCCCGCTTTCAAGTCCTCTTGGAAGACTTACTTCAGTACATTTTTGGACGATAGCTGTCATTCATAACTCTGCAGGTTTGTGAATTACAGTGCCCCTGAGCTCCTTTCTTCAACTCGCTTTCTTGTGAGCTGGCCGCAAAACCGCAGGATTGCTTCAGGCCCTAATCTGTTTCCGGCAGGGCACGCTGAGCCTTTGGTTAATTCCTCTTCCTGGTGGGAAATGAGCGTTCCATTTGCCCGTGCAGACACCTACAGCTAGTCTCTCATTGGTTCTCCCTATTCCTGTTCATCTTGCGCAGAAATTGCAAACTGTGCCAAACAGGAGATTAAAGGCACTGACTCTCCAATTGTGGAGAGTGTTAGTAAAGCGCCTGGAATGGTGCACCCGAGTACCAGGGTTCGAAAACTGAGATGCATTTGAAAACGTTTCCCAATCACACGGTGGACCATACTCTGGGTTTCCCATGCATGTTTTAGCTGAAGGAAGAATCCCTTAAACCTGGAGATTTGGGACCCATGGAATGGGTACCATGCAGTATGACTTCAAAGGGTCTGCGTTTGCTTAACGAACCTCACCAATTCTATCAGCCCGAAGTGTCCAGCCTTATGTCTCACCCAGCTCTGTGTGTAGATATGGTAAATCCAGGTTGCATCGCAAGCCCTGAATGAATTATTTAAGAATTGCTCTCTATTTCACTGTCATTGTGTTTTGTTTTTGAAATTTGTTTTGATAATGGGATTTATCGGATTTTCACTGCTGCGTTGAGGCCGCTGTACACACGCTTGATTTCCTTATGGAGACATATAAATCCATGGGTTTTAAGATTCTTACTTGTCAAGTATCTTCCCAGGCGTTGAATATGGGGTGTTGAGTCCATTTCGTTGAGCAAGGAGTAGGTCTTGTCTATTATATATTTGGCTTATGGACAGGTATCTGTGCTAATTTCAATCTCTGGTTTTATGCAGCACCCCAACTCACCTTTCCCCATAAGCAAGCTTAAGTTGGTTTTCTCAATTTGAGACCCTGTTCTGTTTTGTAATTTAGTTAATGTGTAGTCAAGTTACATTCCGTGTATTAGTGATATCTTATGATGTTTCTTTTTCTGTGTGACTTATTTCTCGTAGAGTCATCGTACCTGAATCCACTCATTATGCCGCTACGGGCCTGATGACGTAGATTTCATTGCTGAGTGATATTCCATTGTATGTGCGTACCACAACTTCTTTATCCATTTTTTGCTTTCTCAGATATTTAACTTGTACCTTAGACGAGGTTCTTGTAAACACAGCCATCACAAACATTGCGGTGGCTGTGTGATATTGATTTTAATTTCCCTAAGCTATAGGACCATAAGTGGAAGTGCCATAGGCTGTGTTGCTTTGTTTCTTACGTGTTTCAGGAAACACCATACACTTCTCCAGAGTGGCTGTTGGCAATTTACATCCCGCCCATCAGCATAACAAGGCTCCCTGTTCTCCATGACCTGTCCTGTCTTTCTGGATTTTACACTTTTTTCAGATGGCCCTTTTGACTGGGGGGCAGTGAGACTTCATTGTAGTGCAGATTTCCTTTACACGCTTGCTTGGTTGGCCAAAAAGGGCGTATGCGTTTTTTCCTGAACATATTCAGGTAAAAACGCATACGCACTTTTTGGCCAAGTGCATCATTGTCGACATTCTGCCTATTTTCCTATGCTTTAAGTGCAATTCCAGTCTACCCCCTGTAATCGTTTTCCTGAAATTCTGCCCCACTTTCAAGTCCTCTTCGAAGACTTACTTCAGTACATTTTTGGACGATAGCTGTCATTCATAACTCTGCAAGTTTGTGAATTACAGTGCCCCTGAGCTCCTTTCTTCAACTCGCTTTCTTGTGAGCTGGCCGCAAAACCGCAGGATTGCTTCAGGCCCTAATCTGTTTCCAGCTGGGCACGCTGAGCCTTTGGTTAATTCCTCTTCCTGGTAGGAAATGAGCGTTCCATTTGCCCGTGCAGACACCTACAGTTATCCTCTCATTGGTTCTCCCTATTCCTGTTCATCTTGCGCAGAAATTGCAAACTGTGCCAAACAGGAGGTTAAAGGCACTGACTCTCCAAGTGGGGAGAGTGTTAGTAAAGCGTCTGGAATGGTGAACCCGTGTACCAGGGTTCGAAAACTGAGATGCATTTGAAAACGTTTCCCAATCACACGGTGGACCATACTCTGGGTTTCCCATTCATGTTTTAGCTGAAGGAAGGATCCCTTAAATCTGGAGAGTTCGGACCCATAGATTGGGTACCATGCAGTATGACTTCAAAGGGTCTACATTTGCTCATCGAACCTCACCCATACTATCAGCCCGAAGTGTCCAGCCTTATGTCGCACTCAGCTCTGGGTGTAGATGTGGAAAATCCAGGTTGCATCACAAGCCCTGAATGAATTATTTAAGAATTGCTCTCTATTTCACTGTCATTGCTTTTGTTTTTGTAGTTTAGTTTGATAATGGGATTTATCGGATTTTCTCTGCTGCGTTTATGCAGCTGTACACACGCTTGATTCTGTTATGGAGACATATAAATCCATGGGTTTGAAGATTCTTACTAGTCATGTGTAATCCTAGGCGTTGAATAAGGTGTGTTTAGTTCATTTCGTTGAGCAAGGGGTAGGTCTTGACTATTACATATTTGGCTTATGGAAAGGTATCTGTGCTAATTTCTATCTCTGGTTTTATGCAGCACCCCAACTCACCTTTCCCCGTAAGCAAGCATAAGTTGGTTTTCTCAGTTTGGGACCCTGTTCTGTTTTGTATTTCAGTTCATGTGTAGCCAAGTTTACATTCCGTGTATTAGTCATATCTTATGATGTTTCATTTTCTGTGTGACTTATTTCATTTAGAATCATCGTAGCTGAATCCACTCATTATGCCGCGATGGGCCTGATGACATAGATTTCATTGTTGAGTGATATTCCATTCTACGTACGTACCAAAACTTCTTTGTCCATTTTTAACATTCTGGAATATTTAATTGTACTGTAGACGAGGTTCTTGTAAACAGAGCCGTCCGAAACTTTGGGGTGGCTGTGTGTAGTTGATTTTAATTTCCCTGAGCTATAAGACCATAAGTGGAGGTGCCATAGTCTCCGTTGCTTTGTTTTTTAGGTGTTTCAGGAAACACCATACACTTCTCCAGAGTGGCTGTTGGCAATTTACATCCCTCCCATCAGAATAACAAGGCTCCATCTTCTCCATGGCCTGTGCTGCCTTTCTGGATTTTACAATTTTCTCAGATGGCCCTTTTGACTGGGGGGCAGTGAGACTTCATTGTAGTGCAGATTTCCTTTACACGCTTGCGTGATTGGCCAAAAAGGGCGTATGCGTTTTTTCCTGAATATATTCAGGTAAAAAGGCATACGCCCTTTTTGGCCAAGTGCATCATTGTCGACATTCTGCCTCTTTTCCTATGCTTTAAGTGCAATTCCTGTCTACCCCCTGAAATCGTTTTCCTGAAATTCTGCCCCGCTTTCAAGTCCTCTTCGAAGACTTACTTCAGTACATTTTTGGACGATAGCTGTCATTCATAACTCTGCAAGTTTGTGAATTACAGTGCCCCTGAGCTCCTTTCTTCAACTCGCTTTCTTGTGAGCTGGCCGCAAAACCGCAGGATTGCTTCAGGCCCTAATCTGTTTCCGGCAGGGCATGCTGAGCCTTTGGTTAATTCCTCTTACTGGTGGGAAATGAGTGTTCTATTTGCCCATGCAGACACCTACAACTAGTCTCTCATTGGTTCTCCCTATTCCTGTTCATCTTGCACAGAAATTGCAAACTGTGCCCAACAGGAGGTTAAAGGCACTGACTCTCCAAGTGGGGAGAGTGTTAGTAAAGCGTCTGGAATGGTGAACCCAAGTACCAGGGGACGAAAACTGAGATGCGTTTGAAAACGTTTCCCAATCACACGGTGGACCATACTCTGAGTTTCCCATTCATGTTTTACCTGAAGGTAGAATCCCTTAAAGCTGGAGAGTTGGGACCCATGGAATGGGTACCATGCAGTATGACTTCAAAGGGTCTGCGTTTGCGCACCGAACCTCACCACCGCTATCAGCCCGAAGTGTCCAGCCTTATGTCTCACCCAGCTCTGGGTGTAGATGTGGTAAATCCAGGTTGCCTCACAAGCCCTGAATGAATTATTTAAGAATTGCTCTCTATTTCACTGTCATTGTGTTTTGTTTTTGAAATTTATTTTGATAATGGGATTTATCGGATTTTCACTGCTGCATTTAGGCCGCTGTACACATGCTTGATTTCCTTAGGGAGACATATAAATCCATGGGTTTTAAGATTCTTACTTGTCAGGTATCTTCTGACGCGTTGAATATGGGGCGTTGAGTGCATTTCGTTGAGCAAGGAGTAGGTCTTGTCTATTATATATTTGGCTTATGGAACGGTATCTGTGCTAATTTCAATCTCTGGTTTTATGCAGCACCCCAACTCACCTTTCCCCATAAGCAAGCATAAGTTGGTTTTCTAAATTTGAGACCCTGTTCTGTTTTGTATTTCAGTTCATGTGTAGCAAAGTTTACATTCCGTGTATTAGGGATATCTTATGATGTTTCTTTTTCTGTGTGACTTATTTCTCATAGAATCATCGTACCTGAATCCACTCATTATGCTGCTATGGGCCTGATGACGTAGATTTCATTGCTGAGTGACATTCCACTGTACGTGCGTACCACAATTTCTTTATCCATTTTTTGATTTCTCGGATATTTAACTTGTACAGTAGATGAGGTTCTTGTAAACAGAGCTGTCCCAAACTTTAGGGTTGCTGTGTGTTTTTGATTTTAATTTCCCTAAGCTATAGAACAATAAGTGGAAAGGCCATAGGCTGTGTTGCTTTGTTTCCTACGTGTTTCAGGAAACACCATACACTTCTCCAGAGTGGCTGCTGGCAATTTACATCCCGCCCATCAGCATAACAAGGCTCCCTGTTCTCCATGACCTGTCCAGCCTTTCTGGAATTTACACGTTTTTCAGATGGCCCTTTTGACCGGGGGGCAGTGAGACTTCATTGTAGTGCAGATTTCCTTTACACGCTTGCTTGGTTGGCCAAAAAGTGCGTATGCGTTTTTTCCTGAATATATTCAGGAAAAAACGCATACGCCCTTTTTGGCCAAGTGCATCATTGTCGACATTCTGCCTCTTTTCCTATGCTTTAAGTGCAATTCCAGTCTACCCCCTGAAAACGTTTTCCTGAAATTCTGCCCCACTTTCAAGTCCTCTTCGAAGACTTACTTCCATACATTTTTGGACGATAGCTGTCATTCATAACTCTGCAGGTTTGTGAATTACAGTGCCCCTGATGTCCTTTCTTCAACTCGCTTTCTTGTGAGCTGGCCGCCAAACCGCAGTATTGCTTCAGGCCCTAAACTGTTTCCGGCAGGGCACGCTGAGCCATTGGTTAATTCCTCTTCCTGGTGGGAAATGAGCGTTCCATTTGCCCGTGCAGACACCTACAGCTAGACCCTCATTGGTTCTCCCTATTCCTGTTCATCTTGCGCAGAAATTGCAAACTGTGCCACACAGGAGGTTAAAGGCACTGACTCTCCAAGGGGGGGGAGTGTTAGTAAAGCGTCTGGAATGGTGAACCCGAGTACCAAGGGATGAAAACTGAGATGCATTTGAAAACGTTTCCCAATCACACGGTGGACCATACTCTGGGTTTCCCATGCATGTTTTAGCTGAAGAAAGAATCCCTGAAACCTGGAGAGTTGGGACCCATGGAATGGGTACCATGCAGTATGACTTCAAAGGTCTGCGTTTGCTCAGCGAACCTCACCAATGCTATCAGCCCAAAGTGTCCAGCCTTATGTCTCACCCAGCTCTTTGCGTAGATGTGGTAAATCCAGGTTGCATCGCAAGCCCTGAATGAATTATTTAAGAATTGCTCTCTATTTCACTGTCATTGTGTTTTGTTTTTGAAATTTCTTTTGATAATGGGATTTATCGGATTTTCACTGCTGCGTTGAGGCCGCTGTACACACGCTTGATTTCCTTATGGAGACATATAAATCCATGGGTTTTAAGATTCTTACTTGTCAAGTATCTTCCCAGGTGTTGAATATGGGGTGTTGAGTCCATTTCGTTGAGCAAGGAGTAGGTCTTGTCTCTTATATATTTGGCTTATGGACAGGTATCTGTGCTAATTTCAATCTCTGGTTTTATGCAGCACCCCAACTCACCTTTCCCCATAAGCAAGCTTAAGTTGGTTTTCTCAATTTGAGACCCTGTTCTGTTTTGTAATTCAGTTCATGTGTAGTCAAGTTACATTCCGTGTATTAGTGATATCTTATGATGTTTCTTTTTCTGTGTGACTTATTTCTCGTAGAATCATCGTACCTGAATCCACTCATTATGCCGCTACGGGCCTGATGACGTAGATTTCATTGCTGAGTGATATTCCATTGTATGTGCGTACCACAACTTCTTTATCCATTTTTTGCTTTCTCAGATATTTAACTTGTACCGTAGACGAGGTTCTTGTAAACACAGCCATCACAAACATTGCGGTGGCTGTGTGATATTGATTTTAATTTCCCTAAGCTATAGGACCATAAGTGGAAGTGCCATAGGCTGTGTTGCTTTGTTTCTTACGTGTTTCAGGAAACACCATACACTTCTCCAGAGTGGCTGTTGGCAATTTACATCCCGCCCATCAGCATAACAAGGCTCCCTGTTCTCCATGACCTGTCCTGTCTTTCTGGATTTTACACTTTTTTCAGATGGCCCTTTTGACTGGGGGGCAGTGAGACTTCATTGTAGTGCAGATTTCCTTTACACGCTTGCTTGGTTGGCCAAAAAGGGCGTATGCGTTTTTTCCTGAACATATTCAGGTAAAAACGCATACGCACTTTTTGGCCAAGTGCATCATTGTCGACATTCTGCCTATTTTCCTATGCTTTAAGTGCAATTCCAGTCTACCCCCTGTAATCGTTTTCCTGAAATTCTGCCCCACTTTCAAGTCCTCTTCGAAGACTTACTTCAGTACATTTTTGGACGATAGCTGTCATTCATAACTCTGCAAGTTTGTGAATTACAGTGCCCCTGAGCTCCTTTCTTCAACTCGCTTTCTTGTGAGCTGGCCGCAAAACCGCAGGATTGCTTCAGGCCCTAATCTGTTTCCAGCTGGGCATGCTGAGCCTTTGGTTAATTCCTCTTCCTGGTAGGAAATGAGCGTTCCATTTGCCCGTGCAGACACCTACAGTTATCCTCTCATTGGTTCTCCCTATTCCTGTTCATCTTGCGCAGAAATTGCAAACTGTGCCAAACAGGAGGTTAAAGGCACTGACTCTCCAAGTGGGGAGAGTGTTAGTAAAGCGTCTGGAATGGTGAACCCGTGTACCAGGGTTCGAAAACTGAGATGCATTTGAAAACGTTTCCCAATCACACGGTGGACCATACTCTGGGTTTCCCATTCATGTTTTAGCTGAAGGAAGGATCCCTTAAATCTGGAGAGTTCGGACCCATAGATTGGGTACCATGCAGTATGACTTCAAAGGGTCTACATTTGCTCATCGAACCTCACCCATACTATCAGCCCGAAGTGTCCAGCCTTATGTCGCACTCAGCTCTGGGTGTAGATGTGGAAAATCCAGGTTGCATCACAAGCCCTGAATGAATTATTTAAGAATTGCTCTCTATTTCACTGTCATTGCTTTTGTTTTTGTAGTTTAGTTTGATAATGGGATTTATCGGATTTTCTCTGCTGCGTTTATGCAGCTGTACACACGCTTGATTCTGTTATGGAGACATATAAATCCATGGGTTTGAAGATTCTTACTAGTCATGTGTAATCCTAGGCGTTGAATAAGGTGTGTTTAGTTCATTTCGTTGAGCAAGGGGTAGGTCTTGACTATTACATATTTGGCTTATGGAAAGGTATCTGTGCTAATTTCTATCTCTGGTTTTATGCAGCACCCCAACTCACCTTTCCCCGTAAGCAAGCATAAGTTGGTTTTCTCAGTTTGGGACCCTGTTCTGTTTTGTATTTCAGTTCATGTGTAGCCAAGTTTACATTCCGTGTATTAGTCATATCTTATGATGTTTCATTTTCTGTGTGACTTATTTCATTTAGAATCATCGTAGCTGAATCCACTCATTATGCCGCGATGGGCCTGATGACATAGATTTCATTGTTGAGTGATATTCCATTCTACGTACGTACCAAAACTTCTTTGTCCATTTTTAACATTCTGGAATATTTAATTGTACTGTAGACGAGGTTCTTGTAAACAGAGCCGTCCGAAACTTTGGGGTGGCTGTGTGTAGTTGATTTTAATTTCCCTGAGCTATAAGACCATAAGTGGAGGTGCCATAGTCTCCGTTGCTTTGTTTTTTAGGTGTTTCAGGAAACACCATACACTTCTCCAGAGTGGCTGTTGGCAATTTACATCCCTCCCATCAGAATAACAAGGCTCCATCTTCTCCATGGCCTGTGCTGCCTTTCTGGATTTTACAATTTTCTCAGATGGCCCTTTTGACTGGGGGGCAGTGAGACTTCATTGTAGTGCAGATTTCCTTTACACGCTTGCGTGATTGGCCAAAAAGGGCGTATGCGTTTTTTCCTGAATATATTCAGGTAAAAAGGCATACGCCCTTTTTGGCCAAGTGCATCATTGTCGACATTCTGCCTCTTTTCCTATGCTTTAAGTGCAATTCCTGTCTACCCCCTGAAATCGTTTTCCTGAAATTCTGCCCCGCTTTCAAGTCCTCTTCGAAGACTTACTTCAGTACATTTTTGGACGATAGCTGTCATTCATAACTCTGCAAGTTTGTGAATTACAGTGCCCCTGAGCTCCTTTCTTCAACTCGCTTTCTTGTGAGCTGGCCGCAAAACCGCAGGATTGCTTCAGGCCCTAATCTGTTTCCGGCAGGGCATGCTGAGCCTTTGGTTAATTCCTCTTACTGGTGGGAAATGAGTGTTCTATTTGCCCATGCAGACACCTACAACTAGTCTCTCATTGGTTCTCCCTATTCCTGTTCATCTTGCACAGAAATTGCAAACTGTGCCCAACAGGAGGTTAAAGGCACTGACTCTCCAAGTGGGGAGAGTGTTAGTAAAGCGTCTGGAATGGTGAACCCAAGTACCAGGGGACGAAAACTGAGATGCGTTTGAAAACGTTTCCCAATCACACGGTGGACCATACTCTGAGTTTCCCATTCATGTTTTACCTGAAGGTAGAATCCCTTAAAGCTGGAGAGTTGGGACCCATGGAATGGGTACCATGCAGTATGACTTCAAAGGGTCTGCGTTTGCGCACCGAACCTCACCACCGCTATCAGCCCGAAGTGTCCAGCCTTATGTCTCACCCAGCTCTGGGTGTAGATGTGGTAAATCCAGGTTGCCTCACAAGCCCTGAATGAATTATTTAAGAATTGCTCTCTATTTCACTGTCATTGTGTTTTGTTTTTGAAATTTATTTTGATAATGGGATTTATCGGATTTTCACTGCTGCATTTAGGCCGCTGTACACATGCTTGATTTCCTTAGGGAGACATATAAATCCATGGGTTTTAAGATTCTTACTTGTCAGGTATCTTCTGACGCGTTGAATATGGGGCGTTGAGTGCATTTCGTTGAGCAAGGAGTAGGTCTTGTCTATTATATATTTGGCTTATGGAACGGTATCTGTGCTAATTTCAATCTCTGGTTTTATGCAGCACCCCAACTCACCTTTCCCCATAAGCAAGCATAAGTTGGTTTTCTAAATTTGAGACCCTGTTCTGTTTTGTATTTCAGTTCATGTGTAGCAAAGTTTACATTCCGTGTATTAGGGATATCTTATGATGTTTCTTTTTCTGTGTGACTTATTTCTCATAGAATCATCGTACCTGAATCCACTCATTATGCTGCTATGGGCCTGATGACGTAGATTTCATTGCTGAGTGACATTCCACTGTACGTGCGTACCACAATTTCTTTATCCATTTTTTGATTTCTCGGATATTTAACTTGTACAGTAGATGAGGTTCTTGTAAACAGAGCTGTCCCAAACTTTAGGGTTGCTGTGTGTTTTTGATTTTAATTTCCCTAAGCTATAGAACAATAAGTGGAAAGGCCATAGGCTGTGTTGCTTTGTTTCCTACGTGTTTCAGGAAACACCATACACTTCTCCAGAGTGGCTGCTGGCAATTTACATCCCGCCCATCAGCATAACAAGGCTCCCTGTTCTCCATGACCTGTCCAGCCTTTCTGGAATTTACACGTTTTTCAGATGGCCCTTTTGACCGGGGGGCAGTGAGACTTCATTGTAGTGCAGATTTCCTTTACACGCTTGCTTGGTTGGCCAAAAAGGGCGTATGCCATTTTTCCTGAATATATTCAGGAAAAAACGCATACGCCCTTTTTGGCCAAGTGCATCATTGTCAACATTCTGCCTCTTTTCCTATGCTTTAAGTGCAATTCCAGTCTACCCCCTGAAAACGTTTTCCTGAAATTCTGCCCCACTTTCAAGTCCTCTTCGAAGACTTACTTCAATACATTTTTGGACGATAGCTGTCATTCATAACTCTGCAGGTTTGTGAATTACAGTGCCCCTGATGTCCTTTCTTCAACTCGCTTTCTTGTGAGCTGGCCGCCAAACCGCAGTATTGCTTCAGGCCCTAAACTGTTTCCGGCAGGGCACGCTGAGCCATTGGTTAATTCCTCTTCCTGGTGGGAAATGAGCGTTCCATTTGCCCGTGCAGACACCTACAGCTAGACCCTCATTGGTTCTCCCTATTCCTGTTCATCTTGCGCAGAAATTGCAAACTGTGCCACACAGGAGGTTAAAGGCACTGACTCTCCAAGTGGGGAGAGTGTTAGTAAAGCGTCTGGAATGGTGAACCCGAGTACCAGGGGATGAAAACTGAGATGCATTTGAAAACGTTTCCCAATCACACGGTGGACCATACTCTGGGTTTCCCATGCATGTTTTAGCTGAAGAAAGAATCCCTGAAACCTGGAGAGTTGGGACCCATGGAATGGGTACCATGCAGTATGACTTCAAAGGTCTGCGTTTGCTCAGCGAACCTCACCAATGCTATCAGCCCAAAGTGTCCAGCCTTATGTCTCACCCAGCTCTTTGCGTAGATGTGGTAAATCCAGGTTGCATCGCAAGCCCTGAATGAATTATTTAAGAATTGCTCTCTATTTCACTGTCATTGTGTTTTGTTTTTGAAATTTCTTTTGATAATGGGATTTATCGGATTTTCACTGCTGCGTTGAGGCCGCTGTACACACGCTTGATTTCCTTATGGAGACATATAAATCCATGGGTTTTAAGATTCTTACTTGTCAAGTATCTTCCCAGGCGTTGAATATGGGGTGTTGAGTCCATTTCGTTGAGCAAGGAGTAGGTCTTGTCTCTTATATATTTGGCTTATGGACAGGTATCTGTGCTAATTTCAATCTCTGGTTTTATGCAGCACCCCAACTCACCTTTCCCCATAAGCAAGCTTAAGTTGGTTTTCTCAATTTCAGACCCTGTTCTGTTTTGTAATTTAGTTCATGTGTAGTCAAGTTACATTCCGTGTATTAGTGATATCTTATGATGTTTCTTTTTCTGTGTGACTTATTTCTCGTAGAGTCATCGTACCTGAATCCACTCATTATGCCGCTACGGGCCTGATGACGTAGATTTCATTGCTGATTGATATTCCATTGTATGTGCGTACCACAACTTCTTTATCCATTTTTTGCTTTCTCAGATATTTAACTTGTACCGTAGACGAGGTTCTTGTAAACACAGCCATCACAAACATTGCGGTGGCTGTGTGATATTGATTTTAATTTCCCTAAGCTATAGGACCATAAGTGGAAGTGCCATAGGCTGTGTTGCTTTGTTTCTTACGTGTTTCAGGAAACACCATACACTTCTCCAGAGTGGCTGTTGGCAATTTACATCCCGCCCATCAGCATAACAAGGCTCCCTGTTCTCCATGACCTGTCCTGTCTTTCTGGATTTTACACTTTTTTCAGATGGCCCTTTTGACCGGGGGGCAGTGAGACTTCATTGTAGTGCAGATTTCCTTTACACGCTTGCTTGGTTGGCCAAAAAGGGCGTATGCGTTTTTTCCTGAACATATTCAGGTAAAAACGCATACGCACTTTTTGGCCAAGTGCATCATTGTCGACATTCTGCCTATTTTCCTATGCTTTAAGTGCAATTCCAGTCTACCCCCTGTAATCGTTTTCCTGAAATTCTGCCCCACTTTCAAGTCCTCTTCGAAGACTTACTTCAGTACATTTTTGGACGATAGCTGTCATTCATAACTCTGCAAGTTTGTGAATTACAGTGCCCCTGAGCTCCTTTCTTCAACTCGCTTTCTTGTGAGCTGGCCGCAAAACCGCAGGATTGCTTCAGGCCCTAATCTGTTTCCAGCTGGGCACGCTGAGCCTTTGGTTAATTCCTCTTCCTGGTAGGAAATGAGCGTTCCATTTGCCCGTGCAGACACCTACAGTTATCCTCTCATTGGTTCTCCCTATTCCTGTTCATCTTGCGCAGAAATTGCAAACTGTGCCAAACAGGAGGTTAAAGGCACTGACTCTCCAAGTGGGGAGAGTGTTAGTAAAGCGTCTGGAATGGTGAACCCGTGTACCAGGGTTCGAAAACTGAGATGCATTTGAAAACGTTTCCCAATCACACGGTGGACCATACTCTGGGTTTCCCATTCATGTTTTAGCTGAAGGAAGGATCCCTTAAATCTGGAGAGTTCGGACCCATAGATTGGGTACCATGCAGTATGACTTCAAAGGGTCTACATTTGCTCATCGAACCTCACCCATACTATCAGCCCGAAGTGTCCAGCCTTATGTCGCACTCAGCTCTGGGTGTAGATGTGGAAAATCCAGGTTGCATCACAAGCCCTGAATGAATTATTTAAGAATTGCTCTCTATTTCACTGTCATTGCTTTTGTTTTTGTAGTTTAGTTTGATAATGGGATTTATCGGATTTTCTCTGCTGCGTTTATGCAGCTGTACACACGCTTGATTCTGTTATGGAGACATATAAATCCATGGGTTTGAAGATTCTTACTAGTCATGTGTAATCCTAGGCGTTGAATAAGGTGTGTTTAGTTCATTTCGTTGAGCAAGGGGTAGGTCTTGACTATTACATATTTGGCTTATGGAAAGGTATCTGTGCTAATTTCTATCTCTGGTTTTATGCAGCACCCCAACTCACCTTTCCCCGTAAGCAAGCATAAGTTGGTTTTCTCAATTTGAGTCCCTGTTCTGTTTTGTAATTCAGTTCATGTGTAGCCAAGTTTACATTCCGTGTATTAGTGATATCTTATGATGTTTCATTTTCTGTGTGACTTATTTCATTTAGAATCACCGTACCTGAATCCACTCATTATGCCGCGATGGGCCTTATGACATAGATTTCATTGGTGAGTGATATTCCATTCTACGTACATACCACAACTTCTTTATCCATTTTTAACATTCTGGGATATTTAACTTGTACCGTAGATGAGGTTCTTGTAAACAGAGCTGTCCAAAACTTTGGGGTGGCTGTGTGTTTTTGATTTTATTTTCCCTAAGCTATAGGACCATAAGTGGAAGGGCCGTAGGCTCCGTTGCTTGGTTTTTTAGGTGTTTCAGGAAACACAGTACACTTCTCCAGAGTGGCTGTTGGCAATTTATATCCTGCCCATCAGCATAACAAATCTCTCTGTTCTCCATGGCCTCTGTTGTCTTTCTGGGGTTTACACTTTTTTCAGATGGCACTTTTGACCGGGGGGCAGTGAGACTTCATTGTAGTGCAGATTTCCTTTACACGCTTGCTTGGTTGGCCAAAAAGGGCGTATGCCATTTTTCCTGAATATATTCAGGAAAAAACGCATACGCCCTTTTTGGCCAAGTGCATCATTGTCGACATTCTGCCTCTTTTCCTATGCTTTAAGTGCAATTCCAGTCTACCCCCTGAAAACGTTTTCCTGAAATTCTGCCCCACTTTCAAGTCCTCTTCGAAGACTTACTTCAATACATTTTTGGACGATAGCTGTCATTCATAACTCTGCAGGTTTGTGAATTACAGTGCCCCTGATGTCCTTTCTTCAACTCGCTTTCTTGTGAGCTGGCCGCCAAACCGCAGTATTGCTTCAGGCCCTAAACTGTTTCCGGCAGGGCACGCTGAGCCATTGGTTAATTCCTCTTCCTGGTGGGAAATGAGGTTCCATTTGCCCGTGCAGACACCTACAGCTAGACCCTCATTGGTTCTCCCTATTCCTGTTCATCTTGCTCAGAAATTGCAAACTGTGCCAAAGAGGAGGTTAAAGGCACTGACTCTCCAAGTGGGGAGAGTGTTAGTAAACGTCTGGAATGGTGAACCCGAGTACCAGGGGATGAAAACTGAGATGCATTTGAAAACGTTTCCCAATCACACGGTGGACCATACTCTGGGTTTCCCATGCATGTTTTAGCTGAAGAAAGAATCCCTGAAACCTGGAGAGTTGGGACCCATGGAATCGGTACCATGCAGTATGACTTCAAAGGGTCTGCGTTTGCTCACCAAACCTCACCAATGCTATCCGCCCGAAGTGTCCAGCCTTATGTCTCACCCAGCTCTGGGTGTAGATGTGGTGAATCCAGGTTGCATCATAAGCCCTGAATGAATTATTTAAGAATTGCTCTCTATTTCACTGGCAATGTGTTTTGTTTTTGAAATTTCTTTTGATAATGGGATTTATCGGATTTTCACTGCTGCGTTGAGGCCGCTGTACACACGCTTGATTTCCTTATGGAGACATATAAATCCATGGGTTTTAAGATTCTTACTTGTCAGGTATATTCCCAGGCGTTGAATATGGGGTGTTGAGTCCATTTCGTTGAGCAAGGTGTAGGTCTTGTCTATTATATATTTGGCTTATGGCAAGGTATCTGTGCTAAATTCCATCTCTGGTTTTATGTAGCACCCCAACTCACCTTTCCCCATAAGCAAGCATAAGTTGGTTTTCTAAATTTGAGACCCTGTTCTGTTTTGTAATTCAGTTCATGTGTAGTCAAGTTTACATTCCGTGTATTAGTGATATGTTATGATGTTTCTTTTTCTGTGTGACTTATTTCTCGTAGAATCATCGTACCTGAATCCACTCATTATGCCGCTACGGGCCTGATGACGTAGATTTCATTGCTGAGTGATATTCCATTGTACGTGCGTTCCACAACTTCTTTATCCATTTTTTGCTTTCTTGGATATTTAACTTGTACCGTAGACGAGGTTGTTTTAAAGAGAGCCATCCCAAACATTGCGGTGGCTGTGTGATTTTGATGTTAATTTCCTTAAGCTATAGGACCATATGTGGAAGTGCCATAGGCTGTGTTGCTTTGTTTCCTACGTGTTTCAGGAAACACCATACACTTCTCCAGAGTGGCTGTTGGCAATTTACATCCCTCCCTTCAGAATAACAAGGCTCCCTCTTCTCCATGGCCTTGCTGCCTTTCTGGATTTTACACTTTTTTCAGATGGCTCTTTTGACTTGGGGGCAGTGAGACTTCTTTGTAGTGCAGATTTCTTTAACATGCTTGCTTGGTTGGCCAAAAAGTGTGTATGAATTTTTTCCTGAATATATTCAGGAAAATTCGCATACGCCCTTTTTGGCCAAGTGCATCATTGTCGACATTCTGTCTCTTTTCCTATGCTTTAAATGCAATTCCAGTCTACCCCCTGAAATCGTTTTCCTGAAATTCTGCCCCGCTTTCAAGTCCTCTTCGTAGCCTTCCTTCAATATATTTTTAGACGATAGCTATCATTTATAAGTCTGCAGGTTTGTGAATTACAGTGCCCCTGAGCTCCTTTCTTCAACTCGCTTTCTTGTGAGCTGGCCACAAACCCGCAGGATTGCTTCAGGCCCTGATCTGGTTCCGGCACGGCATGCTGAGCCTTTGGTTAATTCCTCTTCCTGGTGGGAAATGAGCGTAAAATTTGCCCATGCAGACACCTTCACCTGAGTCATCATGGTGCCCCTTTGCCCCGGTTATCTCTATGGAGGTTGGAGTTGGAGGGCCTCCTCACTCAAGGTCAGTGTGCCCACGGAGCCAACCCTGCAACTTCAGGGCATGGTTGGGGTTTAGGATCACCACGTGGGGTCCTTTTCCCTTAGGAGGGAGGTGGCCTTTTGGGCTGCTGATTTCCAGGTTTTCAGATACTGCCAGTATCTTGGCCAGATGTGGCGGTGGGCCAAGCCCCTTCGTGACCTTAGTTTATCCTACCTGGATCGCATTCTTGCATTGTTCCATTTCAAGTGGTCCCAGGTTTTGTACTAATACTCCAATGGCGATTCACCATTCACCAGGAATGTAAAGGTCAAAGGGTTTAGCTAAATTAGGGAGTTCCAGGGCAAGGGTCTGAATTGACTATTCTTTCCATTCTTGAAAGGCCACTTCTGCATTCTATTCAAAAGGATCATCATCTTTTCCTTTCAGTGTTTCATATAGAGGTCCAGCTAGTAGACTGTAGTTAGGGATCCAGAAGCAGCAAACCCTGGCCTCCCCAGGAACCCCTAAGCTGTCTTCTAGTTTCAGAAATGGGTAAGGCTATAAATTGTTTCTTCCCTTTCCTGGGATGGGCTTCTCCGACATTCTGTGAGAATGAAGCCCAGGCAGGTCACTGTAGTCTGTGATATTTGAGCCTTTTTTGGACAACTTGTATCCTTTATTGGCTTTGTAGTTCAGAGGTCTAATTAGTAGGGCTAGTGATCAGAATGTCGTCTGCATATTGAAGGAGTGTTTCCTTTTCCAGAGGTAGAACTTTTAGGTCTTTAGCTGAGCTTTCCCCAAAGATGGTGTGGGAATTTTTGAACCCTTGGGGCAACACGGCCCGGAAGTATTGTTTTAGTTGTATGTTGAGTCCTGCCACACACAAGCCAAAATTTCTTGTGACTCTGGGACTAATAGAATACAAAAGAAGGCATCATTGAAGACTAATACAGAATACCATGTCCTGGTGGTTGGTAGAATGACCAGCAGGGTGTAGGATTTAGGAACTACTGGAGGTATATCCTCGGTGGCTTCACTGACTGTCCTGACATCCTTTACCAGGACTCCAGCAGCCCATGGGGCTCTCGAGGTCAGGCCAATCCCAGGATATGGAGCTCACCTGTGCAGGTACCCCACCCCCACCCCAGCCCACGGGGCTCTCGTGTTCAGGCCCCTCCCAGGATATGGGGTTCCTTGGGCAGGTTCCCCTGCAGCCCATGGGGCTCTCGTGGTCAGGCCCCTCCCAGGATACAGAGCTACCCTTGCAGGTACCATGGCAGGGCTGGGAACACAGGAACCGTGCATATCGCCCTCATTGCAGAGCACTCCCAGCTCACCTGTCACTTAGATCTGACACAGAGCACCTCAGAGCAGGACTTGAACTAACAAACAGCAGCTCCGACAGGTCTGTGACCCTGGGCATCACTCTGTGTGGCCTCCCTCCACCTGGTCTTCCAGAGACTTCCACTGCACCCGGGGCACCAGGCCTCTGTCTCCACCCAACACCCACCCCTCCTCTCCCTGACTCCTGGGTTCCTCTCATTAGGAGAGGGTTTTCTTGAAGTTGTCTCCCACTCATGGGCCAGATAATATAATTAGGAAACAAGCCAGAGCTGCAGCCCCTTGTCTATCCTGACTCTCAGGAGCCCACACCTGTTCCTTGGACCTGGCCGATTCAGCAAGTTCCAGTTTCTGCAACTGTGAGCCCCTGAGGGGTGATTATTGGCTGGCCTGGGAAGCCCGACCGTGCCGGCCAGACCTCCCCAGGTGTGCCTGGGTTCAGATCAATATAAACACCGCTCCAGGCAGCAAGAGCCCCTGCAGCTGTGCCTGACGCCATTTTCTCTGCCCTGTCAGCAGTCTCGGGGCTGGACTGGTGGGAGGGAGTGAGAGGCCACGGCTTTGTGGGTGGCCCAGTGTGAGTGGGGCTCTGCTGGACTTTCTGCAGCAGTTGCCAAGATGCCACCTGCTAAAGAAGAGGATGTGTCACCCATACCTGCCGCTGGAATTTCTCCCTGGGCAGAGGTGAGTGAGGAAGAAAGCAGTGGGGGCCGGGACAGCAGGGGTATCTCAGGCAGGGAAATGGAAAGCTTCCAGAAGAGCACCCAGGGCCAGGACCAACCTGGCTGGCCTGCAGGCACCAAGTCGGCTGGCATGCTGTCGCTCATGTGGCTCCATGGCCCTTCCTCTAGGCTTTCAAGTCCTTGTACATATTCAGGTGTTTTACCTGGGAAGGGTGGGAACATTTCAGCAGCAACTGGCCTGGGGCTCAGCCCACGTTTACTCACAGATGCCTCGGCATGGTCCCCCAGCTTTGCAATGAGGACGCTTGTTGCGTGGGGCCTGCTGGCTAAATGGGAGATGATTCCCCACCACTGACCAACTTCAGAATTGTTTACAACTGGAGCAAGTGCCCTGATACGGTTTTCCTCTGTGTAACTGGTGGGTTCTGTTTTTTTTTCTTTTTTTCGTTTTTGGTTCAAGGTAGATTTTATTCCTCTTTTTTGTATTTACAGATATAAGCATGGAAATAATTTATTCATATAAATACATGTATGTGAAGGGAAGAATATTTTTTCTGTTTTACTTTTTGTAATTTGAATTTTATTTTTTTATACAGCAGGTTCTTTTTGGTTATCTATTTTATACATATAAATGTATACATGCCAATCCCAATCTCTCAATCCTCCCACCACCACCCCCCAACAGCTTTCCTCCCTTGGTGTCCATACGTTTGTTGTCTACATCTGTTGCTCTATTTCTGCCTTAAAAAACGGTTCATCTGTATAATTTTTCTAGGTTCCACATATATGCATTAATATACAAGATTTGTTTTTCTATTTCTGACTTACTTCACTCTGTATGACAGTCTCTAGATCCATCAACGTCTCTACAAATGACCGAATTTCATTCCTTTTTATGGCTTAGTAATATTCCATTTTATATTTGTACCACATCTTTATGCATTCGTCTGTCTGTGGGTATTTAGGTTGCTTCCATTACCTGGATATTGTAAATAGTGATGCAATGAACATTGAGGTGAATGTCTCTTTTTGATTTATGGTTTTGTCTGGGTATATGCCCAGTAGTGGGATTGCTGTATCATATGGTAATTCTATTCTTAGTTTTATAAGAAACTCCATAATGTTCTCCACAGTGACTGTATCAATTTACATTCCCAACAATAGTGGAAGAGGGTTCCTTATCTCCACACCCTTTCCAGCATTTGTTGTTTGTAGATTTTCTGATGATGCCCATTCTAACAGGTGTGAGGTGATACACCATGGATGAGTCTATTTCGTTGAGCAAAGAGTAGGTCTTGTCTATTACATATTTGGCTTATGGAATGGTATGTGTGCTAATTTCAATCTCTGGTTTTATACAGCACCCCAACTCAACTTTCCCCTTAAGCAAGCATAAGTTTTTATCTAAATGTGAGACTGTTCGGTTTTCTAATTCAGTTTATGTGTAGCCAAGTTTACACTCCCTCTATTAGTGATATCTTATGATAATTATCTTTCTCTGTGTGACCTATTTCTCTTAGAATCATCATACTTAAATCCACTCAATTTGCTGCTACAGGCCTGATGACATTGATTTCATTGCTGAGTGATATTCCGTTGTACGTAAGTAGCACAACTCCTTTATCCATTTTTTTCTTTCTGGGATATTTAATTTGTACTGGACTCGAGGTTCTTGTAAACACAGCAGCCCTAAATTTTGTGTTGGCTGTGTCTTGTTGATTTTAATTTTCCTAAGCTATAGGGCCAAAAGTGGAAGTGCCCTAGTCTCTGTAGCTTTGTTTTTCAGATGTTTCAGGATACACCATAAACATCTCCAGAGTGTCTGTTGGCAATTTACATCCCGCCCATCAGCATAACAAGGCTCCCTGTTCTCCATGGCCTGTCCTGTGTTTCTGGTTTTTACACTTTTTTCAGATGGCCCTTTTGACGAATGGGAAATGAGACTTCATTGTAGTGCGGATTTCCATTGCTAGAGTGCTTGGTTGGCCAAAAAGGGCATATGTGTTTTTTCCTGAATATATTCAGGAAACAATGTTTACGCACTTTTGTCCAAGTGCATCACTGTCAAAGATCTGCCGCATTTCACATGCTTTAAATGCAATTCCAATCTACCCCCTGAAATATGATTCCTGCAATTCTGCTTCGTTTTCAAGTCCTCTTTGCAGAATTACTTCCATATATTTTTGCCAATAGCTGTCATTTATAACTCTGCACGTTTTTGAATTACAGTGACCGTGATTTCCTTTCTTAACTCGTTTCCTTGAAAACTGGCCACAGAGCCGCAGGTTTGCTTCAGGCCGTAATCAGGGTCCGGCACGGCACTCTGAGACTTTGGTTCATTCCACTTCCTGGTAGGAAATTAGAGTTAAATGTACCCCTCCAGACACCTGCCTCACTCCTATCCCCTAGGTGATGTGTGTCCTCTGGTTTGAGGCCACGTATGCTGGGTCCCTCGCCTTTCGATGATGTGGCCCCACTGGTGTGAGGACACTACTGCCTGGTTCCTATCCCCTTGATGATGTGCGCCCTCTGGTGAGAGTCTGATACTGGCTGGGTTCCTCCCACTTCTGTGAGGTGGGCCCTCTGCTGTGAGGTCACTCCTGCCTGGCTGGCACACCCCACCTGGGCAACATCGGCCCTCTTGTGGCAGTTGGAGCCTGCTGGGAACCTCCCCTCGGTGATGGGGGCCCTCTTGCTTCAGGCCCTAACTGCTGGGTACCCACATTTTCTGATACGTGCTAAGTGGTGCGAGGACACTCCTGCGAGGTTCCCATCCCCATGGGCATGTGGGCCTTCTGCTCTAAGGTCCCAACACCTGTGTTGTTCACCGTTTCATGATGTTGGCTCTCTGGTGTTAGTTCACTCAGGCCTAGATCCCATAGACTCTGTGCTCTGAGCGGCCTGCTGGGAGGTTCCTACTGCTGGATTCCTTACCTTTTTTATTCTTTGGGTACTGTGTTTTCATGCTCCTACTTCCTGACTCACTCCCAACCCATTTGTGATGTAGGTCCTCTGGTTTAAGGCCACATGTACCGGTTTCCTCACCTTTATTGATGTGGCCCCACTGGTGTGAGGACACTCCTGCCTGGTTCCCATCCCCTTGGTGATGGGGGCCCTCTGGTGAGAGTCTGATCCTGTCTGGATTGCTCACACTTCTGTGAGGTGGGCCCTCTGCTGTGAGGTAACTCCTGCCTGGCTTGCTCCCGTGCCATTGGTGACGTCGGCCCTCTGGTGGCATTTGGAGCCTGCTGGTAGCCTCCTCTCCTCCGTGATGAGGGCCCTCTGGCGTCAGGCCATAACTGCTGGGTTCCCACATTTTCTGATACGTGCTAAGTTGTGCGAGGACACTCCTGCGAGGTTCCCATCCCCATGGGGATGTGGGCCTTCTGCTCTGAGGTCCCACTGGCTGGGTTGCTCACAGTTTCATGATGTGGGCCCTCTGCTGTGAGTTCACTGTGGCCTGGATCCCATAGACTCCATGCTCTGGGCCACCTGCTGGGAGGTTCAAACTGCTGGATTCCTCACATTTTTTATTCTGTGGGCCCTGTGTTGTTAGGCTACTCCTGCCTGCCTCACTCGGAGCACCTTGGAAATGTGGGTCCTCTGGTTTAGGCCACATGTGCTGGGTTCCTCACCTTTCTATAATGTGGCCACACTCGTGTGAGGACACTCCTGCCTTGTTCCGATCCCCTTGGTGATGTGGGCCCTCTGGTGAGAGTCTTATCCTGGCTGGGTTCCTCACCCTTCTGTGAGGTAGGCCCTCTGCTGTGAGGTCACTCCTGCCTGGCTGGCACACGTCAACTTGGCGACGTGGGCCCTCAGTTGGGAGTTGGTGCCTGCTTGGAGTCTCCTCCCCTCGGTAATGAGGGCCCTCTGGCGTCAGACCCTAACTCCTGGGCTCCCAAAATTGTCTGATGTGCGCCCTGTGGTGCGAGTACACTCCTGCCAGGTTCCCAACCCCATGGGAATGTGGGCCTTCTGCTCTGAGGTCCCAATGGTACGTTGCTCAGTTTCATGATGAGGGCCCTCTGGTGTGAGTTCACTCCGGCATGGACCCCATAGCCTCGCTGCTCCTGGCCACCTGCGGGGAGGTTCCAACTGCGGGATTCCTCATCTTTTTCCTTCTATGTGCCCTCTGTTTTGAGACTCCTCCTGCCTGCCTCACTCCCAGCCCCTTGGTGATGTGTGTCCTCTGGTTTGTGGCCACGTGTGCTGGGTCCCTCACCTTTCGATGATGTGGCCCCACTGGTGTGAGGACACTCCTGCCTGGTTTCCATTCCCTTGGTGATGTGGGCCCTCTGGTGAGAGTCTGATCCTCTTTGGGTTCCTCACACTTTTGTGTGGTTGGCCCTCTGCTCTGAGGTCACTCCTGCCTGGCTGGCACACCCCGCATTGGCGACGTCCGCCTTCTGGTAGCAGTTGGAGCTTGCTGGGAGCCTCCTCTCCTCAGTGATGAGGGCCCTCTGGCGTCCGGCCCTAACTGCTGGGCTCCCCACATTTTCTGATGTGTGCCCACTGGTGCGATGACACTCCTGCTTGGTTCCCTTCCCCATGGGGATGTGGGCCTTGTGCTCTGAGGTCACAACGGCTGGGTTGCTTACAGTATCACGATGAGAGCCCTCTGTTGTGAGTTCATCACTGCCCGGATCCCATAGCCTCAGTGCTCTGGGCCGCCGGCTGGGGTGTTCCAACTGCTGGATTCCTCACCATTTTTATACAATGGGCCATGTGTTTTGAGGTTAATCCTGCCTGCCTCGCTCCGAGACCCATGGTGATGTGGGTCCTCTGGTTTGAGGCCACATGTGCTGGGTACCTCAACTTTCGATGATGTGGCCCCACGGGTGTGAGGACACTCCTGCCTGGTTCCCAGCCCCTTGCTTATGTGGGCACTCTGGTGAGAGTGATCCTGACTGGGTTCCTTACCCTTCTGTGAGGTGGGCCCTCTGATGTGAGGTCACTCCTGCCTGGATGGCTCATGTCGCCTTGGCGACGTAGGCCCTCTGTTGGCCACTGAAGCATGCTGGGAGCCTCCTACCCTCTTTCATAAGGGGCCTGGAAGAAAGGCATATGCCCTTTTTGACCAAGTGCATCATTGTCGAGGTTCTGCCTCTTCTCCTATACTTTCAGAGGACTTCCCATCTACCTCCTGAAATCGTATTCCTGGAATTCTGCCCCGCGTTCAAGTCCTCTTTGCAGCCTTAATTCAATATATTTTTGGACGATACCTGTCATTTATAACTCTGCAGGTTTGTGGATTACAGTGCCCCTGAGCTCGTTTCTTCAACTCGCTTTCTTGTGAGCTGGCCGCAAAACCGCAGGATTGCTTCAGGCCCTAATCTGGTTCCGGCACGGCATGCTGAGCCTTTGGCTAATTCCTCTTTCTGGTTGGAAATGAGCGTTAAATTTGTTCGTGCAGACACCTACACCTAATCTCTCATTGGTTCTCCCTATTCCTGTTCATCTTGCGCAGAAATTCCAAACTGTGCCAAACAGGAGGTTAAAGGCACTGACTCTCCAAGTGGGGAGAGTGTTAATAAAGCGTCTGGAATGGTAAAACCGAATACGAGGGGACGAAAACTGAGATGCATTTAAAAAGGTTTCCCGGTCACACGGTGGACCATATTCTGGGTTGCCCATGCATGTTTTACCTGAAGGAAGAATCCCTTAAACCTGGAGAGTTGGTACCCATGGAATGGGTACCATGCAGTATGACTTCAAAGGGATGCCTTTGCTCAACGAACGTCACCAATGCTATCAGCCCGAAGTGTCCAGCCTTATGTCTCACTCAGCTCTGGGTGTAGATGTGGTAAATCCAGGTTGCACCACAAGCCCTGAATGAATTATTTAAGAATTGCTCTCTATTTCACTGTCATTGTGATTGTTTTTGTAATTCATTTTGATAATGGGTTTTATCGGATTTTCTCTGCTGCATTCATGCCGCTGTACACACACTTGAGTCTCTTATGGAAACATATAAATCCATGGGTTTGAAGATTCTTACTAGTCATGTGTAATCCTAGGTGTTGAATATGGGGTGTTTAGTCCATTTCGTTGAGCAAGGGCTAGGTCTTGACTATTACATATTTGGCTTATGGAAAGGTATCTGTGCTAATCTCTATCTCTGGTTTTATGCACAACCCCAACTCCCCTTTCCCCTTAAGCAAGCATAAGTTGGTTCTCTAAATTTGAGACCCTGTTCTGTTTCGTAATTCAGTTCATGTGTAGCCAAGTTTACATTCCGTGTATTAGTGATATCTTATGATGTTTCATTTTCTGTGTGACTTATTTAACTTAGAATCATCATACCTGAATCCACTCATTATGCGGCAACGGGCCTGATGACATAGATTTCAATGGTGAGTGATATCCCTTTGTACGTACGTACCACAACTTCTTTATCCATTTTTTGCTTTCTCGGATATTTAACTTGTACTGTAGACGAAGATCTTGTAAACAGAGCCCTCCCAAACATTGCGGTGCCTGTGTGATTTTGATTTTAATTTCCCTAAGCTATAGGACCATAATTGGAAGTGCCATAGGCTGTGTTGCTTTGTTTCCTACGTGTTTCAGGAAACACCATACACTTCTCCAGAGTGGCTGTTGGCAATTTACATCCCGCCCATCAGCATAACAAGGCTCCCTGTTCTCCATGACCAGTCCTGCCTTTCTGGATTTTACACTTTTTTCAGATGGCCCTTTTAACCGGGGGGCAGTGAGACTTCATTGTAGTGCAGATTTACTTTACACGCTTGCTTGGTTGGCCAAAAAGGGCGTATGCGTTTTTTCCTGAATATATTCAGGAAAAAACGCATACGCCCTTTTTGGCCAAGTGCATCATTATCGACATACTGCCTCTTTTCCTATGCTTTAAGTGCAATTCCAGTCTACCCCTGAAATCGTTTTCCTGAAATTCTGCCCCGCTTTCAAGTCCTCTTCGAAGACTTACTTCAATACATTTTTGGACGATAGCTGTCATTCATAACTCTGCAGGTTGGTGAATTACAGTGCCCCTGAGCTCCTTTCTTCAACTCGCTTTCTTGTGAGCTGGCCGCAAAACCGCAGGATTGCTTCAGGCCCTAATCTGTTTCCGGCAGGGCACGCTGAGCCTTTGTTTAATTCCTCTTCCTGGTGGGAAATGAGCGTTCCATTTGCCCATGCAGTCACCTACAGCTAGTCTCTCATTGGTTCTCCCTATTCCTGTTCATCTTGCGCAGAAATTGCAAACTGTGCCACACAGGAGGTTAAAGGTACTGACTCTCCAAGTGGGGAGAGTGTTAGTAAAGCGTCTGGAATGGTGACCCCGAGTACCAGGGGACGAAAACTGAGATGCATTTGAAAACGTTTCCCAATCACACGGTGGACCATACTCTGGGTTTCCCATGCATGTTTTAGCTGAAGGAAGAATCCCTTAAACCTGGAGAGTTGGGACCCATGGAATGGGTACCATGCAGTATAACTTCAAAGGGTCTGCGTTTGCTCACGGAACCTCACCAATGCTATCAGCCCGACGTGTCCAGCCTTATGTTAACCCAGCTCTGGGTGTAGATGTGGTAAATCCAGGTTGCATCAGAAGCCCTGAATGAATCATTTAAGAATTGCTCTCTATTTCACTGTCATTGTGCTTTGTTTTTGAAATTTATTTTGATAACGGGATTTTTCGGATTTTCACTGCTGCATTTAGGCCGCTGTACACACGCTTGATTTCCTTATGGAGACATATAAATCCATGGGTTTTAAGTTTCTTACTTGTCAGGTATCTTCCCAGGTGTTGAATATGGGGTGTTGAGTCCATTTCGTTGAGCAAGTAGTAGGTCTTTTCTATTATATATTTTGGCTTATGGAACGGTATCTGTGCTAATTTCAATGTCTGGTTTTATGCAGCACCCCTACTCACCTTTCCCCATGAGCAAGCATAAGTTGGTTTTCTAAATTTGAGACCCTGTTCTATTTTGTAATTCAGTTCATGTGTAGCCAAGTTTACATTCCGTGTATTAGTGATATCTTATGATGTTTCTTTTTCTGTGTGACTTATTTCTCGTAGAATCATCGTACCTGAATCCTCTCATTATGCCGCTATGGGCCTGATGACGTAGATTTCATTGCTGAGTGATATTCCATTGTACGTGCGTACCACATATTCTTTATCCATTTTTTGCTTTCTCGGATATTTAACTTGTACCGTAGACGAGGTTGTTGTAAACAGAGTCATCCCAAATATTTGGGTGGCTGTGTGATTTTGATTTTAATTTCCCTAAGCTATAGGACCCTATGTGGAAGTGCCATAGGCTGTGTTGCTTTGTTTCCTACGTGTTTCAGCAAACACTATTTGCTTTTCAAGAGTGGCTGTTGGCAATTTACATCCCGCCCTTCAGCATAACAAGGCTCCCTGTTCTCCATGACCTGTCCTGCCTTTCTGGATTTTACACTTTTTTCAGATGGCCCTTTTGACCGGGGGGCAGTGAGACTTCATTGTAGTGCAGATTTCTTTACACGCTTGCTTGGTTGGCCAAAAAGGGCGTATGCGTTTTTTCCTGAATATATTCAGGAAAAAACGCATACGCCCTTTAAGGCCAAGTGCATCATTGTCGACATACTGCCTCTTTCCCTATGCTTTAAGTGCAATTCCAGTCTACCCCCTGAAATCGTTTTCCTGAAATTCTTCCCCGCATTCAAGTCCTCTTCGAAGACTTACTTCAATACATTTTTGGACGATGGCTGTCATTCATAACTTTGCCGGTTTGTGAATTACAGTGCCCCTGAGCTCCTTTCTTCAACTCGCTTTCTTGTGAGCTGGCCGCAAAACCGCAGGATTGCTTCAGGCCCTAAACTGTTTCTGGGAGGGCACGCTGAGCCTTTGGTTAATTCCTCTTCCTGGTGGGAAATGAGCGTTCCATTTCCCCGTGCAGAAACCTACAGCTAATCTCTCATTGGTTCTCCCTATTCCTGTTCATCTTGCGCAGAAATTGCAAACTGTGCCAAATAGGAGGTTAAAGGCACTGACTCTCCAAGTGGGTAGAGTGTTAGTAAAGGGTCTGGAATGGTGAACCCGAGTACCAGGGGACAAAAACTGAGATGCATTTGGAAACGTTTCCCAATCACACGGTGGACCATACTCTGGGTTTCCCATGCATGTTTTAGCTGAAGGAAGAATCCCTTAAACCTGGAGAGTTGGGACCCATGGAATGGGTACCATGCAGTATGACTTCAAAGGGTCTGCGTTTGCTCACCGAACCTCACCATTGCTATCAGCCGGAAGTGTCCTGCCTTATGTTTCACCCAGCTCTGAGTGTAGATGTGGTAAATCCAGGTTGCATCGCAAGCCCTGAAAGAATTATTTAAGAATTGCTCTCTATTTCACTGTCATTGTGTTTTGTTTTTGAAATTTATTTTGATAATGGGATTTTTCGGATTTTCACTGCTGCGTTGAGGCCGCTGTACACACGCTTGATTTCCTTATGGAGACATATAAATCCATGGGTTTTAAGATTCTTACTTGTCAGGTATCTTCCCAGGCGTTGAATATGGGGTGTTGAGTCCATTTCGTTGAGCAAGGAGTAGGTCTTGTCTATTATGTATTTGGCTTATGGAACGGTATCTGTGCTAATTTCAATCTCTGGTTTTATGCAGCACCCCAACTCACCTTTCCCCTTAAGCAAGCATAAGTTGGTTTTCTCAATTTGAGTCCCTGTTCTGTTTTGTAATTCAGTTCATGTGTAGCCAAGTTTACATTCCGTGTATTAGTGATATCTTATGATGTTTCATTTTCTGTGTGACTTATTTCACTTAGAATCATCGTACCTGAATCCACTCATTATGCCGCGATGGGCCTGATGACATAGATTTCATTGGTGAGTGATATTCCATTGTACGTACGTACCACAACTTCTTTATCCATTTTTAACATTCTGGGATATTTAACTTGTACCGTAGACGAGGTTCTTGTAAACAGAGCTGTCCAAAACTTTGGGGTGGCTGTGTGTTTTTGATTTTAATTTCCCTAAGCTATAGGACCATAAGTGGAAGTGCCGTAGGCTCCGTTGATTGGTTTTTTAGGTGTTTCAGGAAACACACTACACTTCTCCAGAGTGGCTGTTGGCAATTTACATCCTGCCCATCAGCATAACAAATCTCTCTGTTCTCCATGGCCTGTGTTGTCTTTTGGAGTTTACACTTTTTTCAGATGGCACTTTTGACCGGGGGGCAGTGAGACTTCATTGTAGTGCAGATTTTCTTTACACGCATGCTTGGTTGGCCAAAAAGGGCGTATGCGATTTTTCCTGAATATATTCAGGAAAAAACGCATACGCCCTTTTTGGTCAAGTGCATCATTGTCGACATTCTGCCTCTTTTCCTATGCTTTAAGTGCAATTCCAGTGTACCCCCTGAAATCGTTTTCCTGAAATTCTGCCCCGCTTTCAAGTCCTCTTCGAAGACTTACTTCAATACATTTTTGGACGATAGCTGTCATTCATAACTCTGCAGGTTTGTGAATTACAGTGCCCCTGAGCTCCTTTCTTCAACTCGCTTTCTTTGAGCTGGCCGCAAAACCGCAGGATTGCTTCACGCCCTAATCTCTTTCCAGCAGGGCACACTGAGCCTTTGGTTAATTCCTCTTCCTCGTGGGAAATGAGCGTTCCATTTGCCCGTGCAGACACCTACAGCTAGTTTCTCATTGGTTCTCCCTATTCCTGTTCATCTTGCGCAGAAATTGCAAACTGTGCCAAACAGGAATTTAAAGGCACTGACTCTGCAAGTGGGGAGAGTGTTACTAAACTGTCTGGAATGGTGAACCCGAGTACCAGGGGACAAAAACTGAGATGCATTTGAAAACGTTTCCCAATCACACGGTGGACCATGCTCTGTGTTTCTCATGCATGTTTTAGCTGAAGGTAGAATCCCTTAAACCTGGCGAGTTGGGCCCCATGGAATGGGTACCATGCAGTGTGACTTCAAAGGGTCTGCGTTTGTTCACCGAACCTCACCAATGCTATCAGCCGGAAGGGTCCTGACTTATGTCTCACCCAGCTCTGGGTGTAGATGTGGTAAATCCAGGTTGCATCACAAGACCTGAATTAATTATTTAAGAATTGCTCTCTATTTCACTGTCATTGTGTTTTGTTTGAAATTTATTTTGATAATGGGATTTTTCGGATTTTCACTGCTGCGTTGAGGCCGCTGTACACACGCTTGATTTCCTTATGGAGACATATAAATCCATGGGTTTTAAGATTCTTACTTGTCAGGTATCTTCCCAGGCGTTGAATATGAGGTGTTCAGTCCATTTCGTTGAGCAAGGAGTAGGTCTTGTCTATTATATATTTGGCTTATGGAACGGTATCTGTGCTAATATCAATCTCTGGTTTTATGCAGCACCCCAACTCACCTTTCCCCATAAGCAAGCATAAGTTGGTTTTCTCAATTTGAGACCCTGTTCTGTTTTGTAATTCAGTTCATGTGTATCCAAGTTTACATTCCGTGTATTAGTGATATCTTATAATGTTTCTTTTTCTGTGTGACTTATTTCTCGTAAAATCATCATACCTGAATCCGCTCATTATGCCGCTACGGGCCTGATGACGTAGATTTCATTGCTGAGTGATATTCCATTGTATGTGCGTACGACAACTTCTTTATCCATTTTTTGCTTTCTCAGATATTTAACTTGTACCGTAGACGAGGTTCTTGTAAACAGAGCCGTTCCAAACTTTGGGGTGGCTGTGTGTTTTTGATTTTAATTTCCCTAAGCTATAGGACCATAAGTGGAAGTGCCATAGACTGTGTTGCTTTGTTTCTTACCTGTTTCTGGAAACACCATACACTTCTCCAGAGTGGCTGTTGGTAATTTACATCCCGCCCATCAGCATAACAAGGCTCCCTGTTCTCCATGACCTGTCCTCCCTTTCTGGATTTTACACTTTTTTCAGATGGCCCTTTTGACCGGGGGGCAGTGAGACTTCATTGTAGTGCAGATTTCCTTTACACGCTTGCTTGGTTGGCCAAAAAGGGCGTATGCGTTTTTTCCTGAATATATTCAGGAAAAAACGCATACGCCCTTTTTGGCCAAGTGCATCATTGTCGACATTCTGCCTCTTTTCCTATGCTTTAAGTGCAATTCCAGTCTACCCCTGAAATCATTTTCAAGAAATTCTGCCGTGCTTTCAACTCCTCTTCGAAGACTTACTTCAGTACATTTTTGGACGATAGCTGTCATGCATAACTCTGCAGGTTTGTGAATTACAGTGCCCCTGAGCTCCTTTCTTCAACTCGCTTTCTTGTGAGCTGGCCGCAAAACCGCAGGATTGCTTCAGACCCTAATCTGGTTCCGGCAGGGCACGCTGAGCCTTTGGTTAATTCTTCTTCCTGGTGAGAAATGAGCGTTCCATTTGCCCGTGCAGACACCTACAGCTAGTCTCTCATTGGTTCTCCCTATTCCTGTACATCTAGCGCAGAAATTGCAAACTGTGCCAAACAGGAGGTTAAAGACACTGACTGTGCAAGAGGGGAGAGTGTTAGAAAAGCGTCTGGAATGTTGAACCCGAGTACCTGGGGACGAAACCTGAGATGCATTTGAAAACGTTTCCCAATCACACGGTGGACTATACTCTGGGTTTCCCATGCATGTTTTAGCTAAAGGAAGAAACCCTTAAACCTGGAGAGTTGGGACCCATGGAATGGGTACCATGCAGTATGACTTCAAAGGGTCTGCATTTGCTCACCAAACCTCACCGATGCTATCAGCCCGAAGTGTCCAGCCTTATGTCTCACCCAGCTCTGGGTGTAGACGTGGTAAATCCAGGTTGCATCACAAGCCCTGAATGAATTATTTAAGAATTGCTCTCTATTTCACTGTCATTGTGTTGTCTTTGTGAAAATTCTTTTGATAATGGGATTTATCGGATTTTCACTGCTGTGTTTAGGCCGCTGTACACACGCTTGTTTTCCTTATGGAGACATATAAATCCATGGGTCTTAAGATTCTTACTTGTCAGGTATATTCCCAGGCGTTGAATATGGGGTGTTGAGTCCATTTCGTTGAGCAAAGAGTAGGTCTTGTCTATTATATATTTGGCTTATGGAACGGTATCTGTGCTAATTTCAATCTCTGGTTTTATGCAGCACCCCAACTCACCTTTCCCGTTACGCAAGCATAAGTTGGTTTTCTAAATTTGAGACCCTGTTCTGTTTTGTAATTCAGTTCATGTGTAGCCAAGTTTACGTTCCGTGTATTAGTGATATCTTAGGATGTTTCTATTTCTGTGTGACTTATTTCTCGTAGAATCGTCGGACCTGAATCGACTCATTATGCCGCTATGGGCCTGATGACGTAGATTTCATTGCTGAGTGATATTCCATTGGACGTACGTACCACAATTTCTTTATCCATTTTTTCTTTTCTCGGATATTTAACTTGTACCGTAGACCAGGTTCTTGTAAACAGAGCCATCCCAAACTTTGGGGTGGCTGTGTGTTTTTGATTTTAATTTCCCTAAGCTATAGGATCATAAGTGGAAATGCCATAGGCTGTGTTGCTTTGTTTCCTAGGTGTTTCAGGAAACACCATACACTTCTATAGAGTGGCTGTTGGCAATTTACATCCCGCCCATCAGCATAACAAGGCTCCCTGTTCTCCATGACCTGTCCTGCCTTTCTGGATTTTACACTTTTTGCAGATGGCCCTTTGGACCGGGGGCAGTGAGACTTCATTGTAGTGCAGATTTCCTTTACACGCTTGCTTGGTTGGCCAAATAGGGCGTATGCGTTTTTTCCTGAATATATTCAGGAAAAAACGCATACGCCCTTTTTGGCCAAGTGCATCATTGTCGACGTGCTGCCTCTTTTCCTATGCTTTAAGTGCAATTCCAGTCTACCCCCTGAAATCATTTTCCTGAAATTCTGCCCTGCTTCCAAGTCCTCTTCGAAGACTTACTTCAGTACATTTTTGGACGATAGCTGTCATCCATAACTCTGCATGTTTGTGAATTACAGTGCCCATGAGCTCCTTTCTTCAACTCGCTTTCTTGTGAGCTGGCCGCAAAACCGCAGGATTGCTTTAGGCCCTAATCTGGTTCCGGCAGGGCACGCTGAGCCTTTGCTTAATTCCTCTTCCTGGTGGGAAATGAGAGTTCCATTTGCCCGTGCAGACACCTACAGCTAGTCTCTCATTGGTTCTCCCTATTCCTGTACATCTTGCGCAGAAATTGCAAACTGTGCCAAACAGGAGGATAAAGTCACTGACTCTACAAGTGGGGAGAGTGTTAGTAAATCGTCTGGAACAGTGAACCCGAGTACCAGGGGACGAAACCTGAGATGCATTTGAAAACGTTTCCCAATCACACGGTGGACCATACTCTGGGTTTCCCATGCATGTTTTAGCTGACGGAAGAATCCCTTAAACCTGGAGAGTTGGGACCCATGGAATGGGTACCATGCAGTATGACTTCAATGGGTCTGCGTTTGTTCACCGAACCTCACCAATGCTATCAGCCCGAAGTCTCCAGCCTTATGTCTCACCCAGCTTTGGGTGTAGATTTGTTAAATCCAGGTTGCATCACAAGCCCTTAATGAATTATATAAGAATTGCTCTCTATTTCACTGTCATTTTGTTTTGTTTTTGAAATATATTTTGATAATGGGATTTATCGGATTTTCACTGCTGCGTTTAGGCCGCTGTACACATGCTTGATTTCCTTATGGAGACATATAAATCCCTGGGTCTTAAGATTCTTACTTGTCAGGTATATTCCCAGGTGTTGAATATGGGGTGTTGAGTCCATTTCGTTGAGCAAGGAGTAGGTCTTGTCTATTATATATTTGGCTTATGGAACGGTACCTGTACTAATTTCAATCTCTGGTTTTATGCAGCACCCCAACTCACCTTTCCCCATAAGCAAGCATAAGTTGGTTTTCTAAATTTGAGACCCTGTTCTGTTTTGTAATTCAGTTCATGTGTAGCCAAGTTTACGTTCCGTGTATTAGTGATATCTTACGATGTTTCTTTTTCTGTGTGACTTATTTCTCGTAGAATCGTCGTACCTGAATCCACTCATTATGCCCCTACGGGCCTGATGACGTAGATCTCATTGCTGTGTGATATTCCATTGTACGTACGTACCACAATTTCTTTATCCATTTTTTGCTTTCTCGGATATTTAACTTTTACCGTAGACGAGGTTCTTGTAAACAGAGCCGTCCCAAATTTTGGGGTGGCTCTGTGTTTTTGATTTTAATTTCCCTAAGCTATAGGACCCTAAGTGGAAGTGCCATAGGCTGTGTTGCTTTGTTTCCTACGTGTTTCAGGAAACACCATACACTTCTCCAGAGTGGCTGTTGGCAATTTACATCCCGCCCATCAGCATAACAAGGCTCCCTGTTCTCCATGGCCTGTCCTGCCTTTCTGGATTTTACACTTTTTGCAGATGGCCCTTTGGAACGGGGGCAGTGTGACTTCATTGTAGTGCAGATTTCCTTTAAACGCTTGCTTGGTTGGCCAAAAAGGGAGTATGCGTTTTTTCCTGAATATATTCAGGAAGAAACGCATACGCCCTTTTTGGCCAAGTGCATCATTGTCGACATGCTGCCTCTTTTCCTATGCTTTAAGTGCAATTCCAGTCTACCCCCTGAAATCATTTTCCTGAAATTCTGCCCCGCTTACAAGTCCTCTTCGAAGACTTACTTCAATACATTTTTGGACGATAGCTGTCATCCATAACTCTGCAGCTTTGTGAATTACAGTGCCCCTGAGCTCCTGTCTTCAACTCGCTTTCTTGTGAGCTGGCCGCAAAACCGCAGGATTCCTTCAGGCCCTAATCTGGTTCTGGCTGGGCACGCTGAGCCTTTGGTAATTCCTCTCCCTGGTGGGAAATGAGAGTTCCATTTGCCCGTGCAGACACCTACAGCTAGTATCTCATTGGTTCTCCCTATTCCTGTACATTTTGCGCAGAAATTGCAAACTGTGCCAAACAGGAGGATAAAGGCACTGATTCTACAAGTGGGGAGAGTGTTAGTAAATCGTCTGGAACGGTGAACCCGAGTACCAGGGGACGAAACCTGAGATGCATTTGAAAACGTTTCCCAATCACACGGTGGACCATACTCTGGGTTTCCCATGCATGTTTTAGCTGAAGGAAGAATCCCTTAAACCTGGAGAGTTGGGACCCTTGGAATGGGTACCATGCAGTATGACTTCAATGGGTCTGCGTTTGTTCACCAAACCTCACCAGTGCTATCAGCCCAAAGTGTCCAGCCTTATGTCTCACCCAGCTCTGGTTGTAGATGTGGTAAATCCAGGTTGCATCACAAGCCCTGAATGAATTATTTAAGAATTGCTCTCTAATTCACTGTCATTGTGTTTTGTTTTTGAAATTTATTTTGATAATGGGATTTATCGGATTTTCACTGCTGCCTTTAGGCCGCTGTACACACGCTTGATTTCCTTATGGAGACATATAAATCCCTGGGTCTTAAGATTCTTACTTGTCAGGTATATTCCCAGGCGTTGAATATGGGGTGTTGAGTCCATTTCGTTGAGCAAGGAGTAGGTCGTGTCTATTATATATTTGCCTTATGGAACGGTATCTGTGCTAATTTCAATCTCTAGTTTTATGCAGCACCCCAACTCACCTTTCCCCATAAGCAAGCATAAGTTGGTTTTCTAAATTTGAGACCCTGTTCTGTTTTGTAATTCAGTTCATGTGTAGACAAGTTTACATTCCGTGTATTAGTGATATCTTATGATCTTTCTTTTTCTGTGTGACTTATTTCTCGTAGAATCGTCGTACCTGAATCCACTCATTATGCCGCTACGGGCCTGATGACGTAGATCTCATTGCTGAGTGATATTCCATTGTACGTACGTACCACAACTTCTTTATCCATTTTTTGCTTTCTCGGATATTTAACTTGTACCGTAGACGAGCTTCTTGTAAACACAGCCGTCCCAAACTTTGGGGTGGCTGTGTGTTTTTGATTTTAATTTCCCTAAGCTATAGGACCCTAAGTGGAAGTGCCATAGGCTGTGATGCTTTGTTTCCTACGTGTTTCAGGAAACACCATACACTTCTCCAGAGTGGCTGTTGGCAATTTACATCCCGCCCATCAGCATAACAAGGCTGCCTGTTCTCCATGACCTGTCCTGCCTTTCTGGATTTTAAACTTGTTTCACATGGCACTTTGGACCAGGGGGCAGTGAGACTTCATTGTAGTGCAGATTTCATTTACACGCTTGCTTGGTTGGCCAAAAAGGGCATATGCGTTTTTTCCTGAATATATCCTGGAAAAAACGCATACGCCCTTTTTGGCCAAGTGTATCATTGTCGACATTCTGCCTCTTTTCCTATGCTTTAAGTGCAATTCCAGTCTACCCCCTGAAATCGTTTTCCTGAAATTCTGCCCCGCTTTCAAGTCCTCTTCGAAGACTTACTTCAATACATTTTTGGACGATAGCTGTCATTCATAACTCTGCAGGTTTGTGAATTACAGTGCCCCTGAGCTCCTTTCTTCAACTCGCTTTCTTGTGAGCTGGCCTCAAAACCGCAGGATTGCTTCAGGCCCTAAACTGGTTCCGGCAGGGCACGCTGAGCCTTTGGTTAATTCCTTTTCCTGGTGGGAAATGAGCGTTCCATTTGCCCGTGCAGACACCTACAGCTAGTCTCTCATTGGTTCTCCCTATTCCTGTTCATCTTGCGCAGAAATTGCAAACTGTGCCAAACAGGAGGTTAAAGGCACTGACTCTCCAAGTGGGGAGAGTGTTAGTAAAGCGTCTGGAATGGTGAACCCGAGGACCAGGTTTCAAAAACTGAGATGCATTTGGAAACGTCTCCCAATCACACGGTGGACCATACTCTGGGTTTCCCATGCATGTTTTTGCTGAAGGAAGAATCCCTTAAACCTGGAGATTTCGGACCCATGGAATGGGTACCATGCAGTATGACTTCAAAGGGTCTGCGTTTGCTCACCGAACCTCACCAATGCTATCAACCCGAAGTGTCCAGCTTTATGTCTCACCCAGCTCTGGGTGTAGATGTGGTAAATCCAGGTTGCATCACAAGCCCTGAATGAATTATTTAAGAATTGCTCTCTATTTCACTGTCATTGTGTTTTGTTTTTGAAATTTATTTTGATAATGGGATTTATCGGATTTTCACTGCTGCATTTAGGCCGCTGTACACATGATTGATTTCCTTATGGATACATATAAATCCATGGGTTTTAAGATTCTTACTTGTCAGGTATATTCCCAGGCGTTGAATATGGGGTGTTGAGTCCATTTCGTTGAGCAAGGAGTAGGTCTTGTCTATTATATATTTGGCTTATGGAACGGTATCTGGGCTAATTTCAAACTCTGGTTTTATGCAGCACCCCAACTCACCTTTCCCCATAAGCAAGCATAAGTTGGTTTTCTAAATTTGACACCATGTTCTGTTTTGTAATTCAGTTCATGTGTAGCCAAGTTTACATTCCGTGTATTAGTGATATCTTATGATATTTCTTTTTCTGTGTGGCTTATTTCTCGTAGAATCATCGTACCGGAATCCACTCATTATGCCGCTATGGGCCTGATGACGTAGATTTCATTGCTGAGTGATGTTCCACTGTACGTGCGTATCACAACTTCTTTATACGTTTTTTGCTTTCTAGGATATTTAACTTGTACCGCAGACGAGGTTCTTGTAAACAGAGCCGTCCCAAACTTTGGGGTGGCTGTGTGTTTTTGATTTTAATTTCCCTAAGTTATAGGACCATAAGTGGAAGTGCCGTAGGCTGTGTTGCTTTGTTTCCTACGTGTTTCAGGAAACACCATACACTTCTCCAGAGTGGCTGTTGGCAATTTACATCCCATCCATGAGCATAACAAGGCTCCCTGTTCTCCATGACCTGTCCTGCCTTTCTGGATTTTACACTTTTTTCAGATGGCCCTTTTGACCGGGGGACAGTGAGACTTCATTGTAGTGCAGATTTCCTTTACACGCTTGCTTGGTTGGCCAAAAAGGGCGTATGCGTTTTTTCCTGAATGTATTCAGGAAAAAACGCATACACCCTTTTTGGCCAAGTGTATCATTGTCGACATTCTGCCTCTTTTCCTATGCTTTAAGTGCAAATCCAGTCTACCCCCTGAAATAGTTTATCTGAAATTCTGCCCGGCTTTCAAGTCCTCTTCGAAGACTTACTTCAGTACATTTTTGGATGATAGCTGTCATTCATAACTCTGCAGGTTTGTGAATTACAGTGCCCCTGAGCTCCTTTCTTCAACTCGCTTTCTTGTGAGCTGCCCGCAAAACCGCAGGACTGCCTCAGGCCCCCATCTGTTTCTGGCAGCGCACGCTGAGCCTTTGGTTAATTCCTCTTCCTGGTGGGAAATGAGCGTTCCATTTGCCCGTGCAGACACTTACAGCTAGTCTCTCATTGGTTCTCCCTATTCCTGTTCATCTTGCGCAGAAATTGCAAACTGTGCCAAACAGGAGGTTAAAGGCACTGACTCTCCAAGTGGGGAGAGTATTAGTAAAGCGTCTGGAATGGTGAACCCGAGGACCAGGGTTCGAAAAATGAGATGCATTTGGAAAAGTTTCCCAATCACACGGTGGACCATACTCTGGGTTTCCCATGCATGTTTTAGCTGAAGGAAGTATCCCTTAAACCTGGAGACTTCGGACCAATGGAATGGGTACCATGCAGTATGACTTCAAAGGGTCTGCGTTTGCTCTCCGAACCTCACCAATGCTATCAGCCCGAAGTGTCCAGCCTTATGTCTCACCCAGCTCTGGTTGTAGATGTGGTAAATCCAGGTTGTATCACAAGCCCTGAATCAATTATTTAAGCATTGCTCTCTATTTCACTGTCATTGTGTTTTGTTTTTGAAAATTAATTTCATAATGGGATTTATCGCATTTTCACTGCTGCATTTAGGCCGCTGTACACACTCTTGATTTCCTTATGGAGACATATAAATCCATGGGTTTTAAGATTCTTACTTTACAGGTATCTTCCCAGGCGTTGAATATGGGGTGTTGAGTCCATTTCGTTGAGCAAGGAGTAGGTCTTGTCTATTATATATTTGGCTTATGGAACGGTATCTGGGCTAATTTCAAACTCTGGTTTTATGCAGCACCCCAACTCACCTTTCCCCGTAAGCAAGCATAAGTTGGTTTTCTAAATTTGACACCATGTTCTGTTTTGTAATTCAGTTCATGTGTAGCCAAGTTTACATTCCGTGTATTAGTGATATCTTATGATATTTCTTTTTCTGTGTGGCTTATTTCTCGTAGAATCATCGTACCTGAATCCACTCATTATGCCGCTACGGGCCTGATGACGTAGATTTCATTGCTGAGTGATATTCCATTGTACGTGCGTACCACAACTTCTTTACCCATTTTTTGCTTTCTCGGATATTTAACTTGTACCGTGGACGAGGTTTTTGTAAACAGAGCCGACGCAAACTACGGGGTGGCTTTGTGTTTTTGATTTTAATTTCCCTAAGCTATAGGACCATAAGTGGAAGTGCCATAGGCTGTGTTTCTTTGTTTCCTACGTGTTTCAGGAAACACCATACACTTCTCCAGAGTGGCTGTTGCCAATTTACGTCCAGCCCATCAGCATAACAAGGCTCCCTGTTCTCCATGACCTGTCCTGCCTTTCTGGATTTTACACTTTTTTCAGATGGCCCTTTTGACCGGGGGGCAGTGAGACTTCATTGTAGTGCAGATTATCGTTACACGCTTCATTGGTTGGGCAAAAATGGCCTATGCGTTTTTTACTGAATATATTCAGGAAAAAACGCATACGCCCTTTTTGGCCAAGTGCATCATTGTCGACATTCTGCCTCTTTTCCTATGCTTTAAGTGCAATTCCAGTCTACCCCCTGAAATCGTTTTCCTGAAATTCTGCCCCGCTTTCAAGTCCTCTTCGAAGACTTACTTCAATACATTTTTGGACGATAGCTGTCATTCATAACTCTGCAGGTTTGTGAATTACAGTGCCCCTGAGCTCCTTCCTTCAACTCGCTTTCTTGTGAGCTGGCCGCAAAACCGCAAGATTCCTTCAGGCCCTAATCTGTTTCCGGCAGGGCACGCTGAGCCTTTGGTTAAATCCTCTTCCTGGTGGGAAATGAGCGTTCCATTTGCCCGTGCAGACACCTACAGCTAGTCTCTCATTGGTTCTCCCTATTCCTGTTCATCTTGTGCAGAAATTGCAAACTGTGCCAAACAGGAGGTTAAAGGCACTGACTCTCCAAGTGGGGAGAGTGTTAGTAAAGCGTCTGGAATGGTGAACCCGAGGACCAGGTTTCGAAAACTGAGATGCATTTGGAAACGTCTCCCAATCACACGGTGGACCATACTCTGGGTTTCCCATGCATGTTTTTGCTGAAGGAAGAATCCCTTAAACCTGGAGATTTCGGACCCATGGAATGGGTACCATGCAGTATGACTTCAAAGGGTCTGCGTTTGCTCACCGAACCTCACCAATGCTATCAGCCCGAAGTGTCCAGCTTTATGTCTCACCCAGCTCTGGGTGTAGATGTGGTAAATCCAGGTTGCATCACAAGCCCTGAATGAATTATTTAAGAATTGCTCTCTATTTCACTGTCATTGTGTTTTGTTTTTGAAATTTATTTTGATAATGGGATTTATCGGATTTTCACTGCTGCATTTAGGCCGCTGTACACACGATTGATTTCCTTATGGATACATATAAATCCATGGGTTTTAAGATTCTTACTTGTCAGGTATATTCCCAGGCGTTGAATATGGGGTGTTGAGTCCATTTCGTTGAGCAAGGAGTAGGTCTTGTCTATTATATATTTGGCTTATGGAACGGTGTCTGGGCTAATTTCAAACTCTGGTTTTATGCAGCACCCCAACTCACCTTTCCCCGTAAGCAAGCATAAGTTGGTTTTCTAAATTTGACACCATGTTCTGTTTTGTAATTCAGTTCATGTGTAGCCAAGTTTACATTCCGTGTATTAGTGATGAGTACCAGGGGACGAAACCTGAGATGCATTTGAAAACGTTTCCCAATCACACGGTGGACCATACTCTGGGTTTCCCATGCATGTTTTAGCTGACGGAAGAATCCCTTAAACCTGGAGAGTTGGGAACCATGGAATGGGTACCATGCAGTATGACTTCAAAGGGTCTGCGTTTGCTCACCGAACCTCACCAATGTTGTCAGCCCGAAGTGTCCAGCCTTATGTCTCACCCAGCTCTGGATGTAGATGTGGTAAATCCAGGTTGCATCAGAAGCCCTGAATGAATTATTTAAGAATTGCTCTCTATTTCACTGTCATTGTGTTTTGTTTGTGAAATTTATTTTGATAATTGGATTTATCGGATTTTCCCTGCTGCATTTAGGCCGTTGTACACACGCTTGATTTCCTTATGGAGACATATAAATCCATGGGTCTTAAGATTCTTACTTGTCAGGTATATTCCCAGGCGTTGAATATGGGGTGTTGAGTCCATTTCGTTGAGCAAAGAGTAGGTCTTGTCTATTATATATTTGGCTTATGGAACGGTATCTGTGCTAATTTCAATCTCTGGTTTTATGCAGCACCCCAACTCACCTTTCCCCATAAGCAAGCATAAGTTGGTTTTCTTAATTTGAGACCCTGTTCTGTTTTGTAATTCAGTTCATGTGTAGACAAGTTTACGTTCCGTGTATTAGTGATATCTTATGATTTTTCTTTTTCTGTGTGACTTATTTCTCGTAGAATCGTCGTACCTGAATCCACTCATTATGCCGCTACGGGCCTGATGACGTAGATTTCATCGCTGAGTGATATTCCATTGTACGTACGTACCACAACTTCTTTATGCATTTTTTGCTTTCACAGATATTTAACTTGTACCGCAGACGAGGTTCTTGTAAACAGAGCCGTCCCAAACTTTTGGGTGGCTGTGTGTTTTTCATTTTAATTTCCCTAAATTATAGGACCATAAGTGGAAGTGCCGTACGCTGTGTTGCTTTGTTTCCTACGTGTTTCAGGAAACACCATACACTTCTCCAGAGTGGCTGTTGGCAATTTACATCCCATCCATCAGCATAACAAGGCTCCCTGTTCTCCATGACCTGTCCTGCCTTTCTGGATTTTACACTTTTTTCAGATGGCCCTTTTGACCGGGGGGCAGTGAGACTTCATTTTAGTGCAGATTTCCTTTACACGCTTGCTTGGTTGGCCAAAAAGGGCGTATGCGTTTTTTCCTGAATGTATTCAGGAAAAAACGCATACACCCTTTTTGGCCAAGTGTATCATTGTCGACATTCTGCCTCTTTTCCTATGCTTTAAGTGCAAATCCAGTCTACCCCCTGAAATAGTTTATCTGAAATTCTGCCCGGCTTTCAAGTCCTCTTCGAAGACTTACTTCAGTACATTTTTGGACGATAGCTGTCATTCATAACTCTGCAGGTTTGTGAATTACAGTGCCCCTGAGCTCCTTTCTTCAACTCGCTTTCTTGTGAGCTGCCCGCAAAACCGCAGGACTGCCTCAGGCCCCCATCTGTTTCCGGCAGCGCACGCTGAGCCTTTGGTTAATTCCTCTTCCTGGTGGGAAATGAGCGTTCCATTTGCCCGTGCAGACACCTACAGCTAGTCTCTCATTTGTTCTCCCTATTCCTGTTCATCTTGCGCAGAAATTGCAAACCGTGCCAAACAGGAGGTTAAAGGCACTGACTCTCCAATTGGGGAGAGTGTTAGTAAAGCGTCTGGAATGGTGAACCCGAGGACCAGGGCTCTAAAACTGAGATGCATTTGGAAACGTTTCCCAATCACACGGTGGACCATACTCTGGGTTTCCCATGCATGTTTTAGCTGAAGGAAGAATCCCTTAAACCTGGAGATTTCGGACCAATGGAATGGGTACCATGCAGTATGACTTCAAAGGGTCTGCGTTTGCTCTCCGAACCTCACCAATGCTATCAGCCCGAAGTGTCCAGCCTTATGTCTCACCCAGCTCTGGGTGTAGATGTGGTAAATCCAGGTTGTATCACAAGCCCTGAATCAATTATTTAAGCATTGCTCTCTATTTCACTGTCATTGTGTTTTGTTTTTGAAAATTAATTTCATAATGGGATTTATCGCATTTTCACTGCTGCATTTAGGCCGCTGTACACACTCTTGATTTCCTTATGGAGACATATAAATCCATGGGTTTTAAGATTCTTACTTTACAGGTATCTTCCCAGGCGTTGAATATGGGGTGTTGAGTCCATTTCGTTGAGCAAGGATTAGGTCTTGTCTATTATATATTTGGCTTATGGAACGGTATCTGGGCTAATTTCAAACTCTGGTTTTATGCAGCACCCCAACTCACCTTTCCCCGTAAGCAAGCATAAGTTGGTTTTCTAAATTTGACACCATGTTCTGTTTTGTAATTCAGTTCATGTGTAGCCAAGTTTACATTCCGTGTATTAGTGATATCTTATGATATTTCTTTTTCTGTGTGGCCTATTTGTCGTAGAATCATCGTACCGGAATCCACTCATTATGCCGCTACGGGCCTGATGACGTAGATTTCATTGCTGAGTGATATTCCATTGTACGTGCGTACCACAACTTCTTTACCCATTTTTTGCTTTCTCGGATATTTAACTTGTACCGTGGACGAGGTTTTTGTAAACAGAGCCGACGCAAACTACGGGGTGGCTTTGTGTTTTTGATTTTAATTTCCCTAAGCTATAGGACCATAAGTGGAAGTGCCATAGGCTGTGTTTCTTTGTTTCCTACGTGTTTCAGGAAACACCATACACTTCTCCAGAGTGGCTGTTGCCAATTTACGTCCAGCCCATCAGCATAACAAGGCTCCCTGTTCTCCATGGCCTGTGCTGCCTTTCTGGATTTTACACTTTTTTCACATGGCCCTTTTGACCGGGGGGCAGTGAGACTTCATTGTAGTGCAGATTATCGTTACACGCTTCATTGGTTGGGCAAAAATGGCCTATGCGTTTTTTACTGAATATATTCAGGAAAAAACGCATACGCCCTTTTTGGCCAAGTGCATCATTGTCGACATTCTGCCTCTTTTCCTATGCTTTAAGTGCAATTCCAGTCTACCCCCTGAAATCGTTTTCCTGAAATTCTGCCCCGCTTTCAAGTCCTCTTCGAAGACTTACTTCAATACATTTTTGGACGATAGCTGTCATTCATAACTCTGCAGGTTTGTGAATTACAGTGCCCCTGAGCTCCTTCCTTCAACTCGCTTTCTTGTGAGCTGGCCGCAAAAACGCAGGATTGCTTCAGGCCCTAATCCGGTTCCGGCAGGGCACGCTGAGCCTTTGGTTAAATCCTCTTCCTGGTGGGAAATGAGCGTTCCATTTGCCCGTGCAGACACCTACAGCTAGTCTCTCATTGGTTCTCCCTATTCCTGTTCATCTTGCGCAGAAATTGCAAACTGTGCCAAACAGGAGGTTAAAGGCACTGACTCTCCAAGTGGGGAGAGTGTTAGTAAAGCGTCTGGAATGGTGAACCCGAGGACCAGGTTTCGAAAACTGAGATGCATTTGAAAACGTCTCCCAATCACACGGTGGACCATACTCTGGGTTTCCCATGCATGTTTTTGCTGAAGGAAGAATCCCTTAAACCTGGAGACTTCGGACCCATGGAATGGGTACCATGCAGTATGACTTCAAAGGGTCTGCGTTTGCTCACCGAACCTCACCAATGCTATCAGCCCGAAGTGTCCAGCTTTATGTCTCACCCAGCTCTGGGTGTAGATGTGGTAAATCCAGGTTGCATCACAAGCCCTGAATGAATTATTTAAGAATTGCTCTCTATTTCACTGTCATTGTGTTTTGTTTTTGAAATTTATATTGATAATGGGATTTATCGGATTTTCACTGCTGCGTTTAGGCCGCTGTACACACGATTGATTTCCTTATGGAGACATATAAATCCATGGGTTTTAAGATTCTTACTTGTCAGGTATATTCCCAGGCGTTGAATATGGGGTGTTGAGTCCATTTCGTTGAGCAAGGAGTAGGTCTTTTCTATTATATATTTGGCTTATGGAAAAGTATCTATGCTAATTTCAATCTCTGCTTTTATGCAGCACCCCAACTCACCTTTCCCCATAATCAAGCATAAGTTGGTTTTCTAAATTTGAGACCCTGTTCTGTTTTGTAATTCAGTTCATGTGTAGCCAAGTTTATATTCCGTGTATTAGTGATATCTTATGATGTTTCTTTTTCTGTGTGACTTATTTCTCGTAGAATCATCGTACCGGAATCCACTCATTATGCCGCTACAGGCCTGATGACGTAGATTTCATTGCTGAGTGATATTCCACTGTACGTGCGTATCACAACTTCTTTATACGTTTTTTGCTTTCTCGGATATTTAACTTGTACCGTAGACGAGGTTCTTATAAACAGAGCCATCCTAAACATTGCGGTGGCTGTGTGATCTTGATTTTAATTTCCCTACGCTATAGGACCATAAGTGGAAGTGCCATAGGCTGTGTTGCTTTGATTCCTATGTGTTTCAGGAATCACCATACACTTCTCAAGAGTGGCTGTTGCCAATTTACGTCCAGCCCATCAGCATAACAAGGCTCCCTGTTCTCCATGACCTGTCCTGCCTTTCTGGATTTTACACTTTTTTCAGATGGCCCTTTTGACCGGGGGGCAGTGAGACTTCATTGTAGTGCAGATTATCGTTACACGCTTCATTGGTTGGGCAGAAATGGCCTATGCGTTTTTTACTGAATATATTCAGGAAAAAACGCATACGCCCTTTTTGGCCAAGTGCATCATTGTCGACATTCTGCCTCTTTTCCTATGCTTTAAGTGCAATTCCAGTCTACCCCCTGAAATCGTTTTCCTGAAATTCTGCCCCGCTTTCAAGTCCTCTTCGAAGGCTTACTTCAATACATTTTTGGACGATAGCTGTCATTCATAACTCTGCAGGTTTGTGAATTACAGTGCCCCTGAGCTCCTTTCTTCAACTCGCTTTCTTGTGAGCTGGCCGAAAAACCGCAGGATTGCTTCAGGCCCAAATCTCTTTCCGGCAGGGCATGCTGAGCCTTTGGTTAATTCCTCTTCCTGGTCGGAAATGAGCGTTACATTTGCCCGTGCAGACACCTACAGCTAGTCTCTCATTGGTTCTCCCTATTCCTGTTCATCTTGCGCAGAAATTGCAAATTGTGACAAACAGGAGGTTAAAGGCACTGACTCTCCAAGTGGGGATAGTGTTAGTAAAGCGTCTGGAACGGTGCACCCGAGTACCAGGGGACGAAACCTGAGATGCATTTGAAAACGTTTCCCAATCACACGGTGGACCATACTCTGGGTTTCCCATGCATGTTTTAGCTGAAAGAAGAATCCCTTAAACCTAGAGAGTTGGGACCCATGGAATGGGTACCATGCAGTATGACTTCAAAGGGTCTGCCTTTGCTCACCGAACCTCACCAATGCTATCAGCCCGAAGTGTCCAGCCTTATGTGTCAAGCAGCTCTGGGTGTAGATGTGGTAAATCCAGGTTGCATCACAAGGCCTGAATGAATTATTTAAGAATTGCTCTCCATTTCACTGTCATTGTGTTTTGTTTTTGAAATTTATTTTGATAATGGGATTTATCGGATTTTCACTGCTGCGTTTAGGCCACTGTACACACGCTTGACTTCCTTATGGAGACATATAAATCCATGGGTCTTAAGATTCTTACGTGTCAGGTATATTCCCAGACGTTGAATATGGGGTGTTGAGTCCATTTCGTTGAGCAAGGAGTAGGTCTTGTCTATTATATATTTGGATTATGGAACAGTATCTGTGCTAATTTCAATCTCTGGTTTGATACAGCACCCCAACTCACCTTTCCCCATAAGCAAGCATAAGTTGGTTTTCTAAATTTGAGACCCTGTTCTGTTTTGTAATTCAGTTCATGTGTAGCCAAGTTTACGTTCCGTGTATTAGTGATATCTTATGATCTTTCTTTTTCTGTGTGACTTATTTCTCGTAGAATCGTAGTACCTGCATCCACTCATTATGCCGCTACGGGCCTGATGACGTAGATCTCATTGCTGAGTGATATTCCATTGTACGTACGTACCACAACTTCTTTATCCATTTTTTGCTTTCTCGGATATTTAACTTGTACCGTAGACGAGGTTCTTGTAAACAGAGCCGTCCCAAACATTGGGGTCGCTGTGTGTTTTTGATTTTAATTTCCCTAAGTTATAGGACCCTAAGTGGAAGTGCCATAGGCTGTGTTGCTTTGTTTCCTACGTGTTTCAGGAAACACCATACACTTCTCCAGAGTGGCTGTTGCCAATTTACGTCCAGCCCATCAGCATAACAAGGCTCCCTGTTCTCCATGACCTGTCCTGACTTTCTGGATTTTACCCTTTTTTCAGATGGCCCTTTTGACCCGGGGGCAGTGAGACTTCATTGTAGTGCAGATTTCCTTTACACGCTTGCTTGGTTGGCCAAAAAGTGCGTATGCGTTTTTTCCTCAATATATTCAGGAAAAAACGCATACACCATTTTTGGCCAAGTGCATCATTGTCGACATTCTGCCTCTTTTCCTATGCTTTAAGTGCAATTCCAGTCTACCCCCTGAAATAGTTTTCCTGAAATTCTGCCCCGCTTTCAAGTCCTCTTCGAAGCCTTACTTCAGTACATTTTTGGACGATAGCTGTAATTCATAACTCTGCAGTTTTGTGAATTACAGTGCCCCTGAGCTCCTTCTTCAACTCGCTTTCTTGTGAGCTGGCTGCAAAACCGCAGGATTGCTTCAGGCCCTAATCTGTTTCTGGAAGGGCACGCTGAGCCTTTGGTTAATTCCTCTTCCTGGGGGGAAATGAGCATTGGATTTGCCCGTGCAGACACCTACAGCTAGTCTCTCATTGGTTCTCCCTATTCCTGTTCATCTTGCGCAGAAATTGCAAACTGTGTCAAACAGGAGGTTAAAGGCACTGACTCTCCAAGTTGGGAGAGTGTTAGTAAAGCGTCTGGAATGGTGAACCCGAGTGCCAGGGGAGAAAAACTGAGATGCATTTGAAAACGTTTCCCAATCACACGGTGGACCATACTCTGGGTTTCCCATGCATGTTTTAGCTGAAGGAAGAATCCCTTAAACCTGGAGATTTCGGACCCATGGAATGGGTACCATGCAGTATGACTTCAAAGGGTCTGCGTTTGCTCACCGAACCTCACCAATCCTATCAGCCCGAAGTGTCCAGCCTTATGTCTCACCCAGCTCTGTGTGTAGATTTGGTAAATCCAGGTTGCGTCACAAGCCCTGAATGAATTATTTAAGAATTGCTCTGTATTTCACTGTCCTTGTGTTTTGTTTTTGAAATTTATTTTGATAATGGGATTTATTGGATTTTCACTGCTGCGTTTAGGCCGCTGTACACACGCTTGATTTCCTTATGGAGACATATAAATCCATGGGTTTTAATATTCTTACTTGTCAGGTATATTCCCAGGCGTTGAATATGGGATGTTGAGTCCATTTCGTTGAGCAAGGAGTAGGTCTTGTCTGTTATATATTTGGCTTATGGAATGGTATCTGTGCTAATTTCAATCTCTGGTTTTATGCAGTACCCCAACTCACCTTTCCCCATAAGCAAGCATAAGTTAGTTTTCTAAATTTGGGACCCTGTTCTGTTTTGTAATTCAGTTTATGTGTAGCCAAGTTTACATTCCGTGTATTAGTGATATCATATGATGTTTCTTTTTCTGTGTGACTTATTTCTCATAGAATCATCGTACCTGAATCCACTCATTAGGCCGCTATGGGCCTGATGACGTAGATTTCATTGCTGAGTGATATTCCATTGTACGTGCGTACAACAATTTCTTTATCCATTTTTTGCTTTCTCGGATATATAACTTGCAGCGTAGACGAGGTTCTTTTAAACAGAGCCGGCCCAAACTTTGGGGTGGCTGTGTGTTTTTGATTTTAATTTCCCTAATCTATAGGACCATAAGTGGAAGTGACATAGGCTGTGTTGCTTTGTTTCCTAAGTGTTTCAGGATACACCATACATTTCTCCAGAGTGGCTGTTGGCAATTGACATCCCGCCCATCAGCATACCACGGCTCCCTGTTCTCCAAGACCTGTCCTGACTTTCTGGATTTTACACATTTTTCAGATGAACCTTTTGACCGGGGGGAAGTGAGACTTCATTGTAGTGCAGATTTCCTTTACACGCTTGCTTGGTTGGCCAAAAAGGGCGTATGCGTTTTTTCCTGAATATATTCAGGAAAAAACGCATACGCCCTTTTTGCCCAAGTGCATCATTGTCGACATTCTGCCTCTTCTCCTATGCTTTAAGTGCAAGTCCAGTCTGCCCCATGAAATCGTTTTCCTGTAATTCTGCCCCGCTTTCAAGTCCTCTTTGAAGACTTACTTCAGTACATTTTTGGATGATAGCTGTCCTTCATAACTCTGTAGGTTTGTGAATTACAGTGCCCCTGAGCTCCTTTCTTCAACTCACTTTCTTGTGAGCTGGCCGCAAAACCGCAGGATTGCTTCAGGCCCTAATCTGTTTCTGGCAGGGCATGCCGAGCCTTTTGTTAATTCCTCTTCCTGGTGGGAAATGAGCGTTCCATTTGCCCGTGCAGACACCTACAGCTAGTCTCTCATTGGTCCTCCCTATTAATGTTCATCTTGCGCAGAAATTGCAAACTGTGCCAAACAGGAGGTTAAAGGCACTGACTCTCCAAGTGGGGAGAGTGTTAGTAAAGCGTCTGGAATGGTGAACCCGAGTATCAGGGTTCGAAACTTGAGATGCATTTGAAAATGTTTCCCAATCACACGGTGGACCATACTCTTGGTTTCCCATGCATGTTTTAGCTGAAGGAAGAATCCCTTAAACCTGGAGAGCTGGGACACCTGGAATGGGTTCCATTCAGTATGACTTCAAAGGGTCTGCGTTTGCTCACCGAACCTCACCAATGCTATCAGCCCGAAGTGCCCAGCCCTATGGCTCAACCAGCTCTGGGTGTAGATGTGGTAAATCCAGGTGGCATCACAAGCCCTGAATGAATTATTTAAGAAGTGCTCTCTATTTCACTGTCATTGTGTTTTGTTTTTGTAATTTATTTTGATAATGGGATTTATCGGATTTTCACTGCTGCGTTTATGCCGCTGTACACATGCTTGATTCTCTTATGGAGACATATAAATCCATGGGTTTTCAGATTCTTACTAGTCAGGTATATTCCTAGGCATTGAATATGGGGTGTTGAGTCTATTTCGTGGAGCAAGGAGTAGGTCCTGACTATTACATACTTGCTTATGGAAAGGTATCTGTGCTAATTTCAATCTCTGGTCTTATGCAGCACCACAACTCACCTTTCCCCTTAAGCAAGCATAAGTTGGTTTTCTAAATTTGAGACCCTTTTCTGTTTTGTAATTGAGTTCATGTGCAGCCATGTTTGCATTCCGTGTATTTGAGATATCTTATGGTGTTTCTTTTTCTGTGTGACTTAGTTAACTTAGAATCATCGTACCTGAATCCACTCATTATGCCACGACGGGCCTCATGACATAGATTTCATTGCTGAGTGAGATTCCATTGTACGTACGTACAACAACTTCTTTATCCATTTTTTGCTTTCTGGGATATTTCACTTGTACCGTAAACGAGGTTCTTGTAAGCAGAGCCGTCCAAAATTTATGGGTGGCTGTGTCTTTTTGATTTTAATTTCCCTAAGCTATAGAACCATAAGTTGAAGTGCCGTAGGCTCCGTTGCTTACTTTTTTAGGTGTTTGAGGAAAACCATACACTTCTCCAGAGTGGCTGTTGGCAATTTACATCCCGCCCATCAGCATAACAAGGCTCCCTGTTCTCCATGGCCTGTCCTGCCTTTCTGGATTTTTCACTTTTTTCGGATGACCCTTTTGACAGGGGGGCAGTGAGACTTCATTGTAATGCAGATTTGTTTACATGCTTGCTTGTTTGGCCAAAAAGGGCGTATGTGTTTTTTCCTGAATATATTCAGGAAAAAATGCATACGCCCTTTTTGACCAAGTGCATCATTGTCGACTTTCTATCTCTTTCCCTATGCTTTAAATGCAATTCCAGTCTACCCCTGAAATCGTTTTCCTGCAATTCTGCCCCGCTTTCAAGTCCTCTACGCAGCCTTACTTCAATATATTTTTGGACAATAGCTGTCATTTAAACTCTGCAGGTTTGTGAATGACAGTGCGCCTGAGCTCCTTTCTTCTACTCGCTTTCTTGTGAGCTGGCCGCAAACCCGCAGGATTGCTTCATGCCCTAATCTGGTTCCGGCACAGCACGCTGATCCTTTGGTAAATTCCTCTTCCTGGTGGGAAATGAGCGTTATATTTGAACGTGCAGACACCTAGAGCTAGTCTCTCATTGGTTCTCCCTATTCTTGTTCATCTTGCGCAGAAATTGCAAACTGTGCCAAACAGGAGGTTAAAGGCACTGACTCTCCAAGTGGGGAGAGTGTTAGTAAAGGTCTGGAATGGTGAACCCGAGTAAAAGGGGACGAAAACTGAGATGCATTTGAAAACGTTTCCTGGTCACATGGTGCACCATACTGTGGGTTTCCCATGCACGTTTTAGTTGAAGGAAGAATCCCTTAAAACTGTAGAGTTGGGACCCATGGAATGGGTACCATGCAGTATGACTTCAAAGGGTCTGCATTTGCTCATCGAACCTCACCAATGCTATCAGCCCGAAGTGTCCAACCTTATGTCTCACTCAGCTCTGGGTGTAGATGTGGTAAATCCAGGTTGCATCACATGCTCTGAATGAATTATTTAAGAATTGCTCTCTATTTCACTGTCATTGTGTTTTGTTTTTGTAATTCATTTTGATAATGGGATTTATTGGATTTTCTCTGCTGCGTTCATGCAGCTGTACACACGCTTGATTGTCTTACGGAGACATATAAATCCATGGGTTTGAAGATTCTTACTAGTCAGGTGTATTCCTAGTCGTTGAATATGGGGTGTTTAGTCCATTTCGTTGAGCAAGGGGTAGGTCTTGACAATTACATATTTGGCTTATGGAAAGGTATCTGTGCTAATTTCTATCTCTGGTTTTATGCAGCACCCCAACTCACCTTTCCCCTTAAGCAAGCATAAGTTGCTTTTCTAAATTTGAGACCCTGTTCTGTTTTGTAATTCAGTTCATGTGTAGCCAAGTTTACATTCCTTGTATTAGTGATATCTTATGATGTTTCATTTTCTGTGTGACTCATTTCACTTAGAATCATCGTACCTGAATCCACTCATTATGCCGCGAGGGACTGATGACATAGATTTCATTGCTGAGTGATATTCCATTGTACGTACGTACCACAACTTCTTTATCCATTTTTCACACTCTGGGATATTTAACTTGTACCGTAGACGAGGTTCTTGTAAACAGAGCCGTCCGAAACTTTGGGGTGGCTGTGTGTTTTTGATTTTAATTTCCCTAAGCTATAGGACCATAAGTGGAAGTGCCGTAGGCTCCGTTGCTTTGTTTTTTAGCTGTTCCAGGAAACACCATACACTTCTCCAGTGTGGCTGTTGGCAATTTACATCCCGCCCATCAGCATAACAAGGCTCCCTGTTCTCCATGGCCTGTGCTGCCTTTCTGGATTTTACACTTTTTTCACATGGCCCTTTTGACCGGGGGGCACTGAGACTTCATTGTAGTGCAGATTTCTTTAACATGCTTTCTTGGTTGGCCAAAAAGGGCGTATGCGTTTTTTCCTGAATATATTCAGGAAAAAACGCATACGCCCTTTTTGGCCAGGAGAATCATTGTCGACGTTCTGCCTCTTTTCCTATGCTTTAAATGCAATTCCCGTCTACCTCCTGAAATCGTTATCCTGCAATTCTGCCCCACTTACAAGTCCTCTTCGCAGCCTTCCTTCAATATATTTTTGGACGATAGCTGTCATTTATAACTCTGCAGGTTTGTGAATTACAGTGCCCCTGAGCTCCTTCCTTCAACTCGCTTTCTTGTGAGCTGGCCGCAAAACCGCAGGATTGCTTCAGGCCCTAATCCGGTTCCGGCAGGGCATGCTGAGCCTTTGGTTAAATCCTCTTCCTGGTGGGAAATGAGCGTTCCATTTGCCCGTGCAGACACCTACAGCTAGTCTCTCATTGGTTCTCCCTATTCCTGTTCATCTTGCGCAGAAATTGCAAACTGTGCCAAACAGGAGGTTAAAGGCACTGACTCTCCAAGTGGGGAGAGTGTTAGTAAAGCGTCTGGAATGGTGAACCCGAGGACCAGGTTTCGAAAACTGAGATGCATTTGAAAACGTCTCCCAATCACACGGTGGACCATACTCTGGGTTTCCCATGCATGTTTTTGCTGAAGGAAGAATCCCTTAAACCTGGAGATTTCGGACCCATGGAATGGGTACCATGCAGTATGACTTCAAAGGGTCTGCGTTTGCTCACCGAACCTCACCAATGCTATCAGCCCGAAGTGTCCAGCTTTATGTCTCACCCAGCTCTGGGTGTAGATGTGGTAAATCCAGGTTGCATCACAAGCCCTGAATGAATTATTTAAGAATTGCTCTCTATTTCACTGTCATTGTGTTTTGTTTTTGAAATTTATATTGATAATGGGATTTATCGGATTTTCACTGCTGCGTTTAGGCCGCTGTACACACGATTGATTTCCTTATGGAGACATATAAATCCATGGGTTTTAAGATTCTTACTTGTCAGGTATATTCCCAGGCGTTGAATATAGGGTGTTGAGTCCATTTCGTTGAGCAAGGAGTAGGTCTTTTCTATTATATATTTGGCTTATGGAAAAGTGTCTATGCTAATTTCAATCTCTGCTTTTATGCAGCACCCCAACTCACCTTTCCCTATAATCAAGCATAAGTTGGTTTTCTAAATTTGAGACCCTGTTCTGTTTTGTAATTCAGTTCATGTGTAGCCAAGTTTATATTCCGTGTATTAGTGATATCTTATGATGTTTCTTTTTCTGTGTGACTTATTTCTCGTAGAATCATCGTGCCTGAATCCACTCATTATGCCGCTACGGGCCTGATGACGTAGATTTCATTGCTGAGTGATATTCCACTGTACGTGCGTATCACAACTTCTTTATACGTTTTTTGCTTTCTAGGATATTTAACTTGTACCGCAGACGAGGTTCTTGTAAACAAAGCCGTCCCAAACTTTGGGGTGGCTGTGTGTTTTTGATTTTAATTTCCCTAAGTTATAGGACCATAAGTGGAAGTGCCGTAGGCTGTGTTGCTTTGTTTCCTACGTGTTTCAGAAAACACCATACACTTCTCCAGAGTGGCTGTTGGCAATTTACATCCCATCCATCAGCATAACAAGGCTCCCTGTTCTCCATGACCTGTCCTGCCTTTCTGGATTTTACACTTTTTTCAGATGGCCCTTTTGACCGGGGGGCAGTGAGACTTCATTGTAGTGCAGATTTCCTTTACACGCTTGCTTGGTTGGCCAAAAAGGGCGTATGCGTTTTTTCCTGAATGTATTCAGGAAAAAACGCATACGCCCTTTTTGGCCAAGTGTATCATTGTCGACATTCTGCCTCTTTTCCTATGCTTTAAGTGCAAATCCAGTCTACCCCCTGAAATAGTTTATCTGAAATTCTGCCCGGCTTTCAAGTCCTCTTCGAAGACTTACTTCAGTACATTTTTGGACGATAGCTGTCATTCATAACTCTGCAGGTTTGTGAATTACAGTGCCCCTGAGCTCCTTTCTTCAACTCGCTTTCTTGTGAGCTGGCCGCAAAACCGCAGGACTGCCTCAGGCCCCCATCTGTTTCCGGCAGCGCACGCTGAGCCTTTGGTTAATTCCTCTTCCTGGTGGGAAATGAGCGTTCCATTTGCCCGTGCAGACACCTACAGCTAGTCTCTCATTGGTTCTCCCTATTCCTGTTCATCTTGCGCAGAAATTGCAAACTGTGCCAAACAGGAGGTTAAAGGCACTGACTCTCCAAGTGGGGAGAGTGTTAGTAAAGCGTCTGGAATGGTGAACCCGAGGACCAGGGTTCAAAAACTGAGATGCATTTGGAAACGTTTCCCAATCACACGGTGGACCATACTCTGGGTTTCCCATGCATGTTTTAGCTGAAGGAAGAATCCCTTAAACCTGGAGATTTCGGACCAATGGAATGGGTACCATGCAGTATGACTTCAAAGGGTCTGCGTTTGCTCTCCGAACCTCACCAATTCTATCAGCCCGAAGTGCCCAACCTTATGTCTCACTCAGCTCTGGGTGTAGATGTGGTAAATCCAGGTTGCATCACAAGCCCTGAATGAATTATTTAAGAATTGCTCTCTATTTCACTGTCCTTGTGTTTTGTTTTTGTAATTCATTTTGATAATGGGATTTATCGGATTTTCTCTGCTGCATTCATGCCTCTGTACACACGCTTCATTCTCTTACGGAGACATATAAATCCATGGGTTTGAAGATTCTTACTAGTCAGGTGTATTCCTAGTCGTTGAATATGGGGTGTTTAGTCCATTTCGTTGAGCAAGGGGTAGGTCTTGACAATTACATATTTGGCTAATGGAAAGGTATCTGTGCTAATTTCTATCTCTGGTTTTATGCAGCACCCCAACTCACCTTTCGCCTTAAGCAAGCATAAGTTGCTTTTCTAAATTTGAGAACCTGTTCTGTTTTGTAATTCAGTTCATGTGTAGCCAAGTTTACATTCCTTGTATTAGTGATATCTTATGATGTTTCATTTTCTGTGTGACTCATTTCACTTAGAATCATCGTACCTGAATCCACTCATTATGCCGTGAGGGCCTGATGACATAGATTTCATTGCTGAGTGATATTCCATTGTACGTACGTACCACAACTTCTTTATCCATTTTTCACATTCTGGGATATTTAACTTGTACTGTAGACGAGGTTCTTGTAAACAGAGCCGTCCGAAACTTTGGGGTGGCTGTGTGTTTTTGATTTTAATTTCCCTAAGCTATAGGACCATAAGTGGAATTGCCGTAGGCTCCGTTGCTTTGTTTTTTAGCTGTTCCAGGAAACACCATACACTTCTCCAGAGTGGCTGTTGGCAATTTACATCCCGCCCATCAGCATAACAAGGCTCCCTGTTCTCCATGGCCTGTGCTGCCTTTCTGGATTTTACACTTTTTTCACATGGCCCTTTTGACCGGGGGGCACTGAGACTTCATTGTAGTGCAGATTTCTTTAACATGCTTGCTTGGTTGGCCAAAAAGGGCGTATGCGTTTTTTCCTGAATATATTCAGGAAAAAACGCATACGCCCTTTTTGGCCAAGAGCATCATTGTCGACGTTCTGCCTCTTTTCCTATGCTTTAAATGCAATTCCCGTCTACCTCCTGAAATCGTTATCCTGCAATTCTGCCCCACTTACAAGTCCTCTTCGCAGCCTTCCTTCAAAATATTTTTGTACGATAGCTGTCATTTATAACTCTGCAGGTTTGTGAGTTACAGTGCCCCTGAGCTCCTTTCTTCAACTCGCTATCTTGTGAGCTGGCCGCAAACCCGCAGGATTGCTTCAGGCCCTAATCTGGTTCCGGCACGGCATGCTGAGCCTTTGGTTAATTCCTCTTCCTGGTGGGAAATGGGCATTACATTTGCCCGTGCAGACACCTAAAGCTAGTCTCTCATTGGTTCTCCCTATTCCTGTTCATCTTGCGCAGAAATTGCAAACTGTGCCAAACAGGAGGTTAAAGGCACTGACTCTCCAAGTGGGGAGAGTGTTAGTAAAGGGTCTGGAATGGTGAACCCGAGTAAAAGGGGACGAAAACTGAGATGCATTTGAAAACGTTTGCCGGTCCCTCGGTGCACCATACTGTGGGTTTCCCACGCATGTTTTAGCTGAAGGAAGAATTCGTTAAACCTGGAGAGATGGGACCCATGGAATGGGTACCATGCAGTATGACTTCAAAGGGTCTGCATTTGCTCATCGAACCTCACCAATGCTATCAGCCCGAAGTGCCCAACCTTATGTCTCACTCAGCTCTGGGTGTAGATGTGGTAAATCCAGGTTGCATCACAAGCCCTGAATGAATTATTTAAGAATTGCTCTCTATTTCACTGTCCTTGTGTTTTGTTTTTGTAATTCATTTTGATAATGGGATTTATCGGATTTTCTCTGCTGCATTCATGCCTCTGTACACACGCTTCATTCTCTTACGGAGACATATAAATCCATGGGTTTGAAGATTCTTACTAGTCAGGTGTATTCCTAGTCGTTGAATATGGGGTGTTTAGTCCATTTCGTTGAGCAAGGGGTAGGTCTTGACAATTACATATTTGGCTTATGGAAAGGTATCTGTGCTAATTTCTATCTCTGGTTTTATGCAGCACCCCAACTCACCTTTCCCCTTAAGCAAGCATAAGTTGCTTTTCTAAATTTGAGACCCTGTTCTGTTTTGTAATTCAGTTCATGTGTAGCCAAGTTTACATTCCTTGTATTAGTGATATCTTATGATGTTTCATTTTCTGTGTGACTCATTTCACTTAGAATCATCGTACCTGAATCCACTCATTATGCCGCGAGGGCCTGATGACATAGATTTCATTGCTGAGTGATATTCCATTGTACGTACGTACCACAACTTCTTTATCCATTTTTCACACTCTGGGATATTTAACTTGTACCGTAGACGAGGTTCTTGTAAACAGAGCCGTCCGAAACTTTGGGGTGGCTGTGTGTTTTTCATTTTAATTTCCCTAAGCTATAGGACCATAAGTGGAAGTGCCGTAGGCTCCGTTGCTTTGTTTTTTAGCTGTTCCAGGAAACACCATACACTTCTCCAGTGTGGCTGTTGGCAATTTACATCCCGCCCATCAGCATAACAAGGCTCCCTGTTCTCCATGGCCTGTGCTGCCTTTCTGGATTTTACACTTTTTTCACATGGCCCTTTTGACCGGGGGGCACTGAGACTTCATTGTAGTGCAGATTTCTTTAACATGCTTTCTTGGTTGGCCAAAAAGGGCGTATGCGTTTTTTCCTGAATATATTCAGGAAAAAACGCATACGCCCTTTTTGGCCAGGAGAATCATTGTCGACGTTCTGCCTCTTTTCCTATGCTTTAAATGCAATTCCCGTCTACCTCCTGAAATCGTTATCCTGCAATTCTGCCCCACTTACAAGTCCTCTTCGCAGCCTTCCTTCAATATATTTTTGGACGATAGCTGTCATTTATAACTCTGCAGGTTTGTGAATTACAGTGCCCCTGAGCTCCTTCCTTCAACTCGCTTTCTTGTGAGCTGGCCGCAAAACCGCAGGATTGCTTCAGGCCCTAATCCGGTTCCGGCAGGGCACGCTGAGCCTTTGGTTAAATCCTCTTCCTGGTGGGAAATGTGTGTTCCATTTACCCGTGCAGACACCTACAGCTAGTCTCTCATTGGTTCTCCCTATTCCTGTTCATCTTGCGCAGAAATTGCAAACTGTGCCAAACAGGAGGTTAAAGGCACTGACTCTCCAAGTGGGGAGAGTGTTAGTAAAGCGTCTGGAATGGTGAACCCGAGGACCAGGTTTCGAAAACTGAGATGCATTTGAAAACGTCTCCCAATCACACGGTGGACCATACTCTGGGTTTCCCATGCATGTTTTTGCTGAAGGAAGAATCCCTTAAACCTGGAGATTTCGGACCCATGGAATGGGTACCATGCAGTATGACTTCAAAGGGTCTGCGTTTGCTCACCGAACCTCACCAATGCTATCAGCCCGAAGTGTCCAGCTTTATGTCTCACCCAGCTCTGGGTGTAGATGTGGTAAATCCAGGTTGCATCACAAGCCCTGAATGAATTATTTAAGAATTGCTCTCTATTTCACTGTCATTGTGTTTTGTTTTTGAAATTTATATTGATAATGGGATTTATCGGATTTTCACTGCTGCGTTTAGGCCGCTGTACACACGATTGATTTCCTTATGGAGACATATAAATCCATGGGTTTTAAGATTCTTACTTGTCAGGTATATTCCCAGGCGTTGAATATGGGGTGTTGAGTCCATTTCGTTGAGCAAGGAGTAGGTCTTTTCTATTATATATTTGGCTTATGGAAAAGTGTCTATGCTAATTTCAATCTCTGCTTTTATGCAGCACCCCAACTCACCATTCCCTATAATCAAGCATAAGTTGGTTTTCTAAATTTGAGACCCTGTTCTGTTTTGTAATTCAGTTCATGTGTAGCCAAGTTTATATTCCGTGTATTAGTGATATCTTATGATGTTTCTTTTTCTGTGTGACTTATTTCTCGTAGAATCATCGTGCCTGAATCCACTCATTATGCCGCTACGGGCCTGATGACGTAGATTTCATTGCTGAGTGATATTCCACTGTACGTGCGTATCACAACTTCTTTATACGTTTTTTGCTTTCTAGGATATTTAACTTGTACCGCAGACGAGGTTCTTGTAAACAAAGCCGTCCCAAACTTTGGGGTGGCTGTGTGTTTTTGATTTTAATTTCCCTAAGTTATAGGACCATAAGTGGAAGTGCCGTAGGCTGTGTTGCTTTGTTTCCTACGTGTTTCAGAAAACACCATACACTTCTCCAGAGTGGCTGTTGGCAATTTACATCCCATCCATCAGCATAACAAGGCTCCCTGTTCTCCATGACCTGTCCTGCCTTTCTGGATTTTACACTTTTTTCAGATGGCCCTTTTGACCGGGGGGCAGTGAGACTTCATTGTAGTGCAGATTTCCTTTACACGCTTGCTTGGTTGGCCAAAAAGGGCGTATGCGTTTTTTCCTGAATGTATTCAGGAAAAAACGCATACGCCCTTTTTGGCCAAGTGTATCATTGTCGACATTCTGCCTCTTTTCCTATGCTTTAAGTGCAAATCCAGTCTACCCCCTGAAATAGTTTATCTGAAATTCTGCCCGGCTTTCAAGTCCTCTTCGAAGACTTACTTCAGTACATTTTTGGACGATAGCTGTCATTCATAACTCTGCAGGTTTGTGAATTACAGTGCCCCTGAGCTCCTTTCTTCAACTCGCTTTCTTGTGAGCTGGCCGCAAAACCGCAGGACTGCCTCAGGCCCCCATCTGTTTCCGGCAGCGCACGCTGAGCCTTTGGTTAATTCCTCTTCCTGGTGGGAAATGAGCGTTCCATTTGCCCGTGCAGACACCTACAGCTAGTCTCTCATTGGTTCTCCCTATTCCTGTTCATCTTGCGCAGAAATTGCAAACTGTGCCAAACAGGAGGTTAAAGGCACTGACTCTCCAAGTGGGGAGAGTGTTAGTAAAGCGTCTGGAATGGTGAACCCGAGGACCAGGGTTCAAAAACTGAGATGCATTTGGAAACGTTTCCCAATCACACGGTGGACCATACTCTGGGTTTCCCATGCATGTTTTAGCTGAAGGAAGAATCCCTTAAACCTGGAGATTTCGGACCAATGGAATGGGTACCATGCAGTATGACTTCAAAGGGTCTGCGTTTGCTCTCCGAACCTCACCAATTCTATCAGCCCGAAGTGCCCAACCTTATGTCTCACTCAGCTCTGGGTGTAGATGTGGTAAATCCAGGTTGCATCACAAGCCCTGAATGAATTATTTAAGAATTGCTCTCTATTTCACTGTCCTTGTGTTTTGTTTTTGTAATTCATTTTGATAATGGGATTTATCGGATTTTCTCTGCTGCATTCATGCCTCTGTACACACGCTTCATTCTCTTACGGAGACATATAAATCCATGGGTTTGAAGATTCTTACTAGTCAGGTGTATTCCTAGTCGTTGAATATGGGGTGTTTAGTCCATTTCGTTGAGCAAGGGGTAGGTCTTGACAATTACATATTTGGCTTATGGAAAGGTATCTGTGCTACTTTCTATCTCTGGTTTTATGCAGCACCCCAACTCACCTTTCCCCTTAAGCAAGCATAAGTTGCTTTTCTAAATTTGAGACCCTGTTCTGTTTTGTAATTCAGTTCATGTGTAGCCAAGTTTACATTCCTTGTATTAGTGATATCTTATGATGTTTCATTTTCTGTGTGACTCATTTCACTTAGAATCATCGTACCTGAATCCACTCATTATGCCGCGAGGGCCTGATGACATAGATTTCATTGCTGAGTGATATTCCATTGTACGTACGTACCACAACTTCTTTATCCATTTTTCACATTCTGGGATATTTAACTTGTACCGTAGACGAGGTTCTTGTAAACAGAGCCGTCCGAAACTTTGGGGTGGCTGTGTGTTTTTGATTTTAATTTCCCTAAGCTATAGGACCATAAGTGGAAGTGCCGTAGGCTCCATTGCTTTGTTTTTTACCTGTTCCAGGAAACACCATACACTTCTCCAGAGTGGCTGTTGGCAATTTACATCCCGCCCATCAGCATAACAAGGCTCCCTGTTCTCCATGGCCTGTGCTGCCTTTCTGGATTTTACACTTTTTTCACATGGCCCTTTTGACCGGGGGGCACTGAGACTTCATTGTAGTGCAGATTTCTTTAACATGCTTGCTTGGTTGGCCAAAAAGGGCGTATGTGTTTTTTCCTGAATATATTCAGGAAAAAACGCATACGCCCTTTTTGGCCAAGAGCATCATTGTCGACGTTCTGCCTCTTTTCCTATGCTTTAAATGCAATTCCCGTCTACCTCCTGAAATCGTTATCCTGCAATTCTGCCCCACTTACAAGTCCTCTTCGCAGCCTTCCTTCAAAATATTTTTGGACGATAGCTGTCATTTATAACTCTGCAGGTTTGTGAGTTACAGTGCCCCTGAGCTCCTTTCTTCAACTCGCTATCTTGTGAGCTGGCCGCAAACCCGCAGGATTGCTTCAGGCCCTAATCTGGTTCCGGCACGGCATGCTGAGCCTGTGGTTAATTCCTCTTCCTGGTGGGAAATGAGCGTTACATTTGCCCATGCAGACACCTAAAGCTAGTCTCTCATTTGTTCTCCCTATTCCTGTTTATCTTGCGCAGAAATTGCAAACTGTGCCAAACAGGAGGTTAAAGGCACTGACTCTCCAAGTGGGGAGAGTGTTAGTAAAGGGTCTGGAATGGTGAACCCGAGTAAAAGTGGATGAAAACTGAGATGCATTTGAAAACGTTTGCCGGTCCCTCGGTGCACCATACTGTGGGTTTCCCACGCATGTTTTAGCTGAAGGAAGAATTCGTTAAACCTGGAGAGATGGGACCCATGGAATGGGTACCATGCAGTATGACTTCAAAGGGTCTGCATTTGCTCATCGAACCTCACCAATTCTATCAGCCCGAAGTGCCCAACCTTATGTCTCACTCAGCTCTGGGTGTAGATGTGGTAAATCCAGGTTGCATCACAAGCCCTGAATGAATTATTTAAGAATTACTCTCTATTTCACTGTCCTTGTGTTTTGTTTTTGTAATTCATTTTGATAATGGGATTTATCGGATTTTCTCTGCTGCATTCATGCCTCTGTACACACGCTTCATTCTCTTACGGAGACATATAAATCCATGGGTTTGAAGATTCTTACTAGTCAGGTGTATTCCTAGTCGTTGAATATGGGGTGTTTAGTCCATTTCGTTGAGCAAGGGGTAGGTCTTGACAATTACATATTTGGCTTATGGAAAGGTATCTGTGCTAATTTCTATCTCTGGTTTTATGCAGCACCCCAACTCACCTTTCGCCTTAAGCAAGCATAAGTTGCTTTTCTAAATTTGAGAACCTGTTCTGTTTTGTAATTCAGTTCATGTGTAGCCAAGTTTACATTCCTTGTATTAGTGATATCTTATGATGTTTCATTTTCTGTGTGACTCATTTCACTTAGAATCATCGTACCTGAATCCACTCATTATGCCGTGAGGGCCTGATGACATAGATTTCATTGCTGAGTGATATTCCATTGTACGTACGTACCACAACTTCTTTATCCATTTTTCACATTCTGGGATATTTAACTTGTACTGTAGATGAGGTTCTTGTAAACAGAGCCGTCCGAAACTTTGGGGTGGCTGTGTGTTTTTGATTTTAATTTCCCTAAGCTATAGGACCATAAGTGGAATTGCCGTAGGCTCCGTTGCTTTGTTTTTTAGCTGTTCCAGGAAACACCATACACTTCTCCAGAGTGGCTGTTGGCAATTTACATCCCGCCTATCAGCATAACAAGGCTCCCTGTTCTCCATGGCCTGTGCTGCCTTTCTGGATTTTACACTTTTTTCACATGGCCCTTTTGACCGGGGGGCACTGAGACTTCATTGTAGTGCAGATTTCTTTAACATGCTTGCTTGGTTGGCCAAAAAGGGCGTATGCGTTTTTTCCTGAATATATTCAGGAAAAAACCCATACGCCCTTTTTGGCCAAGAGCATCATTGTCGACGTTCTGCCTCTTTTCCTATGCTTTAAATGCAATTCCCGTCTACCTCCTGAAATCGTTATCCTGCAATTCTGCCCCACTTACAAGTCCTCTTCGCAGCCTTCCTTCAAAATATTTTTGGACGATAGCTGTCATTTATAACTCTGCAGGTTTGTGAGTTACAGTGCCCCTGAGCTCCTTTCTTCAACTCGCTATCTTGTGAGCTGGCCGCAAACCCGCAGGATTTCTTCAGGCCCTAATCTGGTTCCGGCACGGCATGCTGAGCCTTTGGTTAATTCCTCTTCCTGGTGGGAAATGGGCATTACATTTGCCCGTGCAGACACCTAAAGCTAGTCTCTCATTGGTTCTCCCTATTCCTGTTCATCTTGCGCAGAAATTGCAAACTGTGCCAAACAGGAGGTTAAAGGCACTGACTCTCCAAGTGGGGAGAGTGTTAGTAAAGGGTCTGGAATGGTGAACCCGAGTAAAAGGGGACGAAAACTGAGATGCATTTGAAAACGTTTGCCGGTCCCTCGGTGCACCATACTGTGGGTTTCCCACGCATGTTTTAGCTGAAGGAAGAATTCGTTAAACCTGGAGAGATGGGACCCATGGAATGGGTACCATGCAGTATGACTTCAAAGGGTCTGCATTTGCTCATCGAACCTCACCAATGCTATCAGCCCGAAGTGCCCAACCTTATGTCTCACTCAGCTCTGGGTGTAGATGTGGTAAATCCAGGTTGCATCACAAGCCCTGAATGAATTATTTAAGAATTGCTCTCTATTTCACTGTCCTTGTGTTTTGTTTTTGTAATTCATTTTGATAATGGGATTTATCGGATTTTCTCTGCTGCATTCATGCCTCTGTACACACGCTTCATTCTCTTACGGAGACATATAAATCCATGGGTTTGAAGATTCTTACTAGTCAGGTGTATTCCTAGTCGTTGAATATGGGGTGTTTAGTCCATTTCGTTGAGCAAGGGGTAGGTCTTGACAATTACATATTTGGCTTATGGAAAGGTATCTGTGCTAATTTCTATCTCTGGTTTTATGCAGCACCCCAACTCACCTTTCCCCTTAAGCAAGCATAAGTTGCTTTTCTAAATTTGAGACCCTGTTCTGTTTTGTAATTCAGTTCATGTGTAGCCAAATTTACATTCCTTGTATTAGTGATATCTTATGATGTTTCATTTTCTGTGTGACTCATTTCACTTAGAATCATCGTACCTGAATCCACTCATTATGCCGCGAGGGCCTGATGACATAGATTTCATTGCTGAGTGATATTCCATTGTACGTACGTACCACAACTTCTTTATCCATTTTTCACGTTCTGGGATATTTAACTTGTACCGTAGACGAGGTTCTTGTAAACAGAGCCGTCCGAAACTTTGGGGTGGCTGTGTCTTTTTGATTTTAATTTCCCTAAGCTATAGGACCATATGTGGAAGTGCCGTAGGCTCCGTTGCTTTGTTTTTTAGCTGTTCCAGGAAACACCATACACTTCTCCAGTGTGGCTGTTGGCAATTTACATCCCGCCCATCAGCATAACAAGGCTCCCTGTTCTCCATGGCCTGTGCTGCCTTTCTGGATTTTACACTTTTTTCACATGGCCCTTTTGACCGGGGGCCACTGAGACTTCATTGTAGTGCAGATTTCTTTAACATGCTTTCTTGGTTGGCCAAAAAGGGCGTATGCGTTTTTTCCTGAATATATTCAGGAAAAAACGCATACGCCCTTTTTGGCCAGGAGAATCATTGTCGACGTTCTGCCTCTTTTCCTATGCTTTAAATGCAATTCCCGTCTACCTCCTGAAATCGTTATCCTGCAATTCTGCCCCACTTACAAGTCCTCTTCGCAGCCTTCCTTCAATATATTTTTGGACGATAGCTGTCATTTATAACTCTGCAGGTTTGTGAATTACAGTGCCCCTGAGCTCCTTCCTTCAACTCGCTTTCTTGTGAGCTGGCCGCAAAACCGCAGGATTGCTTCAGGCCCTAATCCGGTTCCGGCAGGGCACGCTGAGCCTTTGGTTAAATCCTCTTCCTGGTGGGAAATGAGCGTTCCATTTGCCCGTGCAGACACCTACAGCTAGTCTCTCATTGGTTCTCCCTATTCCTGTTCATCTTGCGCAGAAATTGCAAACTGTGCCAAACAGGAGGTTAAAGGCACTGACTCTCCAAGTGGGGAGAGTGTTAGTAAAGCGTCTGGAATGGTGAACCCGAGGACCAGGTTTCGAAAACTGAGATGCATTTGAAAACGTCTCCCAATCACACGGTGGACCATACTCTGGGTTTCCCATGCATGTTTTTGCTGAAGGAAGAATCCCTTAAACCTGGAGATTTCGGACCCATGGAATGGGTACCATGCAGTATGACTTCAAAGGGTCTGCGTTTGCTCACCGAACCTCACCAATGCTATCAGCCCGAAGTGTCCAGCTTTATGTCTCACCCAGCTCTGGGTGTAGATGTGGTAAATCCAGGTTGCATCACAAGCCCTGAATGAATTATTTAAGAATTGCTCTCTATTTCACTGTCATTGTGTTTTGTTTTTGAAATTTATATTGATAATGGGATTTATCGGATTTTCACTGCTGCGTTTAGGCCGCTGTACACACGATTGATTTCCTTATGGAGACATATAAATCCATGGGTTTTAAGATTCTTACTTGTCAGGTATATTCCCAGGCGTTGAATATGGGGTGTTGAGTCCATTTCGTTGAGCAAGGAGTAGGTCTTTTCTATTATATATTTGGCTTATGGAAAAGTGTCTATGCTAATTTCAATCTCTGCTTTTATGCAGCACCCCAACTCACCTTTCCCTATAATCAAGCATAAGTTGGTTTTCTAAATTTGAGACCCTGTTCTGTTTTGTAATTCAGTTCATGTGTAGCCAAGTTTATATTCCGTGTATTAGTGATATCTTATGATGTTTCTTTTTCTGTGTGACTTATTTCTCGTAGAATCATCGTGCCTGAATCCACTCATTATGCCGCTACGGGCCTGATGACGTAGATTTCATTGCTGAGTGATATTCCACTGTACGTGCGTATCACAACTTCTTTATACGTTTTTTGCTTTCTAGGATATTTAACTTGTACCGCAGACGAGGTTCTTGTAAACAAAGCCGTCCCAAACTTTGGGGTGGCTGTGTGTTTTTGATTTTAATTTCCCTAAGTTATAGGACCATAAGTGGAAGTGCCGTAGGCTGTGTTGCTTTGTTTCCTACGTGTTTCAGAAAACACCATACACTTCTCCAGAGTGGCTGTTGGCAATTTACATCCCATCCATCAGCATAACAAGGCTCCCTGTTCTCCATGACCTGTCCTGCCTTTCTGGATTTTACACTTTTTTCAGATGGCCCTTTTGACCGGGGGGCAGTGAGACTTCATTGTAGTGCAGATTTCCTTTACACGCTTGCTTGGTTGGCCAAAAAGTGCGTATGCGTTTTTTCCTGAATGTATTCAGGAAAAAACGCATACGCCCTTTTTGGCCAAGTGTATCATTGTCGACATTCTGCCTCTTTTCCTATGCTTTAAGTGCAAATCCAGTCTACCCCCTGAAATAGTTTATCTGAAATTCTGCCCGGCTTTCAAGTCCTCTTCGAAGACTTACTTCAGTACATTATTGGACGATAGCTGTCATTCATAACTCTGCAGGTTTGTGAATTACAGTGCCCCTGAGCTCCTTTCTTCAACTCGCTTTCTTGTGAGCTGGCCGCAAAACCGCAGGACTGCCTCAGGCCCCCATCTGTTTCCGGCAGCGCACGCTGAGCCTTTGGTTAATTCCTCATCCTGGTGGGAAATGAGCGTTCCATTTGCCCGTGCAGACACCTACAGCTAGTCTCTCATTGGTTCTCCCTATTCCTGTTCATCTTGCGCAGAAATTGCAAACTGTGCCAAACAGGAGGTTAAAGGCACTGACTCTCCAAGTGGGGAGAGTGTTAGTAAAGCGTCTGGAATGGTGAACCCGAGGACCAGGGTTCAAAAACTGAGATGCATTTGGAAACGTTTCCCAATCACACGGTGGACCATACTCTGGGTTTCCCATGCATGTTTTAGCTGAAGGAAGAATCCCTTAAACCTGGAGATTTCGGACCAATGGAATGGGTACCATGCAGTATGACTTCAAAGGGTCTGCGTTTGCTCTCCGAACCTCACCAATTCTATCAGCCCGAAGTGCCCAACCTTATGTCTCACTCAGCTTTGGGTGTAGATGTGGTAAATCCAGGTTGCATCACAAGCCCTGAATGAATTATTTAAGAATTGCTCTCTATTTCACTGTCCTTGTGTTTTGTTTTTGTAATTCATTTTGATAATGGGATTTATCGGATTTTCTCTGCTGCATTCATGCCTCTGTACACACGCTTCATTCTCTTACGGAGACATATAAATCCATGGGTTTGAAGATTCTTACTAGTCAGGTGTATTCCTAGTCGTTGAATATGGGGTGTTTAGTCCATTTCGTTGAGCAAGGGGTAGGTCTTGACAATTACATATTTGGCTTATGGAAAGGTATCTGTGCTACTTTCTATCTCTGGTTTTATGCAGCACCCCAACTCACCTTTCCCCTTAAGCAAGCATAAGTTGCTTTTCTAAATTTGAGACCCTGTTCTGTTTTGTAATTCAGTTCATGTGTAGCCAAGTTTACATTCCTTGTATTAGTGATATCTTATGATGTTTCATTTTCTGTGTGACTCATTTCACTTAGAATCATCGTACCTGAATCCACTCATTATGCCGCGAGGGCCTGATGACATAGATTTCATTGCTGAGTGATATTCCATTGTACGTACGTACCACAACTTCTTTATCCATTTTTCACATTCTGGGATATTTAACTTGTACCGTAGACGAGGTTCTTGTAAACAGAGCCGTCCGAAACTTTGGGGTGGCTGTGTGTTTTTGATTTTAATTTCCCTAAGCTATAGGACCATAAGTGGAAGTGCCGTAGGCTCCATTGCTTTGTTTTTTACCTGTTCCAGGAAACACCATACACTTCTCCAGAGTGGCTGTTGGCAATTTACATCCCGCCCATCAGCATAACAAGGCTCCCTGTTCTCCATGGCCTGTGCTGCCTTTCTGGATTTTACACTTTTTTCACATGGCCCTTTTGACCGGGGGGCACTGAGACTTCATTGTAGTGCAGATTTCTTTAACATGCTTGCTTGGTTGGCCAAAAAGGGCGTATGCGTTTTTTCCTGAATATATTCAGGAAAAAACGCATACGCCCTTTTTGGCCAAGAGCATCATTGTCGACGTTCTGCCTCTTTTCCTATGCTTTAAATGCAATTCCCGTCTACCTCCTGAAATCGTTATCCTGCAATTCTGCCCCACTTACAAGTCCTCTTCGCAGCCTTCCTTCAAAATATTTTTGGACGATAGCTGTCATTTATAACTCTGCAGGTTTGTGAGTTACAGTGCCCCTGAGCTCCTTTCTTCAACTCGCTATCTTGTGAGCTGGCCGCAAACCCGCAGGATTGCTTCAGGCCCTAATCTGGTTCCGGCACGGCATGCTGAGCCTGTGGTTAATTCCTCTTCCTGGTGGGAAATGAGCGTTACATTTGCCCATGCAGACACCTAAAGCTAGTCTCTCATTTGTTCTCCCTATTCCTGTTTATCTTGCGCAGAAATTGCAAACTGTGCCAAACAGGAGGTTAAAGGCACTGACTCTCCAAGTGGGGAGAGTGTTAGTAAAGGGTCTGGAATGGTGAACCCGAGTAAAAGTGGACGAAAACTGAGATGCATTTGAAAACGTTTGCCGGTCCCTCAGTGCACCATACTGTGGGTTTCCCACGCATGTTTTAGCTGAAGGAAGAATTCGTTAAACCTGGAGAGATGGGACCCATGGAATGGGTACCATGCAGTATGACTTCAAAGGGTCTGCATTTGCTCATCGAACCTCACCAATTCTATCAGCCCGAAGTGCCCAACCTTATGTCTCACTCAGCTCTGGGTGTAGATGTGGTAAATCCAGGTTGCATCACAAGCCCTGAATGAATTATTTAAGAATTGCTCTCTATTTCACTGTCCTTGTGTTTTGTTTTTGTAATTCATTTTGATAATGGGATTTATCGGATTTTCTCTGCTGCATTCATGCCTCTGTACACACGCTTCATTCTCTTACGGAGACATATAAATCCATGGGTTTGAAGATTCTTACTAGTCAGGTGTATTCCTAGTCGTTGAATATGGGGTGTTTAGTCCATTTCGTTGAGCAAGGGGTAGGTCTTGACAATTACATATTTGGCTTATGGAAAGGTATCTGTGCTAATTTCTATCTCTGGTTTTATGCAGCACCCCAACTCACCTTTCGCCTTAAGCAAGCATAAGTTTCTTTTCTAAATTTGAGAACCTGTTCTGTTTTGTAATTCAGTTCATGTGTAGCCAAGTTTACATTCCTTGTATTAGTGATATCTTATGATGTTTCATTTTCTGTGTGACTCATTTCACTTAGAATCATCGTACCTGAATCCACTCATTATGCCGCGAGGGCCTGATGACATAGATTTCATTGCTGAGTGATATTCCATTGTACGTACGTACCACAACTTCTTTATCCATTTTTCACATTCTGGGATATTTAACTTGTACTGTAGACGAGGTTCTTGTAAACAGAGCCGTCCGAAACTTTGGGGTGGCTGTGTGTTTTTGATTTTAATTTCCCTAAGCTATAGGACCATAAGTGGAATTGCCGTAGGCTCCGTTGCTTTGTTTTTTAGCTGTTCCAGGAAACACCATACACTTCTCCAGAGTGGCTGTTGGCAATTTACATCCCGCCCATCAGCATAACAAGGCTCCCTGTTCTCCATGGCCTGTGCTGCCTTTCTGGATTTTACACTTTTTTCACATGGCCCTTTTGACCGGGGGGCACTGAGACTTCATTGTAGTGCAGATTTCTTTAACATGCTTGCTTGGTTGGCCAAAAAGGGCGTATGCGTTTTTTCCTGAATATATTCAGGAAAAAACGCATACGCCCTTTTTGGCCAAGAGCATCATTGTCGACGTTCTGCCTCTTTTCCTATGCTTTAAATGCAATTCCCGTCTACCTCCTGAAATCGTTATCCTGCAATTCTGCCCCACTTACAAGTCCTCTTCGCAGCCTTCCTTCAATATATTTTTGGACGATAGCTGTCATTTATAACTCTGCAGGTTTGTGAGTTACAGTGCCCCTGAGCTCCTTTCTTCAACTCGCTATCTTGTGAGCTGGCCGCAAACCCGCAGGATTGCTTCTGGCCCTAATCTGGTTCCGGCACGGCATGCTGAGCCTTTGGTTAATTCCTCTTCCTGGTGGGAAATGGGCATTACATTTGCCCGTGCAGACACCTAAAGCTAGTCTCTCATTGGTTCTCCCTATTCCTGTTCATCTTGCGCAGAAATTGCAAACTGTGCCAAACAGGAGGTTAAAGGCACTGACTCTCCAAGTGGGGAGAGTGTTAGTAAAGTGTCTGGAATGATGAACCTGAGTAAAAGGGGATGAAAACTGAGATGCATTTGAAAACGTTTGCCGGTCCCTCGGTGCACCATACTGTGGGTTTCCCACGCATGTTTTAGCTGAAGGAAGAATTCGTTAAACCTGGAGAGATGGGACCCATGGAATGGGTACCATGCAGTATGACTTCAAAGGGTCTGCATTTGCTCATCGAACCTCACCAATGCTATCAGCCCGAAGTGCCCAACCTTATGTCTCACTCAGCTCTGGGTGTAGATGTGGTAAATCCAGGTTGCATCACAAGCCCTGAATGAATTATTTAAGAATTGCTCTCTATTTCACTGTCCTTGTGTTTTGTTTTTGTAATTCATTTTGATAATGGGATTTATCGGATTTTCTCTGCTGCATTCATGCCTCTGTACACACGCTTCATTCTCTTACGGAGACATATAAATCCATGGGTTTAAAGATTCTTACTAGTTAGGTGTATTCCTAGTCGTTGAATATGGCGTGTTTAGTCCATTTCGTTGAGCAAGGGGTAGGTCTTGACAATTACATATTTGGCTTATGGAAAGGTATCTGTGCTAATTTCTATCTCTGGTTTTATGCAGCACCCCAACTCACCTTTCCCCTTAAGCAAGCATAAGTTGCTTTTCTAAATTTGAGACCCTGTTCTGTTTTGTAATTCAGTTCATGTGTAGCCAAGTTTACATTCCTTGTATTAGTGATATCTTATGATGTTTCATTTTCTGTGTGACTCATTTCACTTAGAATCATCGTACCTGAATCCACTCATTATGCCGCGAGGGCCTGATGACATAGATTTCATTGCTGAGTGATATTCCATTGTACGTACGTACCACAACTTCTTTATCCATTTTTCACACTCTGGGATATTTAACTTGTACCGTAGACGAGGTTCTTGTAAACAGAGCCGTCCGAAACTTTGGGGTGGCTGTGTGTTTTTGATTTTAATTTCCCTAAGCTATAGGACCATAAGTGGAAGTGCCGTAGGCTCTGTTGCTTTGTTTTTTAGCTGTTCCAGGAAACACCATACACTTCTCCAGTGTGGCTGTTGGCAATTTACATCCCGCCCATCAGCATAACAAGGCTCCCTGTTCTCCATGGCCTGTGCTGCCTTTCTGGATTTTACACTTTTTTCACATGGCCCTTTTGACCGGGGGGCACTGAGACTTCATTGTAGTGCAGATTTCTTTAACATGCTTTCTTGGTTGGCCAAAAAGGGCGTATGCGTTTTTTCCTGAATATATTCAGGAAAAAACGCATACGCCCTTTTTGGCCAGGAGAATCATTGTCGACGTTCTGCCTCTTTTCCTATGCTTTAAATGCAATTCCCGTCTACCTCCTGAAATCGTTATCCTGCAATTCTGCCCCACTTACAAGTCCTCTTCGCAGCCTTCCTTCAATATATTTTTGGACGATAGCTGTCATTTATAACTCTGCAGGTTTGTGAATTACAGTGCCCCTGAGCTCCTTCCTTCAACTCGCTTTCTTGTGAGCTGGCCGCAAAACCGCAGGATTGCTTCAGGCCCTAATCCGGTTCCGGCAGGGCACGCTGAGCCTTTGGTTAAATCCTCTTCCTGGTGGGAAATGAGCGTTCCATTTGCCCGTGCAGACACCTACAGCTAGTCTCTCATTGGTTCTCCCTATTCCTGTTCATCTTGCGCAGAAATTGCAAACTGTGCCAAACAGGAGGTTAAAGGCACTGACTCTCCAAGTGGGGAGAGTGTTAGTAAAGCGTCTGGAATGGTGAACCCGAGGACCAGGTTTCGAAAACTGAGATGCATTTGAAAACGTCTCCCAATCACACGGTGGACCATACTCTGGGTTTCCCATGCATGTTTTTGCTGAAGGAAGAATCCCTTAAACCTGGAGATTTCGGACCCATGGAATGGGTACCATGCAGTATGACTTCAAAGGGTCTGCGTTTGCTCACCGAACCTCACCAATGCTATCAGCCCGAAGTGTCCAGCTTTATGTCTCACCCAGCTCTGGGTGTAGATGTGGTAAATCCAGGTTGCATCACAAGCCCTGAATGAATTATTTAAGAATTGCTCTCTATTTCACTGTCATTGTGTTTTGTTTTTGAAATTTATATTGATAATGGGATTTATCGGATTTTCACTGCTGCGTTTAGGCCGCTGTACACACGATTGATTTCCTTATGGAGACATATAAATCCATGGGTTTTAAGATTCTTACTTGTCAGGTATATTCCCAGGCGTTGAATATGGGGTGTTGAGTCCATTTCGTTGAGCAAGGAGTAGGTCTTTTCTATTATATATTTGGCTTATGGAAAAGTGTCTATGCTAATTTCAATCTCTGCTTTTATGCAGCACCCCAACTCACCTTTCCCCATAATCAAGCATAAGTTGGTTTTCTAAATTTGAGACCCTGTTCTGTTTTGTAATTCAGTTCATGTGTAGCCAAGTTTATATTCCGTGTATTAGTGATATCTTATGATGTTTCTTTTTCTGTGTGACTTATTTCTCGTAGAATCATCGTGCCTGAATCCACTCATTATGCCGCTACGGGCCTGATGACGTAGATTTCATTGCTGAGTGATATTCCACTGTACGTGCGTATCACAACTTCTTTATACGTTTTTTGCTTTCTAGGATATTTAACTTGTACCGTAGACGAGGTTCTTGTAAACAGAGCCGACGCAAACTACGGGGTGGCTATGTGTTTTTGATTTTAATTTCCCTAAGCTATAGGACCATAAGTGGAAGTGCCATAGGCTGTGTTTCTTTGTTTCCTACGTGTTTCAGGAAACACCATACACTTCTCCAGAGTGGCTGTTGCCAATTTACGTCCTGCCCATCAGCATAACAAGGCTCCCTGTTCTCCATGACCTGTCCTGACTTTCTGGATTTTACCCTTTTTTCAGATGGCCCTTTTGACCCGGGGGCAGTGAGACTTCATTGTAGTGCAGATTTCCTTTACACGCTTGCTTGGTTGGCCAAAAAGTGCGTATGCGTTTTTCCTCAATATATTCAGGAAAAAACGCATACACCATTTTTGGCCAAGTGCATCATTGTCGACATTCTGCCTCTTTTCCTATGCTTTAAGTGCAATTCCTGTCTACCCCCTGAAATAGTTTTCCAGAAATACTGCCCCGCTTTCAAGTCCTCTTCGAAGCCTTACTTCAGTACATTTTTGGACGATAGCTGTAATTCATAACTCTGCAGTTTTGTGAATTACAGTGCCCCTGAGCTCCTTTCTTCAACTCGCTTTCTTGTGAGCTGGCTGCAAAACCGCAGGATTGCTTCAGGCCCTAATCTGTTTCTGGAAGGGCACGCTGAGCCTTTGGTTAATTCCTCTTCCTGGGGGGAAATGAGCATTGGATTTGCCCGTGCAGACACCTACAGCTAGTCTCTCATTGGTTCTCCCTATTCCTGTTCATCTTGCGCAGAAATTGCAAACTGTGTCAAACAGGAGGTTAAAGGCACTGACTCTCCAAGTTGGGAGAGTGTTAGTAAAGCGTCTGGAATGGTGAACCCGAGTGCCAGGGGAGAAAAACTGAGATGCATTTGAAAACGTTTCCCAATCACACGGTGGACCATACTCTGGGTTTCCCATGCATGTTTTAGCTGAAGGAAGAATCCCTTAAACCTGGAGATTTCGGACCCATGGAATGGGTACCATGCAGTATGACTTCAAAGGGTCTGCCTTTGCTCACCGAACCTCACCAATCCTATCAGCCCGAAGTGTCCAGCCTTATGTCTCACCCAGCTCTGTGTGTAGATTTGGTAAATCCAGGTTGCGTCACAAGCCCTGAATGAATTATTTAAGAATTGCTCTGTATTTCACTGTCATTGTGTTTTGTTTTTGAAATTTATTTTGATAATGGGATTTATTGGATTTTCACTGCTGCGTTTAGGCCGCTGTACACACGCTTGATTTCCTTATGGAGACATATAAATCCATGGGTTTTAATATTCTTACTTGTCAGGTATATTCCCAGGCGTTGAATATGGGATGTTGAGTCCATTTCGTTGAGCAAGGAGTAGGTCTTGTCTGTTATATATTTGGCTTATGGAATGGTATCTGTGCTAATTTCAATCTCTGGTTTTATGCAGTACCCCAACTCACCTTTCCCCATAAGCAAGCATAAGTTAGTTTTCTAAATTTGGGACCCTGTTCTGTTTTGTAATTCAGTTTATGTGTAGCCAAGTTTACATTCCGTGTATTAGTGATATCATATGATGTTTCTTTTTCTGTGTGACTTATTTCTCATAGAATCATCGTACCTGAATCCACTCATTAGGCCGCTATGGGCCTGATGACGTAGATTTCATTGCTGAGTGATATTCCATTGTACGTGCGTACAACAATTTCTTTATCCATTTTTTGCTTTCTCGGATATATAACTTGCAGCGTAGACGAGGTTCTTTTAAACAGAGCCGGCCCAAACTTTGGGGTGGCTGTGTGTTTTTGATTTTAATTTCCCTAATCTATAGGACCATAAGTGGAAGTGACATAGGCTGTGTTGCTTTGTTTCCTAAGTGTTTCAGGATACACCATACATTTCTCCAGAGTGGCTGTTGGCAATTGACATCCCGCCCATCAGCATACCAAGGCTCCCTGTTCTCCAAGACCTGTCCTGACTTTCTGGATTTTACACATTTTTCAGATGAACCTTTTGACCGGGGGGAAGTGAGACTTCATTGTAGTGCAGATTTCCTTTACACGCTTGCTTGGTTGGCCAAAAAGGGCGTATGCGTTTTTTCCTGAATATATTCAGGAAAAAACGCATACGCCCTTTTTGGCCAAGTGCATCATTGTCGACATTCTGCCTCTTCTCCTATGCTTTAAGTGCAAGTCCAGTCTGCCCCATGAAATCGTTTTCCTGTAATTCTGCCCCGCTTTCAAGTCCTCTTTGAAGACTTACTTCAGTACATTTTTGGATGATAGCTGTCCTTCATAACTCTGTAGGTTTGTGAATTACAGTGCCCCTGAGCTCCTTTCTTCAACTCACTTTCTTGTGAGCTGGCCGCAAAACCGCAGGATTGCTTCAGGCCCTAATCTGTTTCTGGCAGGGCATGCCGAGCCTTTTGTTAATTCCTCTTCCTGGTGGGAAATGAGCGTTCCATTTGCCCGTGCAGACACCTACAGCTAGTCTCTCATTGGTTCTCCCTATTAATGTTCATCTTGCGCAGAAATTGCAAACTGTGCCAAACAGGAGGTTAAAGGCACTGACTCTCCAAGTGGGGAGAGTGTTAGTAAAGCGTCTGGAATGGTGAACCCGAGTATCAGGGTTCGAAACTTGAGATGCATTTGAAAATGTTTCCCAATCACACGGTGGACCATACTCTTGGTTTCCCATGCATGTTTTAGCTGAAGGAAGAATCCCTTAAACCTGGAGAGCTGGGACACCTGGAATGGGTTCCATTCAGTATGACTTCAAAGGGTCTGCGTTTGCTCACCGAACCTCACCAATGCTATCAGCCTGAAGTGCCCAGCCCTATGGCTCAACCAGCTCTGGGTGTAGATGTGGTAAATCCAGGTGGCATCACAAGCCCTGAATGAATTATTTAAGAAGTGCTCTCTATTTCACTGTCATTGTGTTTTGTTTTTGTAATTTATTTTGATAATGGGATTTATCGGATTTTCACTGCTGCGTTTATGCCGCTGTACACATGCTTGATTCTCTTATGGAGACATATAAATCCATGGGTTTTCAGATTCTTACTAGTCAGGTATATTCCTCGGCATTGAATATGGGGTGTTGAGTCCATTTCGTGGAGCAAGGAGTAGGTCCTGACTATTACATACTTGCTTATGGAAAGGTATCTGTGCTAATTTCAATCTCTGGTCTTATGCAGCACCACAACTCACCTTTCCCCTTAAGCAAGCATAAGTTGGTTTTCTAAATTTGAGACCCTTTTCTGTTTTGTAATTGAGTTCATGTGCAGCCATGTTTGCATTCCGTGTATTTGAGATATCTTATGGTGTTTCTTTTTCTGTGTGACTTAGTTAACTTAGAATCATCGTACCTGAATCCACTCATTATGCCACGACGGGCCTCATGACATAGATTTCATTGCTGAGTGAGATTCCATTGTACGTACGTACAACAACTTCTTTATCCATTTTTTGCTTTCTGGGATATTTCACTTGTACCGTAAACGAGGTTCTTGTAAGCAGAGCCGTCCAAAATTTATGGGTGGCTGTGTCTTTTTGATTTTAATTTCCCTAAGCTATAGAACCATAAGTTGAAGTGCCGTAGGCTCCGTTGCTTACTTTTTTAGGTGTTTGAGGAAAACCATACACTTCTCCAGAGTGGCTGTTGGCAATTTACATCCCGCCCATCAGCAGAACAAGGCTCCCTGTTCTCCATGGCCTGTCCTGCCTTTCTGGATTTTTCACTTTTTTCGGATGACCCTTTTGACAGGGGGGCAGTGAGACTTCATTGTAATGCAGATTTGTTTACACGCTTGCTTGTTTGGCCAAAAAGGGCGTATGTGTTTTTTCCTGAATATATTCAGGAAAAAATGCATACGCCCTTTTTGACCAAGTGCATCATTGTCGACTTTCTATCTCTTTCCCTATGCTTTAAATGCAATTCCAGTCTGCCCCTGAAATCGTTTTCCTGCAATTCTGCCCCGCTTTCAAGTCCTCTACGCAGCCTTACTTCAATATATTTTTGGACAATAGCTGTCATTTAAACTCTGCAGGTTTGTGAATGACAGTGCGCCTGAGCTCCTTTCTTCTACTCGCTTTCTTGTGAGCTGGCCGCAAACCCGCAGGATTGCTTCATGCCCTAATCTGGTTCCGGCACAGCACGCTGATCCTTTGGTAAATTCCTCTTCCTGGTGGGAAATGAGCGTTATATTTGAACGTGCAGACACCTAGAGCTAGTCTCTCATTGGTTCTCCCTATTCTTGTTCATCTTGCGCAGAAATTGCAAACTGTGCCAAACAGGAGGTTAAAGGCACTGACTCTCCAAGTGGGGAGAGTGTTAGTAAAGGTCTGGAATGGTGAACCCGAGTAAAAGGGGACGAAAACTGAGATGCATTTGAAAACGTTTCCTGGTCACATGGTGCACCATACTGTGGGTTTCCCATGCACGTTTTAGTTGAAGGAAGAATCCCTTAAAACTGTAGAGTTGCGACCCATGGAATGGGTACCATGCAGTATGACTTCAAAGGGTCTGCATTTGCTCATCGAACCTCACCAATGCTATCAGCCCGAAGTGTCCAACCTTATGTCTCACTCAGCTCTGGGTGTAGATGTGGTAAATCCAGGTTGCATCACACGCCCTGAATGAATTATTTAAGAATTGCTCTCTATTTCACTGTCATTGTGTTTTGTTTTTGTAATTCATTTTGATAATGGGATTTATTGGATTTTCTCTGCTGCGTTCATGCAGCTGTACACACGCTTGATTGTCTTACGGAGACATATAAATCCATGGGTTTGAAGATTCTTACTAGTAAGGTGTATTCCTAGGCGTTGAATATGAGGTGTTTAGTCCATTTCGCTGAGCAAGGGGTAGGTCTTGACTATTACATATTTGGCTTATGGAAAGGTATCTGTGCTAATTTCTATCTCTGCTTTTATGCAGCAGCCCAACACACTTTTCCCCTTAAGCAAGCATAAGTTGGTTTTCTAAATTTGAGACCCTGTTCTGCTTTGTAACTCAGTTCATGTGTAGCCAAGTTTACATTCCGTGTATTAGTGATAACTTATGATGTTTCATTTTCTGTGTGACTTATTTCACTTAGAATCATCGTACCTGAATCCACTCATTATGCCGCGATGGGCCTGATGAAATAGATTTCATTGGTGAGTGATATTCCATTGTACGTACGTACCACACTTCTTTATCCATTTTTCGCTTTCTGGGATATATATCTAGTACCGTAGACGAGGTTCTTGTAAATAGAGCCGTCCCAAACTTTGGGGTGGATGTGTGTTTTTGATTTTAATGTCCCTAAGCTACAGGACCATAAGTGGAAGTGTCGTAAGCTCCATCGCTTTGTTTATTAGGTGTTTCAGGAAACACCATACACTTCTCCAGAGTGGCAGTTGGCAATTTATATCCCGCCCATCAACATAACAAGACTCCCTCTTCTCCAAGGCCTGTCCTGCCTTTCTGGATTTACAGTATTTTCAGATGGCCCTTTTGACCGGGGGGCAGTGAGCCTTCATTGTAGGGCAGATTTGTTTACACGCTTGCTTGGTTGGCAAAAAAGGGCGTATGGGATTTTTCCTGAATATATTCAGGAAAAAACGCATACGCACTTTTTGGCCAAGTGCATCATTGTCAACGTTTTCCCTCTTTTCGTATGCTTTAAATGCAATTCCAGTGTACCCCTTGAAATCGTTTTCCTGCAATTCTGCCCCGCATTCAAGTCCTCTTTGCAGCCTTAATTCAATATATTTTTGGACGATAGCTGTCATTTATAACTCTGCAGGTTTGTGAATTACAGTGTCCCTGAGCTCCTTTCTTCAACTCGCTTTCTTGTGAGCTGGCCGCAAAACCGCAGGTTTGCTTCAGGCCTTAATCTGGTTCCGGCATGGCATGGTGAGCCTTTGTCTATTTCCTCTTCCTGGTGGGAAATGAGCGTGAAATTTGCCCATGCAGATACCTACAGCTAGTCTCTCATTGGTTCTCCCTATTCCTGATGATCTTGCGCAGAAATTGCAAACTGTGCCAAACAGGAGGTTAAAGGCACTGACTCTCCAAGTGGGGAGAGTGTTAGTAAAGGTTCTGGAATGGTGAACCCGAGTACCAGGGGAGGAAAACTGAGATGCATTTGAAAACGTTTCCCAGTCACACAGTGCACCATACTGTGGGTTTCCCATGCATGTTTTAGCTGAAGGAAGAATCCCTTCAACCTGGAGAGTTGGGACCCATGGAATGGGTACCATGCAGTATGACTTCAAAGGGTCTACATTTGCTCACCAAACCTCACCAATGCTATCAGCCTGAAGTGTCCAACATCATGTCTCACTCAGCTCTGGGTGTAGATGTGGCAAATCCAGGTTGCATCACAAGCCCTGAAAGAATTATTTAAGAATTGCTCTCTATTTCACTGTCATTGTGTTTTGTTTTTGAAATTAATTTTGATAATGGGATTTATCGGATTTTCACTGCTGCATTTAGGCCGCTGTACACACTCTTGATTTCCTTATGGAGACATATAAATCCATGGGTTTTAAGATTCTTACTTGTCAGGTATCTTCCCAGGCGTTTAATATGGGGTGTTGAGTCCATTTCGTTGAGCAAACAGTAGGTCTTGTCTATTATATATTTGGCTTATGGAACGGTATCTGTGCTAATTTCAATCTCTGGTTTTATGCAACACCCCAACACACCTTTTCCCATAAGCAAGCATAAGTTGGTTTTCTAAATTTGAGACCCTGTTCTGTTTTGTAATTCAATTCATTTGTAGCCAAGGTTACGTTCCGTGTATTAGTGATATCTTATGATGTTTCTTTTTCTGTGTGACTTATTTCTCGTAGAATCGTCGTACCTGAATCCACTCATTATGCCGCTACGGGCCTGATGACGTAGATCTCATTGCTGAGTGATATTCCATTGTACGTACGTACCACAACTTCTTTATCCATTTTTTGCTTTCTCGGATATTTAACTTGTACCGTAGACGAGGTTCTTGTAAACAGAGCCGTCCCAAACTTTGGGGTGGCTGTGTGTTATTGATTTTAATTTACCTAAGCTATAGGACCATAAGTGGAAGTGCCATAGGCTGTGTTGCTTTGTTTCCTACGTGTTTCTGGAAACACCATACACTTCTCCAGAGTGGCTGTTGGCAATTTACATCCCGCCCATCAGCATAACAAGGCTCCCTGTTCTCCATGACCTGTCCTGCCTTTCTGGATTTTACACTTGTTTCAGATGGCCCTTTGGACTGGGGGGCAGTGAGACTTCATTGTAGTGCAGATTTCCTTTACACGCTTGCTTGGTTGGCCAAAAAGGGCGTATGCGTTTTTTCCTGAATATATTCAGGAAAAAACGCATACGCCCTTTTTGGCCAAGTGCATCATTGTCGACATTCTGCCTCTTTTCCTATGCTTTACGTGTAATTCCAGTCTACCCCCTGAAATTGTTTTCCTGACATTCTGCCCCGATTTCAATTCCTCTTCGAAGACTTATTTCAATACATTTTTGAACAATAGCTGTCATTCATAACTCTGCAGGTTTGTGAATTACAGTGCCCCTGAGCTCCTTTCTTCAACTCGCTATCTTGTGAGCTGGCCGCAACACCGCAGGATTGCTTCAGGCCCTAATCTGGTTCCGGCAGGGCACGCTAAGCCTTTGGTTAATTCCTCTTCCTGGTGGTAAATGAACGTTCCATTTGCCCGTGCAGACACCTACAGCTAGTCTCTCATTTGTTCTCCCTATTCCTGTTCATCTTGCGCAGAAATTGCAAACTGTGCCAAACAGGAGGTTAAAGGCACTGACTCTCCAAGTGGGGAGAGTGTTAGTAAAGCGTCTAGAACGGTGAACCCGAGTACCAGGGGACGAAACCTGACATGCATTTGAAAACGTTTCCCAATCACACGGTGGACCATACTCTGGGTTTCCCATTCATGTTTTAGCTGAAGGAAGAATCCCTTAAACCTGGAGAGTTGGGACCCTTGGAATGGGTACCATGCAGTATGACTTCAAAGGGTCTGCCTTTGCTCACCGAACCTCACCAATGCTATCAGCCCGAAGTGTCCAGCCTTATGTCTCACCCAGATCTGGGTGTAGATGTGGTAAATCCAGGTTGCATCACAAGCCCTGAATGAATTATCTAAGAATTGGTCTGTATTTCACTGTCAATGTGTTGTGTTTGTGAAATTTAATTTGATAATGGGATTTATCGGATTTTCACTGCTGCGTTTAGGCCGCTGTACACACGCTTGATTTCCTTATGGAGACATATAAATCCATGGGTCTTAAGATTCTTACTTGTCAGGTATATTCCCAGGCGTTGAATATGGGGTGTTGAGTCCTTTTCGTTGAGCAAGGAGTAGGTCTTGTCTATTATATATTTGGCTTATGGAACAGTATCTGTGCTAATTTCAATCTCTGGTTTTATGCAACACCCAAACTCACCTTTCCCCATAAGCAAGCATAAGTTGGTTATCTAAATTTGAGACTCTGTTCTGTTTTGTAATTCAGTTCATGTGTAGCCAAGTTTACGTTCCGTGTATTAGTGATATCTTATTATGTTTCTTTTTCTGTGTGTCTTATTTCTCATAGAATCGTCGTACCTGAATCCACTCATTATGCCGCTATGTTCTGAGGACGTAGATTGCATTGCTGAGTGATATTCCATTGTACGTACGTACCACAATTTCTTTATCCATTTTTTGCTTTCTCGGATATTTAACTTGTACCGTAGACGAGGTTCTTGTAAACACAGCCGTCCCAAACTTTGGGGTGCCTGTGTGTTTTTCATTTTAATTTCCCTAAGCTATAGGGCCATAAGTGGAAGTGCCATAGGCTGTGTTGCTTGGTTTCCTACGTGTTTCAGGAAACACCATACACTTCCCCAGAGGGGCTGTTGGCAATTTACATCCCGCCCATCAGCATAACAAGGCTCCCTGTTCTCCATGAGCTGTCCTGCCTTTCTGGATTTTACACTTTTTTCAGATGGCCGCTTTGACCGAGGGGCAGTGAGACTTCATTGTAGTGCAGATTTCCTTTACACGCTTGCTTGGTAGGCCAAAAAGGGCGTATGCGTTTTTTCCTGAATATATTCAGGAAAAAACGCATACGCACGTTTTGGCCAAGTGCATCATTGTCGACATTCTGCCTCTTTTCCTATGCTTTAAGTGCAATTCCTGTCTACCCCCTGAAATCGTTTTCCTGAAATTCTGCCCCGCTTTCAAGTCCTCTTCGAAGACTTACTTCAATACATTTTTGGACAATAGCTGACATTCATAACTCTGCAAGTTTGTGAATTACAGTGCCCCTGAACTCCTTTCTTCAACTCGCTTTCTTGTGAGCTGGCCGCAAAACCTCAGGATTGCTTCAGGCACTAATCTGGTTCCAGCAGGGCACGCTGATCCTTTGGTTAATTCCTCTTCCTGGTGGGAAATGAGCGTTTCATTTGCCCGTGCAGACACCTACAGCTGGTCTCTCATTGTTTGTCCCTATTCCTGTTCATCTTGCGCAAAAATTGCAAACTGTGACAAACAGGAGGTTAAAGGCACTGACTCTCCAAGTGGAGAGAGTGTTAGTAAAGCGTCTGGAATGGTGAACCCGAGTAAAAGGGTACGAAACCTGAGATGCATTTGAAAACGTTTCCCAATCACACGGTGGACCATACTCTGGGTTTCCCATGCATGTTTTAGCTGAAGGAAGATTCCCTTAAACCTGGAGTGTTGGGACCCATGGAATGGCTACCATGCAGTATGACTTCAAAGGGTCTGCGTTTGCTCACCGAACCTCACCAATGCTATCAGCCCGAAGTGTCCAGCCTTATGTCACACCCAGCTCTGGGTGTAGATGTGGTAAATCCAGGTTGCATCACAAGCCCTGAATGAATTCTTTAAGAATTGCTTTCTATTTCACTGTCATTGTGTTTTGTTTGTGAAATTTATTTTGATAATTGGATTTATCGGATTTTCACTGCTGCGTTTAGGCCACTGTACACACGCTTGATTTCCTTATGGAGACATATAAATCCATGGGTCTTAAGATTCTTACTTGTTAGGTATATTGCCAGGCGTTGAATATGGGGTGTTGAGTCCATTTCGTTGAGCAAGGAGTAGGTCTTTTCTATTATATATTTGGCTTATGGAACGGTATCTGTGCTAATTTCAATCTCTGGTTTGATGCAGCACCCCAACTCACCTTTCCCCATAAGCAAGCATAAGTTGGTTTTCTAAATTTGAGACCCTCTTCTGTTTTGTAATTCAGTTCATGTGTAGCCAAGTTTACGTTCCGTGTATTAGTGATATCGTATGATGTTTCTTTTTCTGTGTGTCTTATTTCTCATAGAATCGTCGTACCTGAATCCACTCATTATGCCGCTACGGGCCTGATGACGTAGATTCCATTGCTGAGTCTTATTCCATTGTACGTACGTACCACAACATCTTTATCCATTTTTTCTTTCTCGGATATTTAACTTGTACCATAGACGAGGTTCTTGTAAACAGAGCCGTCCCAAACATTGGGGTGGCTGTGTGTTTTTGATTTTAATTTCCCTAAGCTTTAGGACCATAAGTGGAAGTGCCGTAGGCTCCGTTGCTTTGTTTTTTAGCTGTTCCAGGAAACACCATACACTTCTCCAGAGTGGCTGTTGGCAATTTACATCCCGCCCATCAGCATAACAAGGCTCCCTGTTCTCCATGGCCTGTGCTGCCTTTCTGGATTTTACACTTTTTTCACATGGCCCTTTTGACCGGGGGGCACTGAGACTTCATTGTAGTGCAGATTTCTTTAACATGCTTGCTTGGTTGGCCAAAAAGGGCGTATGCGTTTTTTCCTGAATATATTCAGGAAAAAACGCATACGCCCTTTTTGGCCAAGAGCATCATTGTCGACGTTCTGCCTCTTTTCTTATGCTTTAAATGCAATTCCCGTCTACCTCCTGAAATCGTTATCCTGCAATTCTGCCTCACTTACAAGTCCTCTTCGCAGCCTTCCTTCAATATATTTTTGGACGATAGCTGTCATTTATAACTCTGCAGGTTTGTGAGTTACAGTGCCCCTGAGCTCCTTTCTTCAACTCGCTATCTTGTGAGCTGGCCGCAAACCCGCAGGATTGCTTCAGGCCCTAATCTGGTTCCGGCACGGCATGCTGAGCCTGTGGTTAATTTCTCTTCCTGGTGGGAAATGAGCGTTACATTTGCCCATGCAGACACCTACAGCTAGTCTCTCATTTGTTCTCCCTATTCCTGTTTATCTTGCGCAGAAATTGCAAACTGTGCCAAACAGGAGGTTAAAGGCACTGACTCTCCAAGTGGGGAGAGTGTTAGTAAAGGGTCTGGAATGGTGAACCCGAGTAAAAGTGGACGAAAACTGAGATGCATTTGAAAACGTTTGCCGGTCCCTCGGTGCACCATACTGTGGGTTTCCCACGCATGTTTTAGCTGAAGGAAGAATTCGTTAAACCTGGAGAGATGGGACCCATGGAATGGGTACCATGCAGTATGACTTCAAAGGGTCTGCATTTGCTCATCGAACCTCACCAATTCTATCAGCCCGAAGTGCCCAACCTTATGTCTCACTCAGCTCTGGGTGTAGATGTGGTAAATCCAGGTTGCATCACAAGCCCTGAATGAATTATTTAAGAATTGCTCTCTATTTCACTGTCCTTGTGTTTTGTTTTTGTAATTCATTTTGATAATGGGATTTATCGGATTTTCTCTGCTGCATTCATGCCTCTGTACACACGCTTCATTCTCTTACGGAGACATATAAATCCATGGGTTTGAAGATTCTTACTAGTCAGGTGTATTCCTAGTCGTTGAATATGGGGTGTTTAGTCCATTTCGTTGAGCAAGGGGTAGGTCTTGACAATTACATATTTGGCTTATGGAAAGGTATCTGTGCTACTTTCTATCTCTGGTTTTATGCAGCACCCCAACTCACCTTTCCCCTTAAGCAAGCATAAGTTGCTTTTCTAAATTTGAGACCCTGTTCTGTTTTGTAATTCAGTTCATGTGTAGCCAAGTTTACATTCCTTGTATTAGTGATATCTTATGATGTTTCATTTTCTGTGTGACTCATTTCACTTAGAATCATCGTACCTGAATCCACTCATTATGCCGCGAGGGCCTGATGACATAGATTTCATTGCTGAGTGATATTCCATTGTACGTACGTACCACAACTTCTTTATCCATTTTTCACATTCTGGGATATTTAACTTGTACCGTAGACGAGGTTCTTGTAAACAGAGCCGTCCGAAACTTTGGGGTGGCTGTGTGTTTTTGATTTCAATTTCCCTAAGCTATAGGACCATAAGTGGAAGTGCCGTAGGCTCCATTGCTTTGTTTTTTAGCTGTTCCAGGAAACACCATACACTTCTCCATAGTGGCTGTTGGCAATTTACATCCCGCCCATCAGCAGAACAAGGCTCCCTGTTCTCCATGGCCTGTGCTGCCTTTCTGGATTTTACACTTTTTTCACATGGCCCTTTTGACCGGGGGGCACTGAGACTTCATTGTAGTGCAGATTTCTTTAACATGCTTGCTTGGTTGGCCAAAAAGGGCGTATGCGTTTTTTCCTGAATATATTCAGGAAAAAACGCATACGCCCTTTTTGGCCAAGAGCATCATTGTCGACGTTCTGCCTCTTTTCCTATGCTTTAAATGCAATTCCCGTCTACCTCCTGAAATCGTTATCCTGCAATTCTGCCCCACTTACAAGTCCTCTTCGCAGCCTTCCTTCAAAATATTTTTGGACGATAGCTGTCATTTATAACTCTGCAGGTTTGTGAGTTACAGTGCCCCTGAGCTCCTTTCTTCAACTCGCTATCTTGTGAGCTGGCCGCAAACCCGCAGGATTGCTTCAGGCCCTAATCTGGTTCCGGCACAGCATGCTGAGCCTGTGGTTAATTCCTCTTCCTGGTGGGAAATGAGCGTTACATTTGCCCATGCAGACACCTAAAGCTAGTCTCTCATTTGTTCTCCCTATTCCTATTTATCTTGCGCAGAAATTGCAAACTGTGCCAAACAGGAGGTTAAAGGCACTGACTCTCCAAGTGGGGAGAGTGTTAGTAAAGGGTCTGGAATGGTGAACCCGAGTAAAAGTGGACGAAAACTGAGATGCATTTGAAAACGTTTGCCGGTCCCTCGGTGCACCATACTGTGGGTTTCCCACGCATGTTTTAGCTGAAGGAAGAATTCGTTAAACCTGGAGAGATGGGACCCATGGAATGGGTACCATGCAGTATGACTTCAAAGGGTCTGCATTTGCTCATCGAACCTCACCAATTCTATCAGCCCGAAGTGCCCAACCTTATGTCTCACTCAGCTCTGGGTGTAGATGTGGTAAATCCAGGTTGCATCACAAGCCCTGAATGAATTATTTAAGAATTGCTCTCTATTTCACTGTCCTTGTGTTTTGTTTTTGTAATTCATTTTGATAATGGGATTTATCGGATTTTCTCTGCTGCATTCATGCCTCTGTACACACGCTTCATTCTCTTACGGAGACATATAAATCCATGGGTTTGAAGATTCTTACTAGTCAGGTGTATTCCTAGTCGTTGAATATGGGGTGTTTAGTCCATTTCGTTGAGCAAGGGGTAGGTCTTGACAATTACATATTTGGCTTATGGAAAGGTATCTGTGCTAATTTCTATCTCTGGTTTTATGCAGCACCCCAACTCACCTTTCGCCTTAAGCAAGCATAAGTTGCTTTTCTAAATTTGAGAACCTGTTCTGTTTTGTAATTCAGTTCATGTGTAGCCAAGTTTACATTCCTTGTATTAGTGATATCTTATGATGTTTCATTTTCTGTGTGACTCATTTCACTTAGAATCATCGTACCTGAATCCACTCATTATGCCGTGAGGGCCTGATGACATAGATTTCATTGCTGAGTGATATTCCATTGTACGTACGTACCACAACTTCTTTATCCATTTTTCACATTCTGGGATATTTAACTTGTACTGTAGACGAGGTTCTTGTAAACAGAGCCGTCCGAAACTTTGGGGTGGCTGTGTGTTTTTGATTTTAATTTCCCTAAGCTATAGGACCATAAGTGGAAGTGCCGTAGGCTCCGTTGCTTTGTTTTTTAGCTGTTCCAGGAAACACCATACACTTCTCCAGAGTGGCTGTTGGCAATTTACATCCCGCCCATCAGCAGAACAAGGCTCCCTGTTCTCCACGGCCTGTGCTGCCTTTCTGGATTTTACACTTTTTTCACATGGCCCTTTTGACCGGGGGGCACTGAGACTTCATTGTAGTGCAGATTTCTTTAACATGCTTGCTTGGTTGGCCAAAAAGGGCGTATGTGTTTTTTCCTGAATATATTCAGGAAAAAACGCATACGCCCTTTTTGGCCAATAGCATCATTGTCGACGTTCTGCCTCTTTTCCTATGCTTTAAATGCAATTCCCGTCTACCTCCTGAAATCGTTATCCTGCAATTCTGCCCCACTTACAAGTCCTCTTCGCAGCCTTCCTTCAATATATTTTTGGACGATAGCTGTCATTTATAACTCTGCAGGTTTGTGAGTTACAGTGCCCCTGAGCTCCTTTCTTCAACTCGCTATCTTGTGAGCTGGCCGCAAACCCGCAGGATTGCTTCAGGCCCTAATCTGGTTCCGGCACGGCATGCTGAGCCTTTGGTTAATTCCTCTTCCTGGTGGGAAATGAGCGTTACATTTGCCCGTGCAGACACCTAAAGCTAGTCTCTCATTGGTTCTCCCTATTCCTGTTCATCTTGCGCAGAAATTGCAAACTGTGCCAAACAGGAGGTTAAAGGCACTGACTCTCCAAGTGGGGAGAGTGTTAGTAAAGTGTCTGGAATGATGAACCTGAGTAAAAGGGGATGAAAACTGAGATGCATTTGAAAACGTTTGCCGGTCCCTCGGTGCACCATACTGTGGGTTTCCCACGCATGTTTTAGCTGAAGGAAGAATTCGTTAAACCTGGAGAGATGGGACCCATGGAATGGGTACCATGCAGTATGACTTCAAAGGGTCTGCATTTGCTCATCGAACCTCACCAATGCTATCAGCCCGAAGTGCCCAACCTTATGTCTCACTCAGCTCTGGGTGTAGATGTGGTAAATCCAGGTTGCATCACAAGCCCTGAATGAATTATTTAAGAATTGCTCTCTATTTCACTGTCCTTGTGTTTTGTTTTTGTAATTCATTTTGATAATGGGATTTATCGGATTTTCTCTGCTGCATTCATGCCTCTGTACACACGCTTCATTCTCTTACGGAGACATATAAATCCATGGGTTTGAAGATTCTTACTAGTCAGGTGTATTCCTAGTCGTTGAATATGGGGTGTTTAGTCCATTTCGTTGAGCAAGGGGTAGGTCTTGACAATTACATATTTGGCTTATGGAAAGGTATCTGTGCTAATTTCTATCGCTGGTTTTATGCAGCACCCCAACTCACCTTTCCCCTTAAGCAAGCATAAGTTGCTTTTCTAAATTTGAGACCCTGTTCTGTTTTGTAATTCAGTTCATGTGTAGCCAAGTTTACATTCCTTGTATTAGTGATATCTTATGATGTTTCATTTTCTGTGTGACTCATTTCACTTAGAATCATCGTACCTGAATCCACTCATTATGCCGCGAGGGCCTGATGACATAGATTTCATTGCTGAGTGATATTCCATTGTACGTACGTACCACAACTTCTTTATCCATTTTTCACGTTCTGGGATATTTAACTTGTACCGTAGACCAGGTTCTTGTAAACAGAGCCGTCCGAAACTTTGGGGTGGCTGTGTGTTTTTGATTTTAATTTCCCTAAGCTATAGGACCATAAGTGGAAGTGCCGTAGGCTCCGTTGCTTTGTTTTTTAGCTGTTCCAGGAAACACCATACACTTCTCCAGAGTGGCTGTTGGCAATTTACATCCCGCCCATCAGCATAACAAGGCTCCCTGTTCTCCATGGCCTGTGCTGCCTTTCTGGATTTTACACTTTTTTCACATGGCCCTTTTGACCAGGGGGCAGTGAGACTTCATTGTAGTGCAGATTTCTTTAACATGCTTGCTTGGTTGGCCAAAAAGGGCGTATGCGTTTTTTCCTGAATATATTCAGGAAAAAACGCATACGCCCTTTTTGGCCAAGAGCATCATTGTCGACGTTCTGCCTCTTTTCCTATGCTTTAAATGCAATTCCCGTCTACCTCCTGAAATCGTTATCCTGCAATTCTGCCCCACTTACAAGTCCTCTTCGCAGCCTTCCTTCAATATATTTTTGGACGATAGCTGTCATTTATAACTCTGCAGGTTTGTGAGTTACAGTGCCCCTGATCTCTTTTCTTCAACTCGCTATCTTGTGAGCTGGCCGCAAACCCGCAGGATTGCTTCAGGCCCTAATCTGGTTCCGGCACGGCATGCTGAGCCTGTGGTTAATTCCTCTTCCTGGTGGGAAATGAGCGTTACATTTGCCCATGCAGACACCTAAAGCTAGCCTCTCATTGGTTCTCCCTCTTCCTGTTCATCTTGCGCAGAAATTGCAAACTGTGCCAAACAGGAGGTTAAAGGCACTGACTCTCCAAGTGGGGAGAGTGTTAGTAAAGTGTCTGGAATGGTGAACCCGAGTAAAAGGGGATGAAAACTGAGATGCATTTGAAAACGTTTGCCGGTCCCTCGGTGCACCATACTGTGGGTTTCCCACGCATGTTTTAGCTGAAGGAAGAATTCGTTAAACCTGGAGAGATGGGACCCATGGAATGGGTACCATGCAGTATGACTTCAAAGGGTCTGCATTTGCTCATCGAACCTCACCAATGCTATCAGCCCGAAGTGCCCAACCTTATGTCTCACTCAGCTCTGGGTGTAGATGTGGTAAATCCAGGTTGCATCACAAGCCCTGAATGAATTATTTAAGAATTGCTCTCTATTTCACTGTCCTTGTGTTTTGTTTTTGTAATTCATTTTGATAATGGGATTTATCGGATTTTCTCTGCTGCATTCATGCCTCTGTACACACGCTTCATTCTCTTACGGAGACATATAAATCCATGGGTTTGAAGATTCTTACTAGTCAGGTGTATTCCTAGTCGTTGAATATGCGGTGTTTAGTCCATTTCGTTGAGCAAGGGGTAGGTCTTGACAATTACATATTTGGCTTATGGAAAGGTATCTGTGCTAATTTCTATCTCTGGTTTTATGCAGCACCCCAACTCACCTTTCCCCTTAAGCAAGCATAAGTTGGTTTACTAAATTTGAGACCCTGTTCTGTTTTGTAATTCAGTTCATGTGTAGCCAAGTTTACATTCCTTGTATTAGTGATATCTTATGATGTTTCATTTTCTGTGTGACTCATTTCACTTAGAATCATCGTACCTGAATCCACTCATTATGCCGCGACGGGCCTGATGACATAGATTTCATTGCTGAGTGATATTCCATTGTACGTACGTACCACAACTTCTTTATCCATTTTTCACGTTCTGGGATATTTAACTTGTACCGTAGACGAGGTTCTTGTAAACAGAGCCGTCCGAAACTTTGGGGTGGCTTTGTGTTTTTGATTTTAATTTCCCTAATCTATAGGACCATAAGTGGAAGTGCCGTAGGTTCCATTGCTTTGTTTTTTAGCTCTTCCAGGAAACACCATACACTTCTCCAGAGTGGCTGTTGGCAATTTACATCCCGCCCATCAGCAGAACAAGGCTCCCTGTTCTCCATGGCCTGTGCTGCCTTTCTGGATTTTACACTTTTTTCACATGGCCCTTTTGACCGGGGGTCAGTGAGACTTCATTGTAGTGCAGATTTCTTTAACATGCTTGCTTGGTTGGCCAAAAAGGGCGTATGCGTTTTTTCCTGAATATATTCAGGAAAAAACGCATACGCCCTTTTTGGCCAAGAGCATCATTGTCGACGTTCTGCCTCTTTTCCTATGCTTTAAATGCAATTCCCGTCTACCTCCTGAAATCGTTATCCTGCAATTCTGCCCCACTTACAAGTCCTCTTCGCAGCCTTCATTCAATATATTTTTGGACGATAGCTGTCATTTATAACTCTGCAGCTTTGTGAGTTACAGTGCCCCTGAGCTCCTTTCTTCAACTCGCTATCTTGTGAGCTGGCCGCAAACCCGCAGGATTGCTTCAGGCCCTAATCTGGTTCCGGCACGGCATGCTGAGCCTTTGGTTAATTCCTCTTCCTGGTGGGAAATGGGCATTACATTTGCCCGTGCAGACACCTAAAGCTAGTCTCTCATTGGTTCTCCCTATTCCTGTTCATCTTGCGCAGAAATTGCAAACTGTGCCAAACAGGAGGTTAAAGGCACTGACTCTCCAAGTGGGGAGAGTGTTAGTAAAGGGTCTGGAATGGTGAACCCGAGTAAAAGTGGACGAAAACTGAGATGCATTTGAAAACGTTTGCCGGTCCCTCGGTGCACCATACTGTGGGTTTCCCACGCATGTTTTAGCTGAAGGAAGAATTCGTTAAACCTGGAGAGATGGGACCCATGGAATGGGTACCATGCAGTATGACTTCAAAGGGTCTGCATTTGCTCATCGAACCTCACCAATGCTATCAGCCCGCAGTGCCCAACCTTATGTCTCACTCAGCTCTGGGTGTAGATGTGGTAAATCCAGGTTGCATCACAAGCCCTGAATGAATTATTTAAGAATTGCTCTCTATTTCACTGTCCTTGTGTTTTGTTTTTGTAATTCATTTTGATAATGGGATTTATCGGATTTTCTCTGCTGCATTCATGCCTCTGTACACACGCTTCATTCTCTTACGGAGACATATAAATCCATGGGTTTGAAGATTCTTACTAGTCAGGTGTATTCCTAGTCGTTGAATATGGGGTGTTTAGTCCATTTCGTTGAGCAAGGGGTAGGTCTTGACAATTACATATTTGGCTTATGGAAAGGTATCTGTGCTAATTTCTATCTCTGGTTTTATGCAGCACCCCAACTCACCTTTCCCCTTAAGCAAGCATAAGTTGCTTTTCTAAATTTGAGACCCTGTTCTGTTTTGTAATTCAGTTCATGTGTAGCCAAGTTTACATTCCTTGTATTAGTGATATCTTATGATGTTTCATTTTCTGTGTGACTCATTTCACTTAGAATCATCGTACCTGAATCCACTCATTATGCCGCGACGGGCCTGATGACATAGATTTCATTGCTGAGTGATATTCCATTGTACGTACGTACCACAACTTCTTTATCCATTTTTCACGTTCTGGGATATTTAACTTGTACCGTAGACGAGGTTCTTGTAAACAGAGCCATCCGAAACTTTGGGGTGGCTGTGTGTTTTTGATTTTAATTTCCCTAATCTATAGGACCATAAGTGGAAGTGCCGTAGGCTCCATTGCTTTGTTTTTTAGCTCTTCCAGGAAACACCATACACTTCTCCAGAGTGGCTGTTGGCAATTTACATCCCGCCCATCAGCAGAATAAGGCTCCCTGTTCTCCATGGCCTGTGCTGCCTTTCTGGATTTTACACTTTTTTCACATGGCCCTTTTGACCGGGGGGCAGTGAGACTTCATTGTAGTGCAGATTTCTTTAACATGCTTGCTTGGTTGGCCAAAAAGGGCGTATGCGTTTTTTCCTGAATATATTCAGGAAAAAACGCATACGCCCTTTTTGGCCAAGAGCATCATTGTCGACGTTCTGCCTCTTTTCCTATGCTTTAAATGCAATTCCCGTCTACCTCCTGAAATCGTTATCCTGCAATTCTGCCCCACTTACAAGTCCTCTTCGCAGCCTTCCTTCAATATATTTTTGGACGATAGCTGTCATTTATAACTCTGCAGGTTTGTGAGTTACAGTGCCCCTGAGCTCCTTTCTTCAACTCGCTATCTTGTGAGCTGACCGCAAACCCGCAGGATTGCTTCAGGCCCTAATCTGGTTCCGGCAAGGCATGCTGAGCCTTTGGTTAATTCCTCTTCCTGGTGGGAAATGAGCGTTACATTTGCCCGTGCAGACACCTAAAGCTAGTCTCTCATTGGTTCTCCCTATTCCTGTTCATCTTGCGCAGAAATTGCAAACGGTGCCAAACAGGAGGTTAAAGGCACTGACTCTCCAAGTGGGGAGAGTGTTAGTAAAGGGTCTGGAATGGTGAACCCGAGTAAAAGGGGACGAAAACTGAGATGCATTTGAAAACGTTTGCCGGTCCCTCGGTGCACCATACTGTGGGTTTCCCACGCATGTTTTAGCTGAAGGAAGAATTCGTTAAACCTGGAGAGATGGGACCCATGGAATGGGTACCATGCAGTATGACTTCAAAGGGTCTGCATTTGCTCATCGAACCTCACCAATGCTATCAGCCCGAAGTGCCCAACCTTATGTCTCACTCAGCTCTGGGTGTAGATGTGGTAAATCCAGGTTGCATCACAAGCCCTGAATGAATTATTTAAGAATTGCTCTCTATTTCACTGTCCTTGTGTTTTGTTTTTGTAATTCATTTTGATAATGGGATTTATCGGATTTTCTCTGCTGCATTCATGCCTCTGTACACACGCTTCATTCTCTTACGGAGACATATAAATCCATGGGTTTGAAGATTCTTACTAGTCAGGTGTATTCCTAGTCGTTGAATATGGGGTGTTTAGTCCATTTCGTTGAGCAAGGGGTAGGTCTTGACAATTACATATTTGGCTTATGGAAAGGTATCTGTGCTAATTTCTATCTCTGGTTTTATGCAGCACCCCAACTCACCTTTCCCCTTAAGCAAGCATAAGTTGGTTTACTAAATTTGAGACCCTGTTCTGTTTTGTAATTCAGTTCATGTGTAGCCAAGTTTACATTCCTTGTATTAGTGATATCTTATGATGTTTCATTTTCTGTGTGACTCATTTCACTTAGAATCATCGTACCTGAATCCACTCATTATGCCGCGACGGGCCTGATGACATAGATTTCATTGCTGAGTGATATTCCATTGTACGTACGTACCACAACTTCTTTATCCATTTTTCACGTTCTGGGATATTTAACTTGTACCGTAGACGAGGTTCTTGTAAACAGAGCCGTCCGAAACTTTGGGGTGGCTGTGTGTTTTTGATTTTAATTTCCCTAATCTATAGGACCATAAATGGAAGTGCCGTAGGCTCCATTGCTTTGTTTTTTAGCTGTTCTAAGAAACACCATACACTTCTCCAGAGTGGCTGTTGGCAATTTACATCCCGCCCATCAGCAGAACAAGGCTCCCTGTTCTCCATGGCCTGTGCTGCCTTTCTGGATTTTACACTTTTTTCACATGGCCCTTTTGACCGGGGGTCAGTGAGACTTCATTGTAGTGCAGATTTCTTTAACATGCTTGCTTGGTTGGCCAAAAAGGGCGTATGCGTTTTTTCCTGAATATATTCAGGAAAAAACGCATACGCCCTTTTTGGCCAAGAGCATCATTGTCGACGTTCTGCCTCTTTTCCTATGCTTTAAATGCAATTCCCGTCTACCTCCTGAAATCGTTATCCTGCAATTCTGCCCCACTTACAAGTCCTCTTCGCAGCCTTCCTTCAATATATTTTTGGACGATAGCTGTCATTTATAACTCTGCAGGTTTGTGAGTTACAGTGCCCCTGAGCTCCTTTCTTCAACTCGCTATCTTGTGAGCTGGCCGCAAACCCGCAGGATTGCTTCAGGCCCTAATCTGGTTCCGGCACGGCATGCTGAGCCTTTGGTTAATTCCTCTTCCTGGTGGGAAATGAGCGTTCCATTTGCCCGTGCAGACACCTAAAGCTAGTCTCTCATTGCTTATCCCTATTCCTGTTCATCTTGCGCAGAAATTGCAAACTGTGCCAAACAGGAGGTTAAAGGCACTGACTCTCCAAGTGGGGAGAGTGTTAGTAAAGGGTCTGAAAGGGTGAACCCGAGTAAAAGGGGACGAAAACTGAGATGCATTTGAAAACGTTTGCCAGTCCCTCGGTGCACCATACTGTGGGTTTCCCACGCATGTTTTAGCTGAAGGAAGAATTCGTTAAACCTGGAGAGATGGGACCCATGGAATGGGTACCATGCTGGATGACTTCAAAGGGTCTGCAGTTGCTCATCGAACCTCACGAATGCTATCACCCCGAAGTGCCCAACCTTATGTCTCACTCAGATCTGGGTGTAGATGTGGTAAATCCAGGTTGCATCACAAGCCCTGAATGAATTATTTAAGAATTGCTCTCTATTTCACTGTCCTTGTGTTTTGTTTTTGTAATTCATTTTGATAATTGGATTTATCGGATTTTCTCTGCTGCATTCATGCCTCTGTACACACGCTTCATTCTCTTACGGAGACATATAAATCCATGGGTTTGAAGATTCTTACTAGTCAGGTGTATTCCTAGTCGTTGAATATGGGGTGTTTAGTCCATTTCGTTGAGCAAGGGGTAGGTCTTGACAATTACATATTTGGCTTATGGAAAGGTATCTGTGCTAATTTCTATCTCTGGTTTTATGCAGCACCCCAACTCACCTTTCCCCTTAAGCAAGCATAAGTTGCTTTTCTAAATTTGAGACCCTGTTCTGTTTTGTAATTCAGTTCATGTGTAGCCAAGTTTACATTCCTTGTATTAGTGATATCTTATGATGTTTCATTTTCTGTGTGACTCATTTCACTTAGAATCATCGTACCTGAATCCACTCATTATGCCGCGAGGGCCTGATGACATAGATTTCATTGCTGAGTGATATTCCATTGTACGTACGTACCACAACTTCTTTATCCATTTTTCACGTTCTGGGATATTTAACTTGTACCGTAGACGAGGTTCTTGTAAACAGAGCCGTCCGAAACTTTCGGGTGACTGTGTGTTTTTGATTTTAATTTCCCTAAGCTAAAGGACCATAAGTGGAAGTGCCGTAGGCTCCGTTGCTTTGTTTTTAAGCTGTTCCAGGAAACACCATACACTTCTCCAGAGTGGCTGTTGGCAATTTACATCCCGCCCATCAGCATAACAAGGCTCCCTGTTCTCCATGGCCTGTGCTGCCTTTTTGGATTTTACACTTTTTTCATATGGCCCTTTTGACCGGGGGGTAGTGAGACTTCATTGTAGTGCAGATTTCCTTTACACGCTTTCTTGGTTGGCCAAAAAGAGCGTATGCGTATTTTCCTGAATATATTACAATATATTATTATATATATATATATATTTACATTATATATTATATTTAGTTTGAGTGTATGTGTTAGGGTACGGGTTAGTGTTAGCGTGTGGTTTAGGATTAGGGGACGGTTTAGGGTAAGGCTTCAGGTAAGGGTTAGGGTTAGGTTTAGGGTTAGGGGACGGGAACTGTTTAGGGTACAGGTTAGGGTACGACAACGGTTTAGGGTGAGCGTACGTGTTAGGGTAGAGGTTAGTGTTAGCATACGGGTTAGGATTAGGGGATGTGTTAGGGTAAGGCTTCGGGTAAGGGTTGTGGTTAGGGTTAGGGTTAGCGGACGAGGATGGTTTAGGGTACAGGTTAGGTTACGACAAAGTTTTAGGGTGAGTGTACGTGTTAGGGTATGGGTTAGTGTTAGCATACAGGTTAGGATTAGGGTACGGGTTAGGGTAAGGTTTCGGGTAAGGGTTAGGGGACGGGGACGGTTTAGGTTACAGGTTAGTGTATGACAAAGGTTTAGGGTGAGCGTACGTGTTAGGGTACAGGTTAGTGTTAGCGTATGAGTTAGTGTTAGCGGACGGGTTAGTATTAGGGGAAGGGTTAGGGTAAGGCTTCTGGTAAGGGTTAGGTTTAGGGTTAGGGGACGGGGATGGTTTAGGGTACAGGTTAGTGCATGACAATGGTTTAGGGTGAGCGTACGTGTTAAGATTAGGGGACGTGTTTGGGTAAGGCTTCGGGTAAGGTTTATGGTTAAGGTTAGGGTTAGGGTGAGGAGAGGGGACGGTATAGGGTACAGGTTAGTGTACGACAATGGTTTAGGGTGAGCGTACGTGTTAGGGTACGGGTTAGTGTTAGCGTACCAGTTAGGGTTAGTGGACGGGTTAGGGTAAGGCTTCGGGTAAGTGTTAGTGTATGGGTTAAGGTTAGTTGATGGGGACGGTTTAGGGTAGAGGTTAGCGTATGACAACGGTTTAGGGTGAGCGTATGTGTTAGGGTATTGGTTATTGGTAGCGTACGGTTTAGGATTAAGGGACGTATTAGGGTAAGGCTTCGGGTAAGTGTTAGGGTTAGGTTTAGTGTTAGGGTTAGGGGACGGGGATGGTTTAGGGTACAGGGTAGGCAACGACAACGGTTTAGGGTGAGCGTACGTGTTAGGGTACGGGTTAGTGTTATCATACGGGTTAGGATTATGAGACGGGTTAGGGTAAGGCTTCGGGTAAGTGTTAGGGTTAGGGTTAGGGGACGGGGACGGTTTAGGGTACAAGTTTGTGTACGACAACGGTTTAGGGTGAGCGTACGTGTTAGGGTACGGGTTACTGTTAGCGTAGGAGTTAGTGTTAGCGTACGGGTTAGTATTAGGTGATGGGTTAGGGTAAGGCTTCTGGCAAGGGTTAGGGTTAGAGGACAGGGATGGTTTAGGGTACAGGTTAGGGTAGGACAATGGTTTAGGGTGAGCGTACGTGTTAGGTTATGGGATAGTGTTAGCGTACGGATTAGGATTAGGGGACGGGTTAGGGTAAGGCTTCGGGTAAGGGTTAGGGTTAGGTTTAGGGTTAGGGTTAGGGGACGGGGCCAGTTTAGGGTACAGGTTAGGGTACGACAACGGTTTAGGGTGAGCGTACGTGTTAGGGTACGAGTTGGTGTTAGCGTACGGGTTAGGATTAGTGGACGGGTTAAGGTAAGGCTTCGGGAAAGGGTTAGGGTTAGGGTTAGGGGAAGGGGACGGTTTACGGTACAGGTTAGGGTACGACAACGGTTTAGGGTGAGCGTACGTGTTAGGGTACGGGTTAGTGTTAGCATACGGGTTAGGATTAGGGGGCGGGTTAGGGTAAGGCTTCGGGTAAGCTTAGGGTTAGGGTTAGGGTTAGGGAACGGGGACGGGGATGGTTTAGGGTACAGGTTAGGGTACGACAATTGTTTAGGGTGAGCATACGTGTTAGGGTACGGCTTAGTGTTAGCGTACGGATTAGGATTAGGGGACGGGTTAGGGTAAGCCTTCGGGTAAGGGTTGTGGTTAGGGTTAGGGTTAGCGGACGAGGATGGTTTAGGGTACAGGTTAGGTTACAACAAAGTTTTAGGGTGAGTGTACGTGTTAGGGTATGGGTTAGTGTTAGCATACAGGTTAGGATTAGGGTACGGGTTAGGGTAAGGTTTCGGGTAAGGGTTAGGGGACGGGGACGGTTTAGGTTACAGGTTAGTGTATGACAAAGGTTTAGGGTGAGCGTACGTGTTAGGGTACAGGTTAGTGTTAGCGTATGAGTTAGTGTTAGCGGATGGGTTAGTATTAGGGGAAGGGTTAGGGTAAGGCTTCTGGTAAGGGTTAGGTTTAGGGTTAGGGGACGGGGATGGTTTAGGGTACAGGTTAGTGCATGACAATGGTTTAGGGTGAGCGTACGTGTTAGGATTAGGGGACGTGTTTGGGTAAGGCTTCGGGTAAGGTTTATGGTTAAGGTTAGGGTTAGGGTGAGGGGAGGGGGCGGTATAGGGTACAGGTTAGCGTACGACAACGATTTAGGGTGAGCGTACGTGTTAGGGTACGGGTTAGTGTTAGCGTACCAGTTAGGGTTAGTGGACGGGTTAGGGTAAGGCTTCGGGTAAGTGTTAGTGTATGGGTTAAGGTTAGGTGATGGGGACGGTTTAGGGTAGAGGTTAGCGTATGACAACGGTTTAGGGTGAGCGTATGTGTTAGGGTATTGGTTATTGGTAGCGTACGGTTTAGGATTAAGGGACGTATTAGGGTAAGGCATCGGGTAAGTGTTAGGGTTAGGTTTAGTGTTAGGGTTAGGGGACGGGGATGGTTTAGGGTACAGGGTAGGCAACGACAACGGTTTAGGGTGAGCGTACGTGTTAGGGTACGGGTTAGTGTTATCGTACGGGTTAGGATTATGGGACGGGTTAGGGTAAGGCTTCGGGTAAGTGTTAGGGTTAGGGTTAGGGGACGGGGACGGTTTAGGGTACAAGTTTGTGTACGACAACGGTTTAGGGTGAGCGTACGTGTTAGGGTACGGGTTACTGTTAGCGTAGGAGTTAGTGTTAACGTACGGGTTAGTATTAGGTGATGGGTTAGGGTAAGGCTTCTGGCAAGGGTTAGGGTTAGAGGACGGGGATGGTTTAGGGTACAGGTTAGGGTAGGACAATGGTTTAGGGTGAGCGTATGTGTTAGGTTATGGGATAGTGTTAGCGTACGGATTAGGATTAGGGGACGGGTTAGGGTAAGGCTTCGGGTAAGGGTTAGGGTTAGGTTTAGGGTTAGGGTTAGGGGACGGGGCCAGTTTAGGGTACAGGTTAGGGTACGAAAACGGTTTAGGGTGAGCGTACATGTTAGGGTACGAGTTGGTGTTAGCGTACGGGTTAGGATTAGTGGACGGGTTAAGGTAAGGCTTCGGGAAAGGGTTAGGGTTAGGGTTAGGGGAAGGGGACGGTTTACGGTACAGGTTAGGGTACGACAACGGTTTAGGGTGAGCGTACGTGTTAGGGTACGGGTTAGTGTTAGCATACGGGTTAGGATTAGGGGGCGGGTTAGGGTAAGGCTTCGGGTAAGGTTAGGGTTAGGGAACGGGGACGGGGATGGTTTAGGGTACAGGTTAGGGTACGACAATGGTTTAGGGTGAGCATACGTGTTAGGGTACGGCTTAGTGTTAGCGTACGGATTAGGATTAGGGGACGGGTTAGGGTAAGGCTTCGGGTAAGGGTTAGGGTTAGAGTCAGGGGACGGGGATGGTTTAGGGTACAGATTAGGGTATGACAACGGTTTAGGTTGAGCGTACATGTTAGTGTACGGGTTAGAGTTAGTATACTGGTTAGGATTAGGGGACGGGTTAGGGTAAGGCTTCGGGTAAGTGATAGGATTAGGGTTAGGTTTAGGGTTAGAGGACAGGGATGGGGACAGTTTAGGGTACAGGTTAGGGTACGAAAAAGGTTTAGGGTGAGCGAACGTGTTAGGGTACGGGTTAGTGTTAGCGTACGGGTTAGTATTAGGGGACGGATTAGGGTAAGGCTACGGGTAAGGGTTAGGGTTAGGGTTAGGTTTAGGGTTAGGGGACGGGGACGGTTTAGGGTACAGGTTAGGGTACGACAATGGTTTAGGGTGAGCGTACGTGTTAGGGTACGGTTTAGTGTTAGCGTGTGTGTTAGGATTAAGGGACGGGTTAGGGTAAGGCTTCGGGTAAGTGTTAGGGTTAGCGGCAGGGTTAGGGGACGGGGATGGTTTAAGGTAGAAGTTAGGGTAAGACAACGGTTTAGGGTGAGCGTACGTGTTAGGGTACACGTTAGTGTTAGCGTACACGTTAGGATTAGGGGACGGGTTAGGCTAAGGCTTTGGGTAAGGGTTAGGATTAGGGCTAGGGTTAGGGTTAGGGGACGGGGACGTGGACGGTTTAGGGTACAGGTTAGGATGCGACAACGGTTTAGGTTGAGCGTACATGTTATGGTATGGGTTAGTGTTAGCGAACAGGTTAGGATTAGGGGACGGGTTAGGGTAAGGCTTCGGGTAAGGGTTAGGGTTAGGGTTAGGGTTAAGGGATGGGGTTCGTTTAGTGTACAGTTTAGTGTACGACAACGGTTCATGGTGAGCGTACCTGTTAGGGTACGTGTTAGTGTTAGCATACGGGTTAGGATTAGGGGAAGGGTTAGGGTAAGGCTTCGGGTAAGGGTTACGGTTAGGGTTAGGGTTAGAGTTAGGGTTAGGGGAAGGGGACGGTTTATGGTACAGGTTAGTGTACGACAACGGTTTAGGCTGAGCGTACGTGTTAGGATACGGGTTAGTGTTTGCATACGGGTTAGGATTAGGGGACGGTTTAGGGTAAGGCTTCGGGTAAGGTTAGGGTTAGGGCTAGGGTTAGGGTTAGGGGATGGGAACGGGGACGGATTAGGGTACAGGTTAGTGTACGACAACGGTTTAGGGTGAGCATACGTGTTAGGGTACGTGTTAGTGTTAGCGTACGGATTAGGATTAGGGGACGGGTTAGGATAAGACTTCGGGTAAGGGTTAGGTTTAGTGTTAGGGTTAGGGAACGGGGCCGGTTTAGGGTACAGGTTAGGGTACGACAACCGTTTAGGGTGAGCGTACATGTTAGGGTACGAGTTGGTGTTAGCGTACGGGTTAGGGTTAGTGGACGCGTTAGGGTAAGGCTTCGGATAAGGGTTAGGGATAGGGTTAGGGTTAGGTTTAGGGGACGGGAACGGGGATGGTTTAGGGTACAGGTTAGGGTACGACAACCGTTTAGGGTGAACATACGTGTTAGGGTACGGCTTAGTGTTTGCGTACGGTTTAGGATTAGGGGACGGGTTAGGGTAAGGCTTCGGGTAAGGGTTAGGGTTAGGGTTAGGGGACGGGGATAGTTTAGGGTACAGGTTAGGGCATGACAACGGTTTAGGTTGAGCGTACATGTTAGTGTACGGGTTAGAGTTAGGATACGGGTTAGGATTAGGGGACGGGTTAGGGTAAGGCTTCGGGTAAGTGATAGGGTTAGGGTTAGGTTCAGGGTTAGGGGACAGGGATGGGGACAGTTTAGGGTACAGGTTAGGGTACGAAAAATTTTAGGGTGAGCATACGTGTTAGGGTACGGGTTAGTGTTAGCGTACCGGTTAGTATTAGGGGACGGGTTAGGGTAAATCTACGGGTAAGGTTTAGCGTTAGGGTTAGGTTTAGGGTTAGGGGATGGGGACAGTTTAGGGCACAGGTTAGGGTACGACAATGGCTTAGGGTGAGCGTACGTGTTAGGGTACGGTTTAGTGTTAGCGTGCGTGTTAGGATTAGGGGACGGTTTAGGGTAAGGCTTTGGGTAAGGGTTAGGGTTAGGGTTAGGGGACGGGGATGGTTTAAGGTAGAGGTTAGGGTAAGACAACGGTTTAGGGTGAGCGTACCTGTTAGGGTACACGTTAGTGTTAGCGTACACGTTAGGATTAGGGGACGGGTTGGGCTAAGGCTTTGGGTAAGGGTTAGGATTAGGGTTAGGGTTAGGGTTAGGGGACGGGGACGGTTTAGGTTACAGGTTAGGGTATGACAACGGTTTAGGTTGAGCGTACATGTTAGTGTACGGGTTAGAGTTAGGATAAGGGTTAGGATTAGGGGACGGGTTAGGGTAAGGCTTCTGGTAAGTGATAGGGTTAGGGTTAGCGTTAAGGTTAGGGGACAGGGATGGGGACGGTTTAGGGTACAGGTTAGTGTACGAAAAAGGTTTAGGGTGAGCGTACGTGTTACGGTACGGGTTAGTGTTAGCGTACGGGTTAGTATTAGGGGACGGGTTAGGGTAAGGCTACGGGTAAGGGTTAGGATTAGGGTAAGGGTTAGGGTTAGGGAACAGGGACGGGGACGGTTTAGGGTACAGGTTAGGGTGCGACAACGGTTTAGGTTGAGGGTACATATTATGGTATGGGTTAGTGTTAGCGAACGGGTTAGGATTAGGGGACGGGTTAGCATAAGGCTTCGGGTAAGGGTTAGGGTTAGGGTTAGGGTTAGGGTTAGGGTTAAGTGATGGGGACCGTTTAGGGTACAGTTTAGTGTACGACAACGGTTCAGGGTGAGCGTACCTGTTAGGGTACGTGTTAGTGTTAGCATAAGGTTTAGGATTAGGTGAAGGGTTAGGGTAAGGCTTCGGGTAAGGGTTACGGTTAGGGTTAGGGTTAGGTTTAGGGGACGGGGATGGTTTAGGGTTAGGGTTAGGGTTAGGGGACGGGGACCGTTTAGGGTACAGGTTAGGGTACGAAAATGGTTTAGGGTGAGCGTACATGTTAGGGTACGGTTTAGTGTTAGCGTACGGGTTAGGATTAGGGGACGGGTTAGTGTAAGGCTTCGGGTAAGGGTTAGGGTTAGGGATAGGGTTAGGGGACGAGGACCGTTTAGGGTACAGGTTAGGGCATGACAATGGTTGAGGGTGAGCGTACATGTTAGGGTACGGGTTAGTGTTAGCGTACGGGTTAGGATTAGGGGACGGGTTAGGGTAAGGCTTTGGGTAAGGGTTAGTGTTAGGGTTAGGTTTAGGGTTAGGGGACGGGGACAGTTTAGGGTACAGGTTAGGGTACGACAACGGTTTAGGGTGACCGTACGTGTTAGGGTAAGGTTTAGTGTTAGCGTGCGTGTTAGGATTAGGGGACGGTTTAGGGTAAGGTTTCGGGTAAGGGTTAGGGTTAGGGTTACGGTTAGGGTTAGGGAACGGGGACCGTTTAGGGTACAGGCTAGTGTACGACAACGGTTTAGGGTGAGCGTACGTGTTAGGGTACGGGTTAGTGTGAGCATACGGGTTAGGATTAGGGGACAGTTTACGGTAAGGCTTCAGGTAAGTGTTAGGGTTAGGGTTAGGGTTAGGGGACGGGGACGGTTTAGGGTACAGGTTAGGGTACGACAACGGTTTAGGGTGAGCGTACGTGTTAGGGTACACGTTAGTGTTAGCGTACACGTTAGGATTAGGGGACAGGTTAGGGTAAGGCTTCGGGTAAGGGTTAGAGTTAGGGTTAGGTTTAGGGGACGGGGAAGGTTTAGGGTACAGTTTAGGATACGACAACGGTTTAGGGTGAGCGTACGTGTTAGGGTACGGGTTAGTGTTAGCGTACGGGTTAGGATTAGGGGACGGATTAGGGTAAGGCTTCGGGTAAGGGTTAGTGTTAGGGATAGGGTTAGGGGACGGGGACGGTTTAGGGTACAGCTTAGGGTACGACAAAGTTTTAGGGTGAGCGTACGTGTTAAGGTACGGGTTAGTATTAACGTATGGTCAGGATTAGGGGACGGGTTAGGGTAAGGCTTCGGGTAAGTGTTAGGGTTAGGTTTAGGGTTAGGGTTATGGTTAGGGGACGGGGACGGTTTAGGGTACAGGTTTGTGTACGACAACGGTTTAGGGTGAGCGTACGTGTTAGGGTACGTGTTAGTGTTAGCGTACGGGTTAGGATTAGGGGACGGATTAGGGTAAGGTTTAGGGTTAGGTTTAGGGTTAGGGTTAGGTTTAGGGGACTGGGACGATATACGGTACAGGTTAGGGTACGACAACGGTTTAGGGTGAGCGTACGTGTTAGGATACGGGTTAGTGTTAGCGTACGGGTTAGGATTAGGGGACGGGTTAGTGTAAGGCGTCGGGTAAGGGTTAGGGATAGGTTTAGGGTTAGGGTTAGGGGACGGGGACGGTTTAGGGTACAGGATAGGGTACGACAACCTTTTAGGGTGAGCGTAGGTCTTAGGATACGTTTTAGTGTTAGCGTATGGGTTAGGATTAGGGGACGGGTTAGGCTAAGGCTTCGGGTTAGGTTTAGGGTTAGGGTTAGGGGACGGGGACGGTTTAGAGTACAGTTTAGGTTACGACAACGGTTTAGGGTGAGCCTACGTGTTAGGGTACGGGTTAGTATTAGCGTAAGGTTTAGGATTAGGGGACGGGTTAGGGTAAGGCATCAGGTAAGGGTTAGGGATAGGTTTAGGGTTAGGGTTAGGGGACGGGGATGGTTTAGGGTACAGGATAGGGTACGAAAACCTTTTAGGGTGAGCGTAGGTCTTAGGGTACGGGTTAGTGTTAGCGTACGGTTTAGGTTAAGGGGAAGGTTTAGGGTAAGGCTTCGGGTAAGGGTTATTGTTAGGGATAGGGTTAGGGTTAGGGGACGGGGACGGTTTAGGGTACAGGTTAGGGTACGACAACGGTTCAGGGTGAGCGTACGTGCTAGGGTACGTGTTAGTGTTAGCGTACGGGTTAGGACTTGCGGACGGATTAGGGTAAGGCTTCGGGTAAGGCTTAGGGTTAGGGTTAAGGTTATGTTTAGGGTTAGGGGACGGGGACGGTTTAGAGTACAGGTTAGGGTACGACAACGGTTTTCGGTGAGCATACATGTTAGGGTACGGGTTAGTGTTAGCCTACGGGTTAGGATTAGGGGACCGGTTAGTGTAAGGCTTCGGGTAAGGGTTAGTGTTAGGTTTAGGGTTACGGTTAGGGTTAGGGGACAGGGACGGGGACGGTTTAGGGTACAGGTTAGGGTACGACAACGGTTTAGGATGAGCGTACATGTTGGGGTACGGGTTAGTGTAAGCGTACGGGTTAGGATTAGGGGACGGGTTAGGGTAAGGCTTCGGGTAAGGGTTAGGGTTAGGGTTAGGTTTAGGGTTAGGTTTAGGGGATGGGGACGGTTTAGGGTACAGGTTAGTGTAGGACAACGGTTTAGGGTGAGCGTACGTGTTACGGTACGGGTTAGGATTTGGGCACGGGTTAGGGTAAGTCTTCGCGTAAGTGTTAGGTTTACGGTTAGTGTTAGGGTTAGGGGATGGGGCCGGTTTAGTGTACAGGTTAGGGTACGACAACGGTTTACTGTGAGCGTACGTGTTAGGGCACGGGTTAGTGTTAGCGTACGGGTTAGGATTAGGGGACGGGTTAGGGTAAGGGTTCGGGTAAGGGTTAGGGTTAGGGTTAGGGTTAGGGGACGGGGACGGTTTAGCGTACAGGTTAGGGTACGACAAAGGTTTAGGGTGAGCGTGCGTGTTAGGGTACGGGTTAGTGTTAGCATACGGGTTAGGATTTAAGGATGGTTTAGGGTAAGGCGTCGGGTAAGCGTTAGGGTTAGGGTTAGGGTTAAGCGTCGGGGACAGGGATGGTTTAGGGTACAGGTTAGGGTACGACAACGGTTTAGGGTGAGCGTATGTGTTAGGGTATGGGTTAGTGTTAGCGTACAGGTTAGGATTAGGGGAAGTGTTAGGGTAAGGCTTCGGGTAAGGGTTAAATTTAGGGTTAGGGATAGGGTTAGGGTTAGGGGACGGGGATGGTTTAGGGTACAGGTTAGGGTATGACAATGGTTTAGGGTAAGCGTACGTGTTAGGGCAAGGATTAGTGTTAGCGTACGGGTTAGGATTAGGGGATAGGTTAGGATAAGGCTCCGGGTAAGGGTTAGGGTTAGGGTTAGGGTTAGGTTTATGGGCGGGGACGGTTTAGGGTACAGCTTAGGGTACGACAAAGGTTTAGGGTGAGCGTACGTGTTAGGGTATGGGTTAGTGTTAGCGTACAGGTTAGGATTAGGGGACAGGTTAGGGTAAGGCTTCAGGTAAGGCTTAGGTTTAGGGTTAGGGGACGGGGACGGGGACGGTTTAGGGTACAGGTTAGGGTACGACAACGGTTTAGGGTGAGCGTACGTGTTACGGTACGGGTTAGTGTTAGCGTACGGGTTAGGATTTGGGCACGGGTTAGGGTAAGGCTTCCGGTAAGTGTTAGGGTTACAGTTAGGTTTAGGGTTAGGGTTAGGGGATGGGGACGGTTTAGGGTACAGGTTAGGGTACGACAATGGTTTAGGGTGAGCGTACGTGTTAGGGCACGGGTTAGTGTTAGCGTACGGGTTAGGATTAGGGGACGGGTTAGGGTAAGGCTTCGGGTAAGGTTTAGGGTTAGGGTTAGGGTTAGGGGTTAGGGTTAGGGTTAGGGTTAGGGTTAGGGTTAGGGGACGGGGATGGGGACTGTTTAGGTTACAGGTTAGGGTACGACAACGGTTTAGGGTGAGCGTACGTGTTAGGGTAGGGGTTAGTGTTAGCGTACGGGTTAGGATTAGGGGACGGGTTAGGGTAAGGCTTCAGGTAAGGGTTAGTGTTAGGGTTAGGGTTAGGTTTAGGGGACGGGGACGGTTTAGGGTACAGGTTAGGGTACGTGAACGGTTTAGGTTGAGCGTACGTGTTAGGGTACGGGTTAGTGTTTGCGTACCGGTTAGGATTAGGGGACGGGACAGTGTAAGGCTTTGGGTAAGGGTTAGGATTAGGGTTAGGGTTAGGGTTAGTGAGCGGGGAGTGTTTTCGGTAAAGGTTAGGGTATGACAACAGTTTAGGGTGAGCGTACGGGTTAGGGTACGGGTTAATATTAGCGTACGGGTTAGGATTAGGGAACAGGTTAGGGTAAGGCTTCGAGCAAGTATTAGGGTTAGGGTTAGGGTTAGGGTTAGGGTTAGGGGACAGGGACGGTTTAGGGTACAGGTTAGTGTACGACAACAGTTTCGGTTGAGCGTACATTTTGGGGTACGGTTTAGTGTTAGCGTACAGGTTAGGATTAGGGGACGGGTTAGGGTAAGGCTTCGGGTAAGGGTTAGTGTTAGTGTTAGGGTTAGGGTTAGGGTTAGGGTTAGGGTTAGGGTTGGGGTTAGGGTTAGGTTTAGGGTTAGGGTTAGGGTTACGGTTAAGTGACGGGGACAGTTTAGGGTACAGTTTAGGGTACGACAACGGTTTATGGTGAGCGTGGGTACATGTTAGTGTTAGCGTACGGGTTAGGATTAGGGGTCGGTTTAGGGTATGGCGTCGGGTAAGGGTTAGGGTTAGTTTTAGGGTTAGGGTTAGTGTTAGGGGACGGGAACGTTTTAGGGTACAGGTTATGGTACGACAGTGGTTTAGGTTGAGCTTACGTGTTATCGTACGGTTTAGTGTTAGCGTACGGTTTAGGATTAGGGGACAGATTATGGTAAGGCTTCGGGAAAGGGTTAGAGTTAGGGTTAGGGTTAGGGTTAGGGTTAGGGTTAGGGGACCGGGACGATTTAGGGTACAGGTTAGGGTACGACAGCGGTTTAGGGTGAGCGTAAGTGTTAGGGTACGGGTTAGTGTTAGGGTATGGTTTAGGATTAGGGGATGGTTTACGTTAAGGCTTAGGGTACGGTTTAGGGTTAGGGTTAGGGTTAGGTTTAGGGGACGGGGACGGAGACGGTTTATGGTACAGTTTAGGGTACGACAACGGTTTACGGTGAGCGTATGTGTTAGGGTACGGGTTAGTGTTAGCGTATAGGCTAGGATTAGGGGACGGGTTAGGGTAAGGCTTCGGGTAAGGTTTAGTGTTAGGGTTAGGGTTAGGGTTAGGGTTAGGGGACGGGGACGGGGATGGTTTAGCGTACAGTTTAGTGTACAACAAGGGTTTAGGGTGAGTGTACGTGTTAGGGTACCTGTTAGTGTTAGCGTTCAGTTTAGGATTAGGGGACGGGTTACGGTAAGGCGTCGCGTAAGGGTTAGGGATAGGTTTAGGGTTAGGGTTAGGGTTAGGGGACGGGGAAGGTTTAGGGTACAGTTTAGAGTACAACAAAGTTTTAGGGTAAGCGTACATGTTAGGGTACGGGTTAGTGTTAGCGTACGGGTTGGGATTAGGGGACGGGTTAGGGTAAGGTTTCGGGTAAGGGTTAGGGTTAGGAATAGGGTTAGGGTTAGGGGACGGGTACGGTTTAGGGAACAGATTAGGGTACGACAACGGTTTCGGGTGAGCGTACGTTTTAGGGTATGGGTTAGTGTTAGCGTACGGGTTAGGATTATGGGACTGGTTAGGTTAAGGCTTCGGGTAAGTGTTAGGGTTAGGGATAGGGGACGGGGACGGTTTATGGTACAGGTTAGGGTACGACAACTGTTTAGGGTGAGCGTACATGTTAGGGTATGGGTTAGTGTTAGCGTACTGGTTAGGATTAGGGTACGGTTTTGGGTAAGGCTTCGGGTAAGAGTTAGGGTTAGGGTTAGCGTTAGGGGACGGGGATGGTTTAGGGTACAGGTTAGGGTACGACAACATTTTATGGGGAGCGTAGGTGTTAAGGAACCAGTTAGTGTTAGCGTATGGGTTAGGATTAGCGGATGGGTTAGGGTAAGGCTTCGGGTAAGGGTTAGGTTTAGGGTTAGGTGACGGGAACGGTTTAGGGTACAGGTTAGGGTACGACAATGCTATAGGGTGAGCATACGTGTTAGGGTACGGGCTAGTGTTAGCGTACGGGTTAGGATTAGGGTACGGGTTAGTGTAAGGCTTCGGGTAAGGGTTAGGTTTAGGGTTAGGGTTACGGGACGGTGACAGTTTAGGGTACAGGTTAGGGTACGACCACGGTTTAGGGTGAGCGTACATGTTATGGTACGTGTTAGTGTTAGCGTACGAGTTAGGAATAGGGGACGGGGTAGGGTAAGGCTTCGGGTAAGTGTTAGGTTTAGGGTTAGAGTTAGGGCTAGGGTTAGGGGACGGGGACGGTTTAGGGTACAGGTTAGGGTACGACAGCGGTTTAGGGTGAGCGTAGTGTTAGGGTATGGGTTTGTGTTAGAATACAGGTTAGGATTAGGGGACGGGTTAGGGTATGGCTTCGGGTAAGGGTTAGGATTAGGGCTAGGGTTAGGGTTAGGGGATGGGGACCGTGACGGTTTAGGGTACAGGTTAGGGTACTACAACGGTTTAGGGTGAGCGTACCTTTTAGGGTATGGGTTAGTGTTAGCGTATGGGTTAGGATTAGGGGATGGGTTAGGGTAAGGCTTCGGGTAAGTTTTAGGGTTAGGGTTAGGGTTAGGGGACGGGGACGGTTTAGGGTACAGTTTAGGGTATGACATCTGTTTAGGGTGAGCGTACATGTTTGGGTATGGGTTAGTGTTAGCGTACTGGTTAGGATTAGGGTACGGGTTTGGGTAAGGCTTCGGGTAAGGGTTAGGGTTAGCGTTAGGGGACGGGGACGGTGTAGGGTACAGGTTGGTTACGACAACGGTTTAGGGTGAGCGTACGTGTTAGGGTACCGGTTAGTGTTAGCGTACATGTTAGGATTAGGGTACGTGATAATGTAAGGCTTCGGGTAAGGGTTAGGTTTAGGGTTAGGGTTAGGGATAGGGGACGGGGACAGTTTATGCTACAGATTAGGGTACGACAACGGTTTAGGGTGAGCGTACGTGTTAGGGTACGGGTTAGTGTTAGCGTATAGGTTAGGATTAGGGGACGGGTTAGGGTAAGGCTTCGGGTAAGGTTTAGTGTTAGGGTTAAGGTTAGGGTTAGGGTTAGGGTTAGGGGACGGGGACGGGGACGGTTTAGTGTACAGTTTAGTGTACGACAAGGGTTTAGGGTGAGTGTACGTGTTAGGGTACCTGTTAGTGTTAGCGTACGGTTTAGGATTAGGGGACGGGTTACGGTAAGGCGTCGCGTAAGGGTTAGGGATAGGTTTAGGGTTAGGGTTAGGGTTAGGGGACGGGGAAGGTTTAGGGTACAGTTTAGGGTACGACAAAGTTTTAGGGTAAGCGTACGTGTTAGGGTACGGGTTAGTGTTAGCATAGGGGTTGGCATTAGGGGACGGGTTAGGGTAAGGTTTCGGGTAAGGGTTAGGTTTACGTTAAGGGTTAGGGTTAGGAGACGGGGACGGTTTAGGGTACAGATTAGGGTACGACCACGGTTTAGGGTGAGCGTACGTGTTAGGGTACGTGTTAGTGTTAGCCTACGGTTTAGGATTAGGGGACGGGGTAGGGAAAGGCTTTGGGTAAGGGTTAGGGTTAGGGTTAGGGTTAGGGTTAGGGGATGGAGACCCTTTAGGGTACAGGTTAGGGTACAACAATAGTTTACGGTGAGCGTAGGTGTTAGGGTACCTGTTAGTGTTAGCGTACGGGTTAGGATTAAGGGACGGGTTAGAGTAAGGCTTCTGCTAAGGGTTAGGGTTGGGGTTAGGGTTAGGGCAAGGGTTAGGGGACGGGGACGGTTTAGGGTACAGGTTAGGGTAGGACAATGGTTTAGGTTCAGCGTACATGTTAGGGCACAGTTTACTGTTAGCGTACGGGTTAGGATTAGAGGACGGGTTATGGTAAGGCTTCGGGTAAGGGTTAGGTTTAGGTTTAGGGTTAGGGTTAGGGTTAGGGGATGGGGACGGTTTAGGGTACATGTTAGGGTACGACAACGGTTTAGGGTGAGCGTGCGTGTTAGGGTACGGGTTAGTGTTAGCGTACGGGTTAGGATTTGGGGACGGGTTAGGGTAAGGCGTCAGGTAAGGGTTAGGGTTAGGGTTAGGGTTAGGGTTAAGGGTCGGGGACAGGGACGGTTTAGGGTACAGGTTAGGGTACGACAACAGTTTAGGGTGAGCGTACATGTTAGGGTACGGGTTAGTGTTAGCGTACGGGTTAGGATTATGGGACGGGTTAGGGTAAGGCGTCGGGTAAGCTTTAGGGTTAGGATAAGGGTTAGGGTTAGGGTTAGGGTTAATGGTCAGGGACAGGGACGGTTTAGGGTACAGTTTAGGGTACGACAACCGTTTAGGGTGAGCGTACATGTTAGGGTACGGGTTAGTGTTAGCGTACGGGTTAGGATTATGGGATGGGTTAGGGTAAGGCTTCGGGTAAGCTTTAGGGTTAGGATAAGGGTTAGGGTTAGGGTTAGGGTAGAGGGACAGTTTAGGGTACAGGTTAGGGTACGACAACGGTTTAGGGTGAGCGTACGTGTTAGGGCAAGGGTTAGTGTTAGCGTTCGGGTTAGGATTAGGGGACAGGTTAGGGTAAGGCTCCGGGTAAGGGTTAGGGTTAGGGTTAGGGTTAGGGTTAGGGTTAGGGGACGGAGACGGTTTAGGTTACAGGTTAGTGTACGACAACGTTTTAAGGTGAGCGTACCTGTAAGGGTAGGGGATAGTGTTAGCGTACGGGTTAGGAATAGGGGACATGTTAGGGTAAGGTTTCGGGTAAGGGCTAGAGTTAGGGGACGGGGACGGGACGGTTTAGGGTACAGGTTAGTGTACGAGAACGGTTTAGGTTGAGCATACGGGTTAGGTTACGGGTTAGTGTTAGCGTACGGGTTAGGATTAGGGGACGGGTTAGGGTAAGGCTTTGTGTAAGGGTTAGGTTTAGGGTTAGGGGATGGGGACGATTTTGGGTACAGCTTAGTGTACGACAAAGTTTTAGGGTGGGCGTATGTGTTAGGATACAGGTTAGTGTTAGCATACGGGTTAGAATTAGGGGACAAGTTAGGGTAAGGCTTCAGGTAAGGATTAGGGTTAGGGTTAGGGTTAGGGGACAGGGACGATTTAGGGTACAGGTTAATGTACGACAACGGTTTAGGGTGAGCGTACGTGTTAGGGCATGGGTTAGTGTTAGCGTAGCGTTTAGGATTATGGGATGGGTTAGTGTAAGGCTTCGGGTAAGGGTTAGGGTTTGGGTTAGGGTTAGGGTTAGGGTACAGGGACAGGAACGGTTTAGGGTACAGGTTAGGGTACGACAACGCTTTAGGGTGAGCGTACGTGTTAGGGCACGGGTTAGTGTTAGCATACGGTTAGGATTAGGGGACGGGTTAGGGTAAGGCTTCGGGTAAGGTTTAGGGTTATGGTTAGGGTTCGGGTTAGTGTTAGGTAATGGGGACGGTTTAGGGTACAGCTTAGTGTACGACAAATGTTTCGGGTGAGCGTACGTGTTAGGGCACGGGTTAGTGTTAGCGTGCGGGTTAGGTTTAGGGGACCGGTTAGGGTAAGGCTTCGGGTAAGGTTTAAGGTTAGGGTTAGGGTTAGGGTTAGGGGACAGGGACGATTTATGGTACAGGTTAGGGTACGACAAGGTTTTAGGGTGAGCGTACGTGTTAGGGTACGGGTTAGTGTTAGCGTACGGGTTAGGATTACGGGACGGGTTAGGGTAAGGCTTCTGGTAAGGGTTAGGGTTAGGGTTAGGGTTAGGGGACGGGGACGGTTTAGGGTACAGGTTAGGGTACGTCAACGGTTTAGGGTGAGCGTACGTGTTAGGGTACGGGTTAGTGTTAGCGTACGGGTTAGGATTATGGGACGGGTTAGGGTAAGGCTTCGGGTAAGCGTTCGGGTTAGGGTTAGGGTTAGGGTTACGGTTAGGGTTAAGGGACGGGGACGGTTTAGGGTACAGGTTAGTGTACGACAAATGTTTAGGGTGAGCGTACGTGATAGGATCAGGGGACGGGTTAGGGTAAGGCTTCGGGTAAGGGTTATGGTTAGGGTTAGGTTTAGGAAATGGGGACGGTTTAAGGTACAGGTTAGGGTACGACAACGGTTTAGGTTGAGCGTATGTGTTAGGGCACGGTTTACTGTTAGCGTACGTGTTAGGATTAGAGGACGGGTTAGGTTAAGGATTCGGGTAATTGTTAGGGTTAGGGTAAGGGTTACGGGATGGGGATGGTTTAGGGTACAGGTTAGGGTACGACAAAGTTTTAGGGTGAGCGTACGTTTTAGGACTCGGTTTAGTGTTAGCGTACGGGTTAGGATTAAGGGACGGGTTAGGGTAAGGCTTCGGTTAAGGGTTAGGGTTAGGGTTAGGTTTAGGGTTACTGTTAGGGGACGGGGACGGTTTAGGGTACAGTTTAGGGTACGACAACGGTTTAGGGTGAGCGTACGTGGTAGGGTACGGGTTAGGGTTAGCGTACGGGATAGGATTATGGGATGGGTTAGGGTAAAGCTTCGGGTAAAGGTTAGGTTTTGGTTTAGGGTTAGGGTTAGGGTTAGGGGACGGGGACGGTTTAGGGTACAGGTTGGGGTACGGCAACGGTTTAGGGTGAGCGTACGTGTTAGGGTACGGGTTAGTGTTAACGTACGGGTTAGGATTAGGACACGGGTTAGGGTAAGGCTTCGGGTATGTGTTAGGGTTACGGTTAGGGACGGGGACGGTTTAGGGTACAGGTTAGGGTAGGACAACGGTATAGGGTGAGGGTACATGTTAGGGCACAGTTTACTGTTAGCGTACAGGTTAGGATTAGAAGGACGGGTTAGGGTAAGGATTCGGGTAAGTGTTAGGGTTAGGGTTAGGGTTAGGGGATGGTTTAGGGTACAGGTTAGGGTACGACAATGGTTTAGGTTGAGCGTACGTGTTAGGGCACAGGTTAGTGTTAGCGTACGGGTTAGGATTAGGGGACGGGTTAGGGTAAGGCTCCGGGTAAGGGTTAGGGTTTGGGTTAGGGTTAGGGTTAGGGTTAGGGGATGGGGAGGGTTTAGGGTACAGGTTAGGGTACAACAACGGTTTAGGGTGAGCGTACGTGATAGGGTATGGGTTAGTGTTAGCGTACGGGTTCCGATTAGGTGATGGGTTAGGGTAAGGCTTCGGGTAAGGGTTAGGGTTAGGGTTAGGTTTAGGGTAAGTGTTAGGGCATGGGGAGGGTTTAGGGAACAGGTTAGGCTACGACAACGGTTTAGGGTGAGGGTACGTGTTAGGACACGGGTTAGTGTTAGCGTACGGATTAGGATTAGGGGACGGGTTAGTGTAATGCTTCGGGTAAGTGTTAGGGTTAGGGTTAGGTTTAGGGTTAGGGGACGGGGACGGTTTAGGGTACATGTTAGGGTACGACAAAGATTTAGGGTGAGCGTGCGTGTTAGGGTATGGGTTAGTGTTAGCGTACGGGTTAGGATTAAGTGACATGTTAGGGTAAGGCTTTGGGTAAGGGTTAGGGTTAGGGTTAGTGTTAGGGTTAGGGTAGGGGACGGGGACGGTTTAGGGTACAGGTTAGGGGACGACAACGTTTTAGGGTGGGTGTACGTGTTAGGGTACGGGTTAGTGTTAGCGTACGGAATCGGATTAGGGGACGGGTTAGGGTAATGTTTCGGGTAAGGGTTAGGGTTAGGGTTAGGGTTACAGTTAGGGGACGTTTTAGGGTACAGGTTAGGGTACGACAACGGTTTAGGTGAGCGTACGTTTTAGGGCACGGGTTAGTGTTAGCCTACGGGTTCGGATTGGGGACGGGATAGTGTAAGGCTTCGGGTAAAGGTTAGGGTAAGGGTAAGTGTTAGGGTTAGGTTTAGGGTTAGGGGATGGGGAAGCTTTAGAGAACAGGTTAGGGTACGACAACAGTTTAGGGTGAGCGTACGTGTTAGGGTACGGGTTAGTGTTAGCCTACGGGTTAGGATTAGGGGACGGGTTAGGGTAAGGCTTCGGGTAAGGGTTAGGGTTAGGGTTAGGGTTAGGGTTAGGGTTAGGGGATGGACACGGTTTACGGTACAGTTTAGGGTGAGCGTACGTGTTAGGCTATGTGTTAGTGTCAGCGTATGGTTTAGGATTAGGGGACGGTTTAGTGTAAGGCTTCGGGTAAGGTTTAGTGGTAGGGTTAGGCTTAGGGTTAGGGTTAGGGCACGGGGACGGTTTAGGGTACAGGTTAGGGTACGACAATGGTTTAGGTTGAGCGTATGTTTTAGGGCACGGTTTAGTGTTAGTGTACGGGTTAGGATTAGGGGACGGTTTAGTGTTAGGCTCCGGGTAAGGGTTAGTGTTAGGGTTAGGGTTACGGTTAAGGTTAGGGGACAGGGACGGTTTAGGGTACAGGTTAGGGTACGAAAACGGTTTAGTGTGAGCGTACGTGTTAGGTTATGATTTAATATTAGCGTACGGGTTAGGATTAGGAGACGGGTTATGTTAAGGCTTCGGGAAAGGATCAGGGTTAGGGTTAGGGTTAGGGTTAGGGTTAGGGTTAAGGGACGGGGAAGGTTTAGGGTACAGTTTAGGGTACGACAATGGTTCAGGGTGACCGTACGTTTTAGGGTATGTTTTATTGTTAGCGTACGTGTTAGGATTAGGGGACGGGTTAGGGTAAGGCTTCGGGTAAGGGTTAGGTTTAGGGTTAGGGTTAGGGTTAGGGTTAGGGTTAGGGCACGGGGACGGTTTAGGGTACAGGTTAGGGTACGACAACTGTTTAGGTTGAGCGTATGTTTTAGGGCACGGGTTAGTGTTAGTGTACGGGTTAGGATTAGGGGACGGGTTAGGGTAAGGCTTTGGGTAAGGGTTAGGATTAGGGTGAGGTTAGGGTTAGGTTTAGGGGACGGGGACGGTTTAGGGTACAGGTTAGGGTACGACAACGGTTCAGGGTGAGCGTACGTGTTAGGGCACGGGTTAGTGTGAGCGTACGGGTTAGGATTAGGGGACGGTTAGGGTAAGGCTTCGGGGAATGGTTAGGGTTAGGGTTAGGGTTAGGTTTAGGGGACGGGGACGGGGACGGTTTAGGGTACAGGTTAGGTTAGGACAATGGTTTAGGGTGAGCGTACGTGTTAGGGTACGGGTTAGTGTTAGCATACGGGTTAGGATTAGGGGACGTGTTAGGGTAAGGCTTCGGGTAAGTGTTACGGTTAGGGTTAGGTTTAGGGTTAGGGGACGGGGACGGGGACGGTTTAGGGTACAGGTTAGGGTACGACAACGGTTTAGTGTGAGCGTACATGTTGGGGTATGGGTTACTGTTAGTGCACGGCTTAGGATTAGGGGACGGGTTAGTGTTAGGCTTCGGGTAAGCGTTAGTGACAGGGTTAGGGTTACGGTTAGGGTTAGGGGACGGGGACGGTTTAGGGTACAGGTTAGGGTATGACAACGGTTTAGTGTGAGCGTACGTTTTAGGTTACAATTTAATGTTAGTGTACGGGTTAGGATTAGGGGACGGGTTATGTTAAGGCTTCGGGTAAGGATTAGGGTTAGGGTTAGGGTTAGGGTTAGGGTTAAGGGACGGGGACGGTTTAGGGTACAGTTTAGGGTACGACAATGGTTCAGGGTGACCGTACGTTTTAGGGTACGTGTTATTGTTAGCGTACGGGTTAGGATTAGGGGACGGGTAAGGGTAAGGCTTCGGGTAAGGGTTAGGTTTAGGGTTAGGATTAGGGTTAGGTATAGGGGACGGACACGGTTTAGGGTACAGGTTAGTGTACGAAAACGGTTTAGGGTGAGCGTACGTGTTAGGCTACGTGTTAGTGTCAGCGTACGGTTTAGGATTAGGGGACGGGTTAGTGTAAGGCTTCGGGTAAGGTTTAGGGTTAGGGTTAGGGTTAGGGTTAGGGTTAGGGCACGGGGATGGTTGAGGGTACAGTTTAGGGTACGACAATTTTTTAGGGTGAGCATACGTGTTAGGGTACGGCTTAGTGTTAGCATATGGTTTAGGATTAGGGGACAGGTTATGGTAAGGCTTCGGGTAAGGGTTAGGGTTAGGGTTAGGGTTAGGGGACGGGGACGGTTTAGGGTACAGGTTAGGGTACGACAACGTTTTAGAGTGAGCGTACGTGTTAGGGTACGGTTTAGTGTTAGCGTACGGGTTAGGATTAGGGGACGGGTTAGGGTAAGGCTTCGGGTAAGTGTTAGCGTTAGGGTTAGGGGACGGGGACGGGGACGGTTTAGGGCAAAGGTTAGGGTACAACAAGGTTTTAGGGTGAGCGTACGTGTTAGGGTACGGGTTAGTGTTAGCATACGGGTTAGGATTAGGGGATGGGTTAGGGTAAGGCTTCGGGTAAGTGTTAGGGTTAGGGTTAGGGTTAGGGTTAGGGGATGGGGACAGTTTAGGGTACGACAACGGTTTAGGTTGAGCGTACATGTTGGGGTATGGGTAATTGTTAGCGCACGGCTTAGGATTAGGGGACGGGTTAGTGTTAGGCTTCGGGTAAGGGTTAGTGTTAGGGTTAGGGTTAGGGGCCAGGGACGGTTTAGGGTACAGGTTAGGGTACGACAACGGTTTAGTGTGAGCGTACGTGTTAGGTTACAGTTTAGTGTTAGCGTACGGGTTAGGATTAGGGGACGGGTTATGGTAAGGCTTCGGGTAAGGATTAGGGTTAGGGTTAGGGTTAGGGTTAGTGTTAGGGTTAAGGGACGGGGACGGTTTAGGGTACAGTTTAGGGTACGACAATGGTTCAGGGTGACCGTAAGTGTTAGGGTACGTGTTAGTGTTAGCGTACGGGTTAAGATTAGGGGACGGGTTAGGGTAAGGCTTCGGGTAAGGGTTAAGGTTAGGGTTAGGGTTAGGGTTAGGTTTAGGGGACGGACACGGTTTAGGGTACAGGTTAGGGTACGACAACCGTTTAGGCTGAGCGTACGTGTTAGGGTATAGGTTAGTGTTACCGTACGGGTTAGAATTAGGGGACGGGTTAGAGTAAGGCTTCGGGTAAGCTTCAGGGTTAGGGTTAGGGTTAGGGATAGGGGACGGGTACGGGGACGGTTTAGGGTATAGTTTAGGGTACGACAACGGTTTAGGGTGAGAGTACGTGTTAGGGTACGGGTTAGTGTTATCATACGGGTTAGAATTAGGGGACCGATTAGGGTAAGGCTTTGGGTAAGGGTTAGGGTTAGGGTTTGGTTAGGGTTAGGGTTATGGGACGGGGACGGGGACGGGGACGGATTAGGGTACAGTTTAGTGTACGACAATGTTTTAGGGTGAGCGTCCGTGTTAGGGTACGCGTTAGTGTCAGCGTACGGTTTAGGATTAGGGGACAGGTTAGGGTAAGGCTTCACGTAAGGGTTAGGGTTAGGGTTAGGTTAGGGGACGGGGACGGTTTAGGGTATAGGTTAGGGTACGACAATGGTTAAGGGTGAGCGTACATGTTAGGGTACTGGTTAGTGTTAGCGTACGGGTTAGGGTTAGGGGACTGGTTAGTGTAAGGCTTCGGGTAAAAGCTAGGGTTAGGGTTAGGGTTAGGGTTAGGGTTAGGGGACGAGGATGGTTTAGGGAACAGTTTAGGGTACGAGAACGGTTTAGGGTGAGCGTACATGTTAGGGTACGGGTTAGTGTTAGCGTATGGTTTAGGATTGGGGGACGGGTTAGGGTAAAGCTTTGCGTAATGGTTAGGGTTAGCGTTAGGGTTAGGGTTAGGGGACAGGGACAGTTTAGTGTACAGGTTAGTGTACGACAACGGTTTAGGGTGAGCGTACGTGTTAGGGCATGGGTTAGTGTTAGCGTACGATTTAGGTTTAGTTGACGTGTTAGGGTAAGGCTTTGGGTAAGTGTTAGGGTTAGGGTTAGGGTTAGGGTTAGGGGACGGGGACGGTTTAGGTTACAAGTTAGGGTACGACAACGGTTTACGGTGAGCGTACGTGTTAGTGTACGGGTTAGTGTTAGCGTACGGGTTAGGATTAGGGTACGGGTTAGGGTAAGGCTTCGGGTAAGGGTTAGTGTTAGGGTTAGGGTTATGGTTAGGGGTAGGGGACAGGGACGGTTTAGGGTACAGGTTAGTGTACGACAACGGTTTAGGTTGAGCGTACGTGTTAGGTTACGGTTTAGTGTTAATGTATGGGTTAGGATTAGGGGACGGGTTATGGTAAGGCTTCGGGTAAGGATTAGGGTTTTGGTTAGGGTTAGGGTTAGGGTTAAGGGACGGGGACGGTTTAGGGTACAGTTTAGTGTACGACAACGGTTCAGGGTGACCGTACGTGTTAGGGTACGTGTTAGTGTTTTCGTACGGGTTATGTTTAGGGGACGGGTTAGGGTAAGGCTTCGGGTAAGGGTTAGGGTTAGGTTTAGGTTTAGTGTTAGGTTTAGGGGATGGACACGGTTCAGGGTACAGGTTAGGGTACGACAACGGTTTAGGGTGAGTGTACGTGTTAGGGTACGGGTTAGTGTTACAGTACGGGTTAGGATTGGGGACGGGTTAGGGTAAGGCTTCGGGTAAGCTTCAGGGTTAGGCTTAGCGTTATGGTTAGGGGACGGGGACGGGGACGGTTTAGGGTACAGGTTAGGTTACGACAACGGTTTAGGGTGATCGTACGTGTTAGGGTACGTGTTAGTGTCAGCGTACAATTTAGGATTAGGGGACGGGTTAGGGTAAGGCTTCGGGTAAGGGTTAGGGTTAGGGTTAGGGTTAGGGGATGGGGACGGTTTAGGGTACAGGTTAGGGCACGACAAAAGTTTAGGTTGAGCGTACGTGTTAGCGTACGGGTTAGTGTTAGCATACGGGTTCGGATTAGGGGACCGGTTAGGGTAAGGCTTCGGGTAAAAGCTAGGGTTAGGGTTAGGGTTAGGGTTAGGGTTAGGGTTATTAGACGGGGACGGTTTAGGGTACATGTTAGTATATGACAACGGTTTAAGGTGAGCGTACGTGTTAGGGTACGGCTTAGAGTTAGCGTACGGGTTAGGATTAGAGGACGGGTTAAGGTAAGGCTTCGGGTAAGGGTTAGGTTTAGGGTTAGGGGACGGGGACGGTTTAGGTTACAGGTTAGTGTACGAGAACGGTTTAGGGTGAGCGTACGTGTTAGGGTATGGCTTAGAGTTAGCGTACGGGTTAGGATTAGGGGATGGGTTAGGGTTAGGGTTAGGGTTAGGAGACGGGGACGGTTGAGGGTGCAGTTTAGGGTACGACAGCGGTTTAGGGTGAGCGTACGTGTTAGGGTACGGGTTAGGGTTAGCGTACGGTTTAGGGTTAGGGGACGGGTTAGGGGAAGGCTTCGTGTAAGGGTTCGGTTTAGGGTTAGTGTTAGTGTTAGGGTTAGGTTACAGGGACGGTTTAGGGTACAGGTTAGGGTAAGACAACGGTTTAGGGTGAGTGTACATGTTAGGGCAAGGGTTAGTGTTAGCGTAAGGGTTAGGATTAGGGGACAGGTTAGGGTAAGGCTTCGGGTAAGTGTTAGGGTTAGGTTTAGGGGACGGGGACGGGGATGGGGATGGTTTAGGGTACAGGTTAGGGTACGACAATGATTTATGGTGAGCCTACGTGTTAGGGCACGGGTTAGTGTTAGCGTACGGGTTATGATTATGGGACGGGTTAGGGTAAGGCTTCGGGTAAGGGTTAGGATTAGGGTTAGGTTTAGGGTTAGGGTTGGGGATGGGGCGGTTTAGGGTACAGGTTAGGGTACGACCACAGTTTAGTGTGAGCGTACGTGTTAGGGTAAGGGTTAGTTTTAGCCTACGGCTTAGGATTAGGGGACGAGTTAGGGTAAGGTTTCGGGTAAGTGTTAGGGTTAGGGTTAGGGTTAGGGCTAGGGGATGGGGACGGTTTAGGGTACATGTTAGTGTACGACAACGGTTTAGGGTGAGCGTACGTGTAAGTTTACGGGTTAGTGTTAGTGTACGGATTAGGATTAGGGGATGGGTTAAGGTAAGGCTTCGGATAAGGGTAAGGGTTAGGGTTAGGGTTAGGGTTAGGGGACGGGGATTGGGATGGTTTAGGGTACAGGTTAGGGTAGGACAACGGTTTAGAGTGAGCGTACATGTTAGGGCACAGTTTACTGTTAGCGTACAGGTTAGGATTAGAGGACGGGTTAGGGTAAGGCTTCGGGTAAGGGTTAGGGTTAGGGGACGGTTTAGGATACAGGTTAGGGTACGACAATGGTTTAGGTTGAGCGTACGTGTTAGGGTACGGGTTTGTGTTAGCGTACGGGTTAGGATTAGGGGACAGGATAGGGTAAGGCTTCGGGTAAGGGTTACGGTTAGGTCTAGGGTTAGGGTTAGGGGACGGGGATGGGGACAGTTTAGGGTACAGGTTAGGGTACAACAAGGGTTTAGGGTGAGCGTATGTGTTAGTGTATGGGTTAGTGTTAGCGTATGGGTTAGGATTTGGGGACAGGTTAGGGTAAGGCTTCGGGTAAGTCTTAGGGTTAGGGTTAGGGTTAGGGGACGGGGACGCTTTAGTGTACAGGTTAGGGTATGACAACGCTTTAGGTTGAGCGTACGTGTTAGGGCACGTGTTAGTGTTAGTGTACGAGTTAGGATTAGGGGACGGGTTAGGGTAAGGCTTCGGGTAAGGGTTAGGGTTAAGGTTACGGGACGGGGACGGTTTAGCGTACAGGTTAGGGTACGACAACGGTTTAGTGTGAGCGTACGTGTTAGGGCATGGGTTAGTTTTAGCATATCGGTTAGGATTATGGGATGGGTTACGGTAAGGCTTCGGGTAAGAGTTAGGGTTTGGGTTAGGGGTAGGGGACGGGGACGGGGACGGTTTAGGGTACAGGTTAGGGTACGACAAAGGTTTAGGGTGAGCGTACGTGTTAGGATAATTGTTAGTGTAAGCGTACGGGTTAGGATTAGTGGACGGGTTAGGGTAAGGCTTCGAGTAAGGGTTAAGTTTAGGGTTAGGGTTTTGGTTAGGGTTAGGGGACGGGGACGGTTTAGAGTACAGGTTAGGGTAGGACAACGGTTTAGGGTGAGGGTACATGTTAGGGCACAGTTTACCGTTAGCGTACAGGTTAGGATTAGAGGACGGGTTAGGGTAAGGCTTCGGGTAAGGGTTAGGGTTAGGGTTAGGGTTAGGGGACGGTTTAGGGTACAGGTTAGTGTACGACAATGGTTTAGGTTGAGCGTACGTGTTAGGGCACAGGTTAGTGTTAGCGTACGGGTTAGGATTAGGGGACGGGTTAGGGTAAGGCTCCGGGTAAGGGTTAGGGTTTTGGTTAGGGTTAGGGTTAGGGTTAGGGCACGGGAACGGTTTAGGGTACACGTTAGGGTACAACACTGCTTTAGGGTGAGCGTACGTGGTAGGGTATGTGTTAGTGTTAGCGAACGGGTTAGGATTAGGGGACGGGTTAGGTTAAGCTTCGGGTAAGGGTTAGGGTTAGGGTTAGGTTTAGGGTAAGTGTTAGGGCATGGGGACGGTTTAGGGTACAGGTTAGGCTACGACAACGGTTTAGGCTGAGCGTACGTGTTAGGGTACGGGTTAGTGTTAGCGTACGGTTTAGGATTAGGGGACGGGTTAGGGTAAGCCTTCGGGTAAGTGTTAGTGTTAGGGTTAGGGTTATGGTTATGTTTAGGCGACGGGGACTGTTTAGGGTACAGCTTAGGTTAAGATAACGGTTTAGGGTGAGCGAACATGTTAGGGTACGGGTTAGTGTTAGCGTACGGTTTAGGATTAGAGGACGGGTTAGGGTAAGGCTCCGGGTAAGGGTTAGGGTTAGGGTTAGGGGATGGGGACGGTTTAGGGTACAGGTTAGTGTACGAGAACGGTTTAGAGTGAGCCTATGTGTTAGGGTACGGGTTAGTGTTAGCGTACGGGTTAGGATTAGGGGACAGGTTAGTGTAAGGCTTCGGGTAAGGGTTAGGGTTAGGGTTAGGGGACAGGAACGGGGAAGGTTTAGGGTACAGGATAGGATTTGACAACAGTTTAGGGTGTGCGTACGTGTTAGGGTAAGGGTTAGTGTTAGCGTACGGGTTAGGATTAGGGGACAGGTTAGGGTAAGGCTTCGGGTAAGGGTTAGGGTTAGGGTTATGGGACGGGCACGGGGAAGGTTTAGGGTACAGGATAGGATATGACAACAGTTTAGAGTGTGCGTACGTGTTAGGGTAAGGTTTAGTGTTAGCGTACGGGTTAGGATTAGGGGACGGGTTAGGGTAAGGCTTCGGGTAAGGGTTAGGGTTAGGGTTAGGGTTAGGGTACGGGGACTGTTTAGGGTATAGGTTAGGGTACGACAGCGGTTTAGGGTGAGCATACGTGTTAGGGTATGTGTTAGTGTTAGCGTACGGGTTAGGATTGGGGACTTGTTAGGGTAAGGCTTCGGGTAAGGGTTAGGGTTAGGGTTAGGGTTAGGGGACGGGGACGGGGACGGTTTAGGGTAGAGGTTAGTGTACGACAACTCTTTAGGGTGAGCGTACATGTTAGGGTACGGGTTAGAGTTAGCGTATAGGTTAGGAATAGGGGACGGGTTAGTGTAAGGCTACGGGTAAGGGTGAGGTTTAGGGTTAAGTTTAGGGGATGGGGACGGTTTAGGGTACAGGTTATGGTACGACAACGGTTTAGGGTGAGCATACTTGTTAGGGTACGGGTTAGTGTTAGCGTACGGGGTTGGATTATGGGACGGGTTAGGGTAAGGCGTCGGGTAAGGGTTAGGGTTAGGGTTAGGGTTAGGGTTAATGGTCAGGGACAGGGACGGTTTAGGGTACAGTTTAGGGTACGACAACCGTTTAGGGTGAGCGTACATGTTAGGGTACGGGTTAGTGTTAGCGTACGGGTTAGGATTATGGGACGGGTTAGGGTAAGGCTTCGGGTAAGCTTTAGGGTTAGGATAAGGGTTAGGGTTAGGGTTAGGGTAGAGGGACGGTTTAGGGTACAGGTTAGGGTACGACAACGATTTAGGGTAAGCGTACGTGTTAGGGCAAGGGTTAGTGTTAGCGTACGGGTTAGGATTAGGGGACAGGTTAGGGTAAGGCTCCGGGTAAAGGTTAGGGTTAGTGTTAGGGTTAGGGTTAGGGTTAGGGGACGGAGACGGTTTATGTTACAGGTTAGTGTACGACAACGTTTTAAGGTGAGCGTACGTGTAAGGGTACGGGATAGTGTTAGCGTACGGGTTAGGAATAGGGGACATGTTAGGGTAAGGTTTCGGGTAAGGGCTAGGGTTAGGGGACGGGGACGGGACGGTTTAGGGTACAGGTTAGGGTATGACAACGGTTTAGGGTGAGCGCACATATTAGGGTACGGGTTAGTGTTAGCGTACAGATTAGGATTAGGGGACGGGTTAGCGTAAGGCTTTGGGTAAGGGTTAGGGTGAGGGTTAGGGTTAGGGTTAGGGGACGGGGACAGTTTAGGGTACAGGTTAGGGTAAGATAACGGTTTAGGGTGAGCGTACGTGTTAGGACATGGGTTAGTGTTAGCGTACGGGTTAGGATTAGGTGACGGCTTAGGGTAAGGCGTTGGGTAAGGGTTAGGGTTAGGGTTAGGGTTAGAGTTAGGGTTAGGGGACGGGGACGGGGACGGTTTAGGGTACTGTTTAGGGTACGACTAAGTTTTAGGGTGAGTGTACGTCTTAGGGTACGGGTTAGTGTTAGCGTACGGGTTAGGATTAGGGGATGGTTTAGGGTAAGGCGTCAGGTAAGTGTTAGGGTTAGGGTTAGGGGATGGGGACGTTTTAGGGTACAGGTTAGTGTATGAGAATGGTTTAGGGTGAGCGTACGGGTTAGGGTACGCGTTAGAGTTAGCGTATGTGTTAGGATTAGGGGACGGGTTAGGGTAAGGCTTCGGGTAAGGATTAGGGTTAGGGTTAGGGGACGGGGATGGTTTAGGGTACAGGTTAGGGTACGACAACGGTTTAGGGTGAGCGTATGTGTTAGGGCATGGGGTAGTTTTAGCGTATTATTTAGGATTATGGGACGGGTTAAGGTAAGGCTTCGGGTAAGGGGTAGGGTTTGGGATAGGGTTAGGGTTAGGGAACGGGGACGGGGACGGTTTAATGTACAGGTTAGGGTACGACCACGCTTTAGGGTGAGCGTACCTGTTAGGGCACGGGTTAGTGTTAGCTTACGGGTTAGGATTAGGGGACGGGTTAGGGTAAGGCTTTGGGTAAGGGTTAGGTTTAGGGTTAGGGTTAGGGGACGGGGACGGGGACGGTTTAGGGTACAGGTTAGTGTACGACAGCGGTTTAGGGTGAGCATTCGTTTTAGGGCACAGGTTAGTGTTAGCGTATGGGTTAGGATTAGGGGACGGTTTAGGGTAAGGCTTCGGGTAAGTATTAGGGTTAGGGTTAGGCTTAGGGGAAGGGGACGACTTAGGGTACAGGTTAGGGTACGACAAAGTTTTAGGGTGAGCATACGTGTTAGGGTACGGGTTAGTGTTAGCGTATGGTTTAGAATTGGGGGCCGAGTTAGGGTAAGGCTTCGGATAAGGGTTAGGGATAGTGTTAGGGTTAGGTTTAGGGGACGGGGATGGTTTAGGGTACAGATTAGGGTAGGAAAACGATTTAGGGTGAGCGTACGTGTTAGGGTACGGGTTAGTGTTAGCGTACGGGTTAGGATTAAGGGACGGGTTAGGGTAAGGCTTCGGGTAAGTGTTAGGGTTAGGGTTAGGGTTAGAGTTAGGGTTAGGGTTAGGGTACAGGGACGGTTCAGGGTACAGTTTAGGGTACGACAATGGTTTAGGGTGAGTGTACGTGTTAGGGCAAGGGTTAGTGTTAGCATACGGGTTAGGATTAGGGGACAGATTAGGGTAAGGCTTCGGGTAAGGGATAGGGTTAGGGTTAGGGTTAGGGTTAGGGGACGGGGACGGTTTAGGTAACAGGTTAGTGTACGACAACAGTTTAGGGTGAGCGTATGTGTTAGGGTACTTGTTAGTGTTAGCTTACGGGTTAGGATTGGGGACGGGTTAGGGTAAGGCTTCGCGTAAGGGTTAGGGTTAGGGTTAGGGCTAGGGGACGGTGACGGTTTAGGGTACAGGTTAGGGTACGACAACGGTTTAGGGTGAGGGTACGTGTTAGGACACGGGTTAGTGTTAGCGTACGGATTAGTATTAGGGGACGGGTTAGTGTAATGCTTCGGGTAAGTGTTAGGGTTAGGGTTAGGGTTAGGGTTAGGGGACGGGGACGGTTTAGGGTACATGTTAGGGTACGACAAAGATTTAGGGTGAGTGTACGTGTTAGGGTATGGGTTAGTGTTAGCGGGTTAGGATTAAGGGTCGGGTTAGGGTAAGGCTTGGGGTAAGGTTTAGGTTTAGGGCTAGGTTTAGGGTTAGGGTTAGGGGACGGGGACGGTTTAGGTTACAAGTTAGGGTAGGACAATGGTTTAGGTTGAGCGTACATTTGAGGGCACAGTTTACTGTTAGCGTACGGGTTAGGATTAGAGGACGGGTTATGGTAAGGCTTCGGGTAAGGGTTAGGGTTAAGCTTAGTTGACGGGGATGGTTTAGGGTACAGGTTAGTGTATGAGAATGGTTTAGGGTGAGCGTACGTGTTAGGATACGGGTTAGAGTTAGCGTATGGGTTAGGATTAGGGGACGGGTTAGTGTAAGGCTTCGGGTAAGGATTAGGGTTAGGGTTAGGGGACGGGGACGGTTTAGGGTACAGGTTAGGGTACGACAACGGTTTAGGGTGAGCGTATGTGTTAGGGCATGGGTTAGTTTTAGCGTATCGGTTAGGATTATGAGACGGGTTAGGGTAAGGCTTCGGGTAAGGCTTAGGGTTTGGGTTAGGGTTAGGGTTAGGGAATGGGGACGGGGACGGTTTAGTGTACAGGTTAGGGTACGACCACACTTTAGGTTGAGCGTACGTGTTAGGGCACGGGTTAGTGTTAGCATACGGGTTAGGATTAGGGGACGGGTTAGGGTAAGGCTTCGGGTAAGGGTTAGATTTAGTGTTAGGGTTAGGGGACGGGGACGGGGACGGGGACGGTTTAGAGTACAGGTTAGTGTACGACAACTGTTTAGGGTGAGCGTACGTTTTAGGGTACAAGTTAGTGTTAGCGTACGTGTTAGGATTAGGGGACGGGTTAGGGAAAGGCTTCGGGTAAGGGTTAGTGTTAGGGTTAGTTTTACTGTTAGGGTTAGGGGACAGGGACGGTTTAGGGTACAGGTTAGGTTACGAAAACGGTTTCGGGTGAGCGTACGTGGTAGGGTACGGGTTAGTGTTAGCGTACGGGTTATGATTAGGGGACGTGTTAGGGTAAGGCTTCGGGTAAGGGTTAAGTTTACGGTTAGGTTTAGGGTTAGGGGACGGGGACGGGGACGGTTTAGGGTTCAGGTTAGGGTACAACAACGATTTAGGGTGAGTGTACGTGTTAGGGTATGGTTTAGTGTTAGCGTACGGGTTAGGATTAGGGGAGGGGTTAGTGTAAGGCTTTGGGTAAGGGTTAGGGTTAGGGTTAAGCTTAGGGGATGGGGACGGGGAGAGTTTAGGGTACAGGTTAGGGTACGACAACGGTTTATGGTGAGCGTACGTGTTTGGGTACTTGTTAGTGTTAGCGTACGGGTTAGGATTAGGGGACCGTTTAGGGTAAGGCTTTGGGTAAGGGTTTGGGTTAGGGTTAGGGTTAGGTTTAGGGGACGGGGACGGTTTAGGGTACAGGTTAGGGTACAACAACCGTTTAGGTTGAGCATACGTGTTAGGGTACGGGTTAGTGTTAGCGTACGGGTTAGGATTAGGGGAAGTGTTAGGGTAAGGCTTCGGGTAAGGGTTAGGGTTAGGGTTAGGGTTAGGTTTAGTGGACGGGGACGGTTTAGGGTACAGGTTAGTGTACGAAAACGGTTTAGGGTGAGTGTGCGTTTTAGGGTACGGGTTAGTGTTAGCCTACAGGTTATGATTAGGGTACGGGTTAGGATAAGGCTTCGGGTAAGGGTTAGGGTTAGGATTAGGGGACGGGGACGGGGACGGTTTAGGGTACAGGTTAGGGTACGACAACGGTTTAGTGTGAGCGTACGTGTTAGGTTACGATTTAATATTTGCGTACGGGTTAGGATTAGGGGACGGGTTATGTTAAGGCTTCGGGAAAGGATTAGGGTTAGGGTTAGGGTTAGGGTTAGGGTTAAGGGACGGGGAAGGTTTAGGGTACAGTTTAGGGTACGACAATTCTTCAGGGTGACCGTACGTTTTAGGGTATGTGTTATTGTTAGCGTACGGGTTAGGATTAGGGGACGGGTTAGGGTAAGGCTTCGGGTAAGGGTTAGATTTAGGGTTAGGGTTAGGGTTAGGTTTAGGGGACGGACACGGTTTAGGGTACAGCTTAGAGTACGACAACGGTTTAGGGTGAGCGTACGTGTTAGGCTACGTGTTAGTGTCAGCGTACGGTTTAGGATTAGGGGACGGTTTAGTGTAAGGCTTCGGGTAAGGTTTAGGGTTAGGGTTAGGGTTAGGGTTAGGGTTAGGGCACGGGGACGGTTTAGGGTACAGGTTAGGGTACGACAACGGTTTAGGTTGAGCGTATGTTTTAGGGCACGGGTTAGTGTTAGTGTACGGGTTAGGATTAGGGGACGTGTTAGGGTAAGGCTTTGGGTAAGGGATAGGATTAGGGTGAGGTTAGCGTTAGGTTTAGGGGACGGGGACGGTTTAGGGTACAGGTTAGGGTACGACAACAGTTCAGGGTGAGCGTACGTGTTAGGGCACGGGTTAGTGTGAGCGTACGGTTTAGGATTAGGGGACGGTTAGGGTAAGGCTTCGGGGAATGGTTAGGGTTAGGGTTAGGGTTAGGTTTAGGGGACGGGGACGGGGACGGTTTAGGGTACAGGTTAGGGTAGGACAATGGTTTAGGGTGAGCGTACGTGTTAGGGTACGGGTTAGTGTTAGCATACGGGTTAGGATTAGGGGACGTGTTAGGGTAAGGCTTCGGGTAAGTGTTACGGTTAGGGTTAGGTTTAGGGTTAGGGGACGGGGACAGGGACGGTTTAGGGTACAGGTTAGGGTACGACAACGCTTTAGGGTGAGCGTATGTGTTAGGGCACGGGTTAGTGTTAGCGTACGGTTTAGGATTAGGGGACGGGTTAGGGTAAGGCTTCGGGTAAGGATTAGGGTTAGGGTTAGGGGACGGTGTAGGGTACAGGTTAGAGTACGACAACCTTTTATGGTGAGCGTACGTCTCAGGGTACGGTTTAGTGATAGCGTACGGGTTAGGATTAGGGTACGGGTTAGTGTAAGGCTTCAGGTAAGAGTTAGGGTTAGGGTTAGGGTTAGGGGACGGGGACTGTTTAGGGTACAGGTTAGGGTATGACAGTGGTTTAGGGTGAGCGTACGTGTTAGGGTACGGGTTAGTGTTAGCGTACGGGTTAGGAGTAGGGGACAGGTTAGGTTAAGTATTCGGGTAAGGGTTAGTGTTAGGGTTCGGGTTAGGGTTAGGGGATGGGGACGGTTTAAGGTACAGGTTAGGGTACGTCCACGGTTTAGGGTGAGCGTACGTGTTAGGGTACTGTTTAGTGTTAGCGTACGGGTTAGGATTAGGGGACGGTTTAGGTTAAGGCTTCGGGTAAGGGTTAGGTTTAGGGTTAGGGGACGGGGATGGTTTAGGGTACAGGTAAGGGTACAACTACGGTTTAGGGTGAGCGTACGTGTTAGGGTACGGGTTAGTGTTAGCGTACGGGTTAGCATTAGGGGACGGGTTAGGGTAAGGCTTCGGGTAAGGGTTAGAGTTAGGGTTAGGGTTAGGGTTAGGGGAGGGGGACGGTTTAGGGTACAGGTTAGGGTAGGACAATGGTTTAGGTTCAGCGTACATGTTAGGGCACAGTTTACTGTTAGCGAACGGGTTAGGATTAGAGGACGGGTTATGGTAAGGCTTCGGGTAAGGGTTAGGTTTAGGTTTAGGGTTAGGGTTAGGGTTAGGGGACGGGGACGGTTTAGGGTACATGTTAGGGTACGACAACGGTTTAGGATGAGCGTGCGTGTTAGGGTATGGGTTAGTGTTAGCGTACGGGTTAGGATTTGGGGACGGGTTAGGGTAAGGCGTCGGGTAAGGGTTAGGGGTAGGATTAGGGATAGGGTTAAGGGTCGGGGACAGGGACGGTTTAGGGTACAGGTTAGGGTACGACAACAGTTTAGGGTGAGCGTACATGTTAGGGTACGGTTTAGTGTTAGCGTACGGGTTAGGATTAGGGGACGGGTGAGGGTAAGGCTTCAGGTAAGGGTTAGGGTTAGGTTTAGGGTTAGGGGACGGGGACTGGGACGGGGACGTTTTAGGGTACAGGTTATGGTACGACAACGGTTTAGGGTGAGCGTACGTTTTAGGGTACGGGTTAGTGTTAGCGTACGGGTTAGGATTAGGGGACGGGTGAGTGTAAGGTTTCGGGTAAGGGTTAGGGTTAGGGTTAGGGTTGGGGTTAGGGTTAGGGTTAGGGGACGGGGACAGTTTAAGGTACAGGTTAGGGTACGACAACGGTTTAGGGTGAGCGTACGTGTTAGGGTACAGGTTAGTGTTAGTGTACGGGTTAGGATTAGGGTACGGGTGAGGGTAAGGCTTCGGGTAAGGGTTAGGCTTAGGTTTAGGGTTAGGGTACGGGGACGGTTTAGGGTACAGGTTAGGGTACGACAACGGTTTAGGGTGAGCGTACGTGTTAGGGTATGGGTTAGTGTTAGCGTACGGGTTAGGATTATGGGATGGGTGAGGGTAAGGCTTCGGGTAAGGGTTAGGGTTAGGTTTAGGTTTAGGGTTAGGGGACTGGGACGGGGACGGTTTAGGGTACAGGTTAGGGTCCGACAACGGTTTAGGGTGAGCGTACGTGTTAGGGTACGGGTTAGTGTTAGCGTACGGGTTAGGATTAGGGTACGGGTGAGTGTAAGGCTTCGAGTAAGGGTTGGGGTTAGGGTTAGGGTTAGGTTTAGGGGACGGGGACGGTTTAGGGTACAGGTTAGGGTACGACAACGGTTTAGGGTGAGCGTACGTGTTAGGGTACGGGTTAGTGTTAGCGTACGGGTTAGGATTAAGGGATGGGTGAGGGGAAGGCTTCGGGTAAGGGTTAGGGTTAGGGTTAGGGTTAGGGGACGGGGAGGGGGACGGTTTAGGGTACAGGTTAGGGTACGACAACGGTTTAGGGTGAGCGTATGTGTTAGGGTACGGGTTAGTGTTAGCGTACGGGTTAGGATTAGGGGACGGGTGAGAGTAAGGCTTCGGGTAAGATTTAGGGTTAGGGTTATGGTTAGGGTTAGGGTTAGGGGATGGGACGGTTTAGGGTACAGGTTAGGGTACGACAACCGTTTAGGGTGAGCGTACGTGTTAGGGTACGGGTTAGTGTTAGCATACGGGTTAGGATTAGGGGACGGGTGAGGGTAAGGCTTCGGGTAAGGGTTAGGGTTAGGGGACGGGGACGGGGATGGGGACGGTTTAGGGTACAGGTTAGGGTACGACAACGGTTTAGGTTGAGTGTACGTGTTAGGGTACTGATTAGTGTTAGCGTACGGGATAGGATTAGGGGACGGCTGAGGATAAGGCTTTGGGTAAGGGTTAGGGTTAGGGTTAGGGTTAGGGCACGGGGATGGGGACGGTTTAGGGTACAGGTGAGTGTACGACAACGGTTTAGGGTGAGCGTACGTGTTAGGGTACAGTTTAGTGTTAGCGTACGCGTTACTATTAGGGGACGGGTGAGGGTAAGGCTTCGGGTAAGGGTTAGGGTTAGGGTTAGGGTTAGGGTTAGGGGACGGGGACGTTTTAGGGCACAGGTTAGTGTACGACAACGGTTTAGGGTGAGCGTACGTGTTAGGGTACGGGTTAGTGTTAGCATACGGGTTAGGATTAGGGCACGGGTGAGGGTAAGGCTTCGGGTAAGGGTTAGGGTTACGGATAGGGGACGGGGATGGGGACGGGGACGGTTTAGGGCACAGGTTATGGTACGACAACGGTTTAGGGTGAGGGTACGTGTTAGGGTACAGGTTAGTGTTAGCGTACGGGTTAGGATTTGGGGACGGGTGAGGGTAAGGCTTCGGGTAATGTTTAGGGTTAGGGTTAGGGTTAGGGTTAGGGGACGGGGACGGTTTAGGGTACAGGTTAGGGTACGACAATGTTTTAGGGTGAGCGTACATGTTAGGGTACGGGTTAGTGTTAGCGTACGGGTTAGGATTAGGGTACGGGTGAGGGTAAGGCTTCGGGTAAGGTTTAGGGTTAGGGTTAGGGTTAGGAATAGGGGACGGGGATGGTTTAGTGTACAGGTTAGGGTACGACAACGGTTTAGGATGAGCGTACGTGTTAGGGTACGCGTTAGTGTTAGTGTACGGGTTAGGATTAGGGGATGGGTGAGGGTAAGGCTTCAGGTAAGGGTTAGGGTTAGGGTTAGGGATAGGGTTAGGGGACGGGGACGGTTTAGGGTACAGGTTAGTGTACGACAACGGTTTAGGGTGAGCCTATGTTTTAGGGTACGTGTTAGTGTTAGCGTACGGGTTAGGATTAGGGGAGGGTTGAGGGTAAGGCTTCGGGTAAGGTTTAGGTTTAGGGTTAGTGTTAGGGTTAGGGTTAGGGGACGGGGACGGTTTAAAGTACAGGTTAGGGTACGACAACCGTTTAGGGTGAGCGTACGTGTTAGGGTATGGGTTAGTGGTAGCATACGGGTTAGGATTAGGGGACGGGTGAGGGTAAGGCTTCGGGTAACGGTTAGGGTTAGTGTTAGGGTTAGGGGGCGGGGACAGGGACGGGGACGGTTTAGGGTACAGGTTAGGGTACGACAACGGTTTAGGGTGAGCGTACGTGTTAGGGTACGGGTTAGTGTTAGTGTACGGGTTAGGATTAGGGGACGGGTTAGGGTAAGGCTTCGGGTAAGGATTAGGGTTAGGGTTAGGGTTAGGGTTAGGGGACAGGGACGGTTTAGGGTACAGGTTAGGGTACGACAATGGTTTAGAGTGTGCGTACGTGTTAGGGTATGGGTTAGTGTTAGCTTACGTGTTACGATTAGGGGACGGGTGAGGGTAAGGCTTAGGGTAAGGGTTAGGGTTAGGGTTAGGGGACGGGGATGGGGACGGTGATGGTTTAGGGTACAGGTTAGGGTACGACAACGGTTTAGGGTGAGCGTTCGTGTTAGTGTATGGGTTAGTGCTAGCGTACGGGTTAGGATTAGGGGACGCGTGAGGGTAAGTCTTCGGGTAACGGTTAGGGTTAGGGTTAGGATTAGGGGACGCAGAGTGTTTAGGGTACAGGTTAGGGTACGACAACGGTTTAGGGTGAGCGTATGTGTTAGGGTACGGGTTAGTGTTAGCGTACGGGTTAGGATTAGGGGACGGGTGAGGGTAAGGCTTTGGGTAAGGTTTAGGTTTAGGGTTAGGGTTAGGGTTAGAGTTAGGGGACGGGGACGGTTTAGGGTACAGTTTAGGGTACGACAGCGGTTTAGGGTGAGCGTATGTGTTAGGGTACGGGTTAGTGTTAGCATACGAGTTAGGATTGGGGACAGGTGAGGGTAAGGCTTTGGGTAAGGGTTAGGGTTAGGGTTAGGGCACGGTGACGTTTTAGGGTATAGATTAGGGTACGACAACAGTTTAGGGTGATCGTACGTGTTAGGGTACGGTTTAGTGTTAGCATACGGGTTAGGATTAGGGGACGGGTGAGGGTAAGGCTTCGGGTAAGGGTTAGGGTTAGGTTTACGGTTAGGGGACGGGGACTGGGACGGGGACGGTTTAGGGTACAGGTTATGGTACGACAACGGTTTAGGGTGAGCGTACGTTTTAGGGTACGGGTTAGTGTTAGCGTACGGGTTAGGATTAGGGGACGGGTGAGTGTAAGGCTTCGGGTAAGGGTTAGGGTTAGGGTTAGGGTTAGGGTTAGGGTTAGGGGACGGGGACGGTTTAAGGTACAGGTTAGGGTACGACAACGGTTTAGGGTGAGCGTACGTGTTATGGTACAGGTTAGTGTTAGTGTACGGGTTAGGATTAGGGTACGGGTGAGGGTAAGGCTTCGGGTAAGGGTTAGGCTTAGGTTTAGGGTTAGGGGACGGGGACGGTTTAGGGTACAGGTTAGGGTACGACAACGGTTTAGGGTGAGCGTACGTGTTAGGGTATGGGTTAGTGTTAGCGTACGGGTTAGGATTAGGGGATGGGTGAGTGTAAGGCTTCGAGTAAGGGTTAGGGTTAGGGTTAGGTTTAGGGGACGGGGACGGTTTAGGGTACAGGTTAGGGTACGACAACGGTTTAGGGTGAGCGTACGTGTTAGGGTACGGGTTAGTGTTAGCGTACGGGTTAGGATTACGGGATGGGTGAGGGGAAGGCTTCGGGTAAGGGTTAGGGTTAGGGTTAGGGTTAGGGTTAGGGGATGGGGAGGGGGACGGTTTAGGGTACAGGTTAGGGTACGACAACGGTTTAGGTTGAGCGTATGCGTTAGGATATGGGTTAGTGTTAGCGTACGGGTTAGGATTAGGGGACGGGTGAGAGTAAGGCTTCGGGTAAGGTT